>NC_137983.1:40110503-40455503 GCF_963924665.1 Micromys minutus | reverse complement strand
TCTATTGTGACTATAAGTGTGGGTTTGTGCAGATGTGTATGGGTGCCTATAGCAGCCAGAGGCAATGCATCCCCTGGAGCTGGAATTATGAGCACTTTTCAGGCTCCTGCCCTGGGTGCTGGAACTGAATCCAGATCCTCTGTGTGAACTGATTGCCAGTCACTGAGCCATTTCTCCATCTCCTCTCCATCTTTTATGTTAAAATTTGTGTTGTCAGTTAAACTGGAAGCTCTTTAAGGAAGAGAAACCTGTCCTTGCTGTCTCCAGTGTCAACCTGTGCTTATCGTGAAATTGTCACCATCGAAATGATGAGCAGAGCTTTTCCTGATGAATAAATGCAGACATGCTGGATGCTACTTTAATATATTAGCAAATGAAGAGAGTAGAGACAGGTATAAAGCCCACTGTGTCCATATAAACTCTTTAAGTATAATTAAATACTCTAAAGAAATGGATATTTGCCCAATGTCATCAATTCAGGGGACAATGTGGACAAATGCTTGTTATACAGAACAGGGGGAATGTCATCTCGAGAAGATGTTAATATTTTTTGGCTCCTGTCCATGTAACAATTGGCTAAAACAAGATGACTCTGGAAAACTTAATTATAGAAATATGCTGTGAACATTTTTTAGAACCCATGTAAAACAAGTTATAATACAATAAACTCTAAAAATTCTTCTCCCAAACAGACTGGGAAAAAATAGTGATAGGAAAGAAAATAGAGAAACAATATCAGTGAGTGTTAGTTGTAGACAGAGTAGATGTACAAAGAGTAGCTAAATCCCTGACAAAAGATGTAACATTGTAGCAACATGGAGAGTTGTCAAGGAAGCCACTTAACAAGACATCTGGAATCTCCAGGGGCTAACCAAGGAAGTGACTTTAAGAGCCAGGACTTTCCACTTAATATCCCCCAGTTCTCAGGGGAATGGGTCACCAACATAAAATATGGGATAAAACCTTTCCCCTAAGTTCAGTGCTAGATCAGCTTAGGGACCCTGGGAGGAGCAACTAGCTACAAAGGCCAGAACCTCACAAAAATGAATGTCAGGCATATACTCAGTAGTGAAAGAGGAATAAACGGTCCTCAGAAAACTTGGTTTTTCTTAAAGTTCACATTAAGTTTTAAAGGAAAAAGAATCAGAGGTCTATCTTGAGAGTTATTTTTCTTTAGACACAGTCCATTTCCTAAAAGTTAAATCCATTTCTAAAAGAATGTAGGGAAACTCTGAGACAGATGAAAGTATCAAAGTTCAGAGGAAAAGTAACCTAGGGGTCAGATCTAGAGAAAGCAGCTCTAGAACCAGAGGTATTTCAGCTACTTTCCCATTGATGTGACCACAGACAAACAACAAACATTGTAAAGAAAGGAGAGTTTACTTTGAATCATAGTTTAAAAGTGTCATCCACCGTGGTGACAGGAGTGCATCTGCAAGGACGAGCCAGAGAAGTGGATGCTGGTGGGCAGCTTCATTTCTGCCTCTTAAGGACTCAGGGACCCCATCTTATGGAATAATACTGCCTCACATTTAGAGCAGGTCTTTCCAATCCAATTAACTGAATCTAGATGCTCCCCCAAGGACACACCTCAAGGTTTATTTTCTAGATAATTCTCCATCTTGTGAAGTCAATAATCAATATATACTATCATCATTGACTACAAAGATATCCTATCAATGGATTTCAATGAGCATGAGTTTGCTACATAAGAAACAGTAGAATTTTGCCAAGTACACAAAGGAACAAATGTTTCAAACATTCTTGTACATGATAGACCGAAGAATCTGAGTTTCAACAGGGATGCCTTTAGGATGAACAGGAGCAGAATATAAAATAGTTTTGCTGCTTTAAATCAGGAGTGTCTGGGATCATGGTACAGGCTGAGCATGGCAGTGCACCTATACAAATGAATCATTTGCAAAGCTGAGGCAGGACTGAGACTTCCAGGCTAGCTTTGGCTAAGTTTAAGAGTAGCCTGAACTACACAGTCCGGTGCATTGAAAACAGCCTTTAAAAACTAACCGTGAAAGTGCAAGCCTTCGGAGAGTTTCTGTAAACAAAAGCATAATGGTTAAAATATAAAAGACTAAAACCCAAAGTTTACGAAACCCACAGCTGCAACATTTGTGAGCTTAAGAAAAAGCAAACACAGCACTGAGGTGGAGTTATAAGTCAAAGGTGTGAGCGCTGGAGAGAAAGCAGAGTGAGCTTAGCACACCCAGAAAAAAGCAGTACCATAGTTTCTTAGGGTACAACAGAGACTGAGCACACTATAGATACCCTCGTTATCTCAACTGTCCTGCAGATTGTTTTAGTCTGTACTTTGACAAGTGTTAGTTTCATTTAACTCCAGTCTGTCTTCTGGCACAGCCTGTCCAAAATATTAGAGTGGTAACCATGAACAAGTGATTTAAAATTACTGTAATTATTACTTCAGATCAAGGAAACTATTGACAGCTCTCATGTGGCTAAATAAAAGGAAATCGCCATTTATATGGATGGGAACAAACACAAAAGAACAACAGTAATATCACCAAACAAACAGAGAGAAAGTCAGGTTGTCGCCAGTAGAGTTCACAAGAACATAGCCTGAAGAGAAAAGTCTGTGCAGGTCAGAGGATGTGAAGACTTAAGATGTCAGTCTACACCATCTAGGCATTCATATACGAATTGAAGATTTACATACTCTGAGAAAGTGTAGGGCTTCAATGAATGACAGATAGAAAATTAGTGGGATAAAGCAATTTTAATCCAATAATTACTCTCCAGGGAAAACAAAATGCTGTGTAATGTGAGTTTTCATGGTACAGGTTACTCATCCGGAAATAGCATTCATATGGCCATATAAATACCAATAATCATTTCAGCAGAGTGTACTTCACCAAGTTGAGGAGTTAAAAGCTGAGGGAAATTCACAGAATATGGCATAGAGGGAGAGAGGAAGATCTTCTTCCCTGACTTTTCCCACAGTTAGCACTGTGTGGATACAGAAAAATTCAAGACAGCACACAAAAAACTAGGTTTCTTTTTGGCTAAAATGATTTTTTTTCAAATAATTGATTCGGAGAAGTGGGTGAATGGCTTACTGTTTTAGCAAGGTTGTGTGACCCTGTTGGCTCTTCAAATTTGGGCATATTTCATGTGCATAAAATATTTAACCCCTTTGCTCAATTGCAGATCAGTTCTAAAAGGCATACCTCCCATTTCTATCACAGTTTCATGTCTTACAGTAAATATGAGTATGTGCAAAGTCTGTCACCTAAGCCATCTTTATGAATGTGTTCTGAGAACATTCCAATGCTCTACACCAGGAAACATGTCCAGGAATACAACATGCTATTGTGTGAATATGTCCAAAGTCTGGACACATCAAAGTATTTCGAATACTATGGATGGTACCCAGACAAGGCCAAAAATTACTAAAAATAAAAATAATGATAAATGCTGAAAGGAGAAAGGTGATAGCACACTAGCATACAGCAAGGAGCAGAAACAAGTAAAATAATGCTCATCAGTTTTAGTTGTAGAGAACATTTAAGACACAGGGAAGAATAGTTTCACTTACAAAAAGCAAAAAGAAATACTACACTGAATAGCACAGTGTTAAGGGCAGCATAGGAGTAGAAAACTAGCTATTGAGACCAAAGTACCAATGAAACTGCTGAGCAATTATCTGTATAGTAGGATAGGAGAATTTCTGAAAAAAGAAATGTTATGTGTATGTCTGTATGCACATGTGTGCACATGGTGTGCATGCCTCTGTGTGTGTGTGTGTGTGTGTGTGTGTGTGTGTGTGTGTGTGTGTATGTGTGTGTGTGTGTGTGTTCAAGCATGTGCTAAGGAGTTGAATAGATAGCTGGATTCATGTGTAAATTCTTGTTGAGCCTTTTCAGAATTCTCCACACTGATTTCCAGTGTAGCTGTTCTCTTTATACCCCTAACAATGGTGAGTTTCACTTTCCCCACATCTTTACCAGCATTTACTGTAAGTTGTTTTGTTCACAATCACTAATCTGACTGGGCTAAAAGCAAATATCAGAGTTTTTTAGTTTGCATTGCCCTAATTTCTAAGAATGATGAACACTCTGAGCTATTTCTTAGCTGTTTTTATTGCCACTTTTGAGAAATCTTTGTTTAGATCTATAACTCAATTTTTAAATTGGTTTGTTGGTTTCCTATATATGCTGGATATTAATTCTCTGTCAGATGTTTAGCTGGCAAAGATCCCCTCCCACTTTGTGGGATTCTTCTACTTGACTAATTGTTTCCTTTGCTGTACAGAAGCTTGTTAGTTTTATGAGGTTCCCTTTGTCAGCCAAGGCTCTAATTCTAAAATGAATGGATGCCCTTCCACAGGTTCTTTATTTTCATCTACATTCTATAGGACACTGTCTCTATTTTCTGATAACAGTTTTAGCATTTAAGGTTTCACAGTGAGTCCTTTAATTCATTTGGAGTTAAAATTTGTGCAGGAAAACAAATAGTGTTCAGACCTCATTCTTCTACATGTAGAACTCTATTTTTCTTCAAAACCATTTGTTGAAGATGCTACTTTTTCTCCAGTGCAAGGAGTTGGAATCTTTTCCAAATATCAGACAACCATAATTACCTGCATACATGCTTAAGTAGTCTTTTGTTCTATTGGTCTGTATGTCTGTTTGTGTATTAGCCTCATGCTGTTTTTGTCTCCATAGTCCTGTGATATAACTTGAAATCTGGTGTGCTAACCCATCCATCCTGACAGTAACAGAAAAGACCAGTTTTACAGAATTGCTTATGTATGTAAAAATATTTTGTGGTTCCATATATATTATAGGATTAATTTTCTTTTTCTGTGAGGAATGTCATGGGATTCTTATTGGGAATACATTGAATATGCAAACTGCTTTTGGTAGGATGGTCATTTCACAACCTTTATTCTATCAACCCATGAGCCTGAGAGAACTGTTCATCTTCTAGTGTCCTTTCTTCAGAGATTAAAGTATTTATTGTAGGTTTTCACCAATGATGGCATTTCATTTTAGCTATTTCAGTGATTTTGAGGCTATTGTAAGTGAGAGTATTTCCATGATCTATTTCTAAGCACACTTGGCTTTGTTCTGTAGGAAAGTACTGAGGTTTAGAAGTTGATTTTGTCCTTTGCCACCTTGATAAGCAATCTTAACTCAGAGTCCTTAGATTTGAGTATGTATCCTGAAGTAACCAAAGAAGTCAAGAGGTTAGAAATAGACTGTGGAAGAAGAGAAAGAAGGGGCACCAGAGAGGAGGATCATAGAGCACAGGTATTATGAATGTAGGAAAGAAAACAACAGGAGGAGGGTGTCTCTAACTGGAAAGAGAAGATGGAAGGCAATACAGAAATGAAGAAGGAAGAAAAGTTGCCACAAAGTTTGTTTGAAAACATCATAGAGAAATAATATTTAATGCTTGTTTTAAAATGCTTATGTATATAGATAAAGTTTAGATACATAATGTGAAGCCATACGTCTCTCTCCAAGAACCATAAAGTACATAGCAAAACTCATAGTCAAGTATGAGAATCTTCTTTTTGAGTTGTTCCTGGGGGAAGCAACTACAAGAAACTCTCAGAACAATGTAAGACATTGCTATTTCCTTTGGTTGCCTTCTAGCACTTGAACCTTAGCTCTTATTGCTGGAGATGATACATACTTTGGACACAAGGCTTGAAGGAATTGAACTCTTCCCTAAAGAGCAGCTCTCACAGTAATTGCATGTTGCTATGCAAGTTACCAAAAAATAACAGCAATCACTGTCCATACCTTGCTGTAAAACATATGTGCCACAACAATAATTATGTAGGCAAGGTATAACAATGGTACCATAGTAGTACTATTATCTCTGAAAGAACTAAGAGCTATTCAATTGGAGTTAGAGCCAGCTTAGAATGAAATAATTCATGTCTGGTACTGGAAACCCAGGCAACCACCTGTGGCTGGTGAAGTCATAGATGTTAGAGGAGCATCTACTACTGCCTTTCCTATATTTTCTGTTGTCTAAATATGCATCCTTCATCCTCACAGATAAGTGTAGCTCTCAACACTCATAAAGGAAGCTTTGTAAAAAGTTTAATTAATCAATTTTAGCAAAGCCTACTAAGGAGATCCACAGCTGATAACAATGCATAACATAAGTGGCCATACAGTGCCGATTGCCACCTCAACAATACAGCCCCTACCTACAGCAATAGGTCAGGGAACAATGTTGGTAGGGACAGCAGAAAGATTATAACAGCCAGAAGACCAGCAAAAGGATATCTGCTGCTAAGTAATGTCTTCTAGAAAATGACAGGCTTGCTACACCCATAAAATTTTTACAACATGCCTTTTCAACCAAGATGTCTGTAATGACACTGACAGTTGTCATGTCAACCTTAGATAGGGGAAATTGCACAAGGCTCCAACCCAACAGGAATACCCACAGCTAATCAGTTTGTGTGAAAGAGACACGGTTTTCTTCAGGGATGATCCCTCTTATTAGTTATCCAATCCCAAGTAGTCAGTCTTAAACACAAGTATATATAAATAACACTAGACAGACTTTGTAGGTTTTGTGTGTGTGTGTGTGTGTGTGTGTGTGTGTGTGTGTGTATTTGTGTATCTATCAATGCTAATAATAGTGTAATAATCATTAACAATGAAAACTATCCTGGGAGCAGAGAAGTTGAAGAGGAAGATGGAGTGGGTGGTTGGTAGAAAAAACATAAATACAGTACTCATGCATGAAATTTTTTAAAAATTACAGTAAAAATAGTATTTTTATAAAGGAGTGGAATACTACAGAAAAGCAGAGAAGCACTTTTTGAGACATTCAGTTGAAAGTTTCTTCAATGGAGGAGAACAGTGCCCTGACATTTATTTATTAAAATATTTAGTTACTTTATTATCTTAAAGCTCAACACAGAACTCATGCTGACCAAAATAGGTGCAGAGACCCACAGCCAAATATTACATGAACTTTAAGGATTCTTATGGAGGATCTGGGGGAAGGATTGAGTGACATATTGGAGATAGGGACTCTACAAGAAGGCCAGAAGAGTCTACTAACATGGACCCTTAGGGGCTCCCAGAGACTGAATCACAAAATCAAAGAGCCTACATGGGCTGCACCTAGGCCCCCTGCACATATGTAACAGATGTACAGTGTGGTCTTCATATGGACCCCTCAACAACTAGAGTAGGATCTGTCACTGACTCTGTTTCCTGCCTGTGAAACCTGTTCCCCTCAATGGGCTGCCTTTCTGGCCTTAGTAGAAGAGAATGTGCCTAATCCTTCAGTAACTTGATGGTTCAGGATGAGTTGATACCTGGGATGAGAGGGGAAGGAGCTCTTCATTCTCAGAGGAGAAATAAAAGAAGACTAGGAGAAGGAATGAGGGAGGAAGGAGAGGGGGCTGAAGTCAGGATGAAAAGTGAGTTAATAATTAATGGAAAAAAGAAGTTATACACATTCTTTCATTTGTATGCTACAGTTTTAAAGCAAAACCAAACCAAACCAAACAAAAGTGGAAAGCATAGCCTGATTCAGGTCACAGATGCAGAATCTGAGACTTTGCAAACTGTTGACCTCCACCCCTCGATCCCTTTTCCCTCTGCTCTCTGAACCTCTCCCATTATTAGAGACTCTGTCTATCCCCATCCTTTCATCTATGAGGTGATGCCAGACTCTGTTTTCTGCCTCCTTCCAGCGATGTACCCCTTGTTCTTTGATTCCTGGTATATAGAGCTCCCAGCCCTTGGAAACTCTTTTCACATGCTCTGTTGAATGAGCCAGCATGCACACTGTCTTTTTCATTAACATGGATTCTTTACCTTGGGTCTAGCATATTGTACACTTGAGTAAAGTCCTTGAAAAAAATTGACACTGCTTTCAGTAATAACCTGCATATTAAAACATCTTAGATATTTGGGGGGTTAATTCAGATATGTATACAGGCTGAAGTATCCTATCAGTTCACGGATGTCTTGGAAATAAGCTTGGTTACTCCAAAATGTAAATCATAAAGAGATGGGGTTCTATCATATGCCTTTGAAGAATGTTATTTCTGAATGAGATTATAGGATTAAGTTAAACTTCTGAGAACTCTACAAGAAGACCTACAAAGTTAACTAACTGGACCATGAGAGTTCACAGAGATTGAACCACCAAACAGAGAGCATGCAAGGGGCTGAACCTAAGCCCCCTACACATTTGTAGCAAATGTGCAGCTTGGTCTTCTTGTGGGTCCTCTAACAATTAGAGCAGGGGCCTGGGTCAGTCTCTGTTTCCTGCCATTGGATCCCTCTCCTCCTCCCTAGACTTTCAGTTGAGTCTCAACAGGGAAGGATGTGCCTAGTTCTGTTGGAAGTAGATTTCCCAGGGTGTGTCAGTATCCAAAAAATGTTGCGCCATCTCCTCAGAGAAGGAACAATGAGGAGGGATTTATATGGGTGGAACTGTGAGTAGAGGAGGGAGGGGGCTGTGATCTGGTTGCAAAGTGAATAAAAATAAACCAATTTTTAGATAAAAAAAACCCTGTAATTCCAGTAGAGGACAGAAGTTAAATTCTAATTCAGGTCTCATGTATACCTGTCACACATTTATTGTGCATTCAGATGTGCTTTTGTAAATTAAAAAAGGGGTGTATTTTATGCATATGGGTATTTTCCTACATGTATGTCTATATTCTATGTATGTGCCCAGTACCCACTGAGGTCAGAGAAGAGCACTGAATTCCATGGAACTGAAGTCAGAGATAATTGTGAGCATCATGTAGAATTGAACATGGCTCCTGTGGAAGAGTAGAAAATGCTCTAAACTACCGAGCCATCTCTCTACCCCCTCTTTAGGAGTGCTTCTATACCTATAGATAATGTTTCAGTGAGTGCTTCTATGCAACTATATGTAATGTTTCAGTCATATGCTATCATTGATAACTTGGGTGTTACTTTATGAGCTCATCTGTCACTTCTGAGAAGCAGAATATCAAGGTTGTTTCAAGTTTTATTGCTTTCTATTATAGACTCATTATGTTTATTTGTAATATATCTTTGAAAATTATTTTTACGTTCTAATGAAGACATAAGGATTGTACATATTCATAGGGAACAGCATGTTAAGTGGATAAATATGTAAAATATGTAATGATCTCTTCAGGGTAACATTTTTATATTTTTAAACATTTTATCATCTTTATACATGCTGTGTGTCAAAGTCTGATCTACCATTTCTTTACAAAACATGCAATAAAGTGTTATAAACTACTCTAATAAATGCATGTATACTGAGTAGATACACTGATCATTTTGGCCATCATTCTAAGGAATATAGTAAAATAAGTATATGTGTGTCAGGTATACTATAGTATATATGTATAGTACCCATTGTAAGTGTGTGTGTGTATGTGTGTGTGTGTATACATAATACATACATACATGTATACATGTATATATGTATGGTATACACACACACAGTTGGGAGGATGTGTGTAGCACTTTATATGAGGTGTGCCCGCACAGCCAGCCAAAGTTGACTATATTTAGGTATTGGAAAATGCAATGCTACTTATATTTGCTCCTCATCTACAGCCATCTTCTTCAATTCATTCTTACTTGGTTCTATTATGTAACAGAATAGATGAAGGAGTTAGAGTACAGAGCACATGAATAGCTTACTCTTCCTTATAAACATAAAGGGCATTATAGGAGTAGAGTTTGTCACACTAGTACAGAGCCAAACATTTATCAGAGTACTGATAATATTAAATGTTGGAGGCTTAAAAGAACAAATAAAATGTTCATATTTCTTTAAAACTTATCTTGTTCTCAATGAAAATTCCGAGCGTTTGCCAAGAGGCTTCTTGGTGTTAGCCAGGCAAATTGAACCTTCTGAGAACTGGCCTAGACCTCTATGGAAAGGTAGTTATTCTTAGCTACAGTGTATCCTTGTAGATTACCACCCCCAGGACCATCTGTCTTCATATGGCTAATCAGAGCTCCAGAAACACAAACAACAACAACAGAACTCAACCATATTAGATAGACGATGCTTAGATGATACAAACTAAGGTGGTGGTAATGGGTAATAGACTGATCCATCACTGTCCACACTAAGTTCCTAGTCCTATATTAGCTATCACTATCTATGCTAACTTCCTGGTGCTGTATTATTCAGATGCAGGTTACATGTTGCTTTCTTTACTTTTGGCCATCATGATCTGAATTGACACTGGCAGCATCCCTTGTCACTCAGTACAATAATTCCTTTATACACATTATTGTGAGAAAACTGTCCCATTTTGGAATTGTTGTGGTCTTATTTACAAATGTGATTATGGCAATGTGACAAAGCTCTTTCACTAGAAACCTAAGCTCAAAGACATGCTAAATCTTAGTTCATGACAGAAATGCAATTCCACCTCCTTCTGAGTGCTTTTGTTTTTGATATTGTATTACCTCAGTAGGCCCAGTGCAGTTGCTTATAACTTTTATGGATGAATAAGTCAATGTTATGCATTTCAGATTATAATCTGTAAACTGGAGTGGATATTTAACTTGCGCAATATACTTCCTTGCTGCTACAACATTACACCAAAGTATAATGAATGCCATTTGTCAATGACATGACTGTATTATCAGATCCCGACTTGAATATTATCAAGAGTTCACCCTTTAAGTTGGCTGCAGAAGTAGTTAGGCTTTTTGTTTTTTCTTTTTGAGCATGTAGGGCTGTGAGGAAATTGTAAGAGCTGTTATGTTTGTTCCACTTACGAATGATATCAGCAATATAACAACAATATGGATGGGTACAACATTCTTTATATAAAGAGAGGCCACATAATTGCATGGTTATCTTGTATCTAAAAACTGAGTGACAATTGATAATGAAAGACAGTAATTATATATATATCTTTTCTGTTTTTTAAACAACTTTATTTTACAAAACAAGATAAATGTACAGATTTTAAACATTTTGGCTTAAAATTATACATTTTGGTCAGTACTTTTTTTCAGATTTTAACATAATTTTACATAAAACTATATGAATATATTTTTTAGTCACTACTTGATTTTTTTTTCAAGGTTTGATAGTATGCCTTGAAAACTTAATAGTTACAATGAGCTAAAGTACATGTAAAACAAAATGTAACATGGAAATAGTAAAAGTTTTCTTACTTTGTAAATATTTTTTTGTTTTGTTTTGTTTTCTTTATTTCTTGGAATTCATACAGTCTGTGAGTTGTTTCTGGGGGAGTGCAAGCCTCTGGGGTTAGCATCCCACTATCAGTGACTGCATATTATGTCTGTTCTTTTGTGACTGGGTTATCTCACTCAGGATGAAATCTCTAGATACAGCCATTTTTTTAAGAATTTGGTTAAGTAATTGTTTCTGGTGGCTGAGTAGTATTCCATTGTGTATATGTACCACCATTTTTGTATCCATTCATCTTCTGAAGGACATCTGGGTTCCTTCCAGCTTCTGGCTATTATAAATAGAGCTGCTATGAACATGGTGGTGCATATATCTTTGTTGTGTATTAAAGTGTCTCTGGGGTATATGCCCAGAAGTGAAATAGCTGGGTCTTCAGGTAGTACTATATCCAATTTTCTGAGGTATCGCCAGACAGATTTCCAGGGTAATTGTATTAGCTTGCAACCCCACCAACAGTGGAGAAGTGTTCCTCTTTCTCCGCAGCCTCGGCAGCATCTGCTGTCATCTGAGTTTTGGATCTTGGCCAATCTGACTGGTGTGAGGTGGAATCTCAGGGTTGTTTTGATTTGCATTTCCCTGATGGCAAAGGATGTCAAGCACTTCCTCAGATGTTTCTCGGCCATTCGGTATTCCTCAATGAAAACGTTTTGTTTAGCTCTGTACCCCATTTTTTAATAGGGTTATTTGATTCTCTGGTGTCTAGCTTTTTGAGTTCCTTGTACACCTTGGATATTAGGCCTCTATCTGATGTGGTGTTGGTAAAGATCTTTTCCCATTCTGTTGGTTGCCGTTTTGTTTTCTTGACGATGTCCTTAGCCTTACAGAAACTTTGCAATCTCATTAAGTCCCATTTGTTAATCTTTGACCTTAGAGCTTGAGCCATTGGTGTTTTGTTCAGGAAATTTTCTCCTGTGCCTATATATTCTAAGGTTTTCCCTACTTTCTCATCTAATAGTTTCAGTGTATCTGGTTTAATGTGGAGATATTTGATCCACTTACACTTGAGCTTTGTTCAAGGAGATAAGAAAGGGTCTATTTTCATTCTTTTGCATGTTGAGTGCCAGTTGAACCAGCACCATTTGTTGAATAGGCTGTCCATTTTCCATTGAATGTTTACTGCTCCTTTGTCAAAAATCAGGTGACCATATACATGAGGGCTCATTTCTGGATCTTCTATTTTATTCCATTGATCCACATGCCTATTTCTGTACCAGTACCATGCAGTTTTCAGCACAATTGCCTTGTAATATAGCTTGAGGTCAGGTATAGTGATTCCCGCAGATGTTTTTTTTTGTTGTTGAGGATGGATTTCGCTATTCTAGGTCTTTTGTTATTCCATATGAAATTGCACATTGATCTTTTCAATTCCATGAAGAACTGGGTCGAAATTTTGATGGGGATTGCACTGAATCTGTAGATTGCTTTTGGTAGGATGGCCATTTTTAAGATGTTGATCTTTCCAATCTATGAGCATGGGAGATCTTTCCATTTTCTGAGATCCTCCTCAATTTCTTTCTTTAGAGGTTTGAAGTTCTTGTCATACAGGTCCTTCACTTGCTTATTTAGACTCACACCAAGGTATTTCATAGTTTTTGTGACGATTGTGAAGGGTACGTTTTCCCTAATTTCTTTCTCCACATGTTTGCCCTTTGAGTATAGTAAGGCTACCAATTTGTTTGAGTTAATTTTGTATCCAGCCACTTTGCCGAACTTGTTTATTAGCTGTAGAAGTTCTCTGGTGGAATTTTTGGGGTCACTCAAATACACTATCATGTCATCTGCAAAGAGTGATGTTTTTATCTCTTCCTTTACGATTTGTATCCCCTTGATCTCCTTTTGGTGTCTAATTGCTCCAGCCAGGACTTCCAGTACTATGTTGAATAGGTAGGGGAAGAGTGGGCAGCCTTGTCGAGTCCCTGATTTTAGTGGGATTGCTTCAAGTTTCTCGCCATTAAGTTTGATGTTGGCTGTTGGTTTGCTGTATATTGCTTCTATTATGTTTAAGTATGGACCTTGGATTCCTGTTCTTCCCAGGACTTTTAACAAGAAGGGGTGTTGGATTTTGTCAAATGCTTTCTCAGTGTCTAGTGAGATGACCATGTGATTTTGATCTTTGAGTTTGTTTATATGGTGGATTACATTGACTGATTTCCTTATGTTAAAACATCCCTGCATCCCAGGGATGAAGCCTACTTGGTCATGATGAATGATGGTTTTGATGTGTTCTTGGATTCGGTTTGCAAGGATTTTGTTGAGTATTTTTGCATCAATGTTCATAAGTGAGATTGGTCTGAAGTTCTCTTTCCTTGTAGGGTCTTTGTGTTGTTTAGGTACGAAGGTTATTGTAGCCTCAAAAAATGAGTTGGGTAATATTCCATCTGATTCTATCTTTTGGAATAGTTTGGAGAGTATTGGTGTTATATCCCCAATAAATGTCTGATAAAATTCTGCACTGAACCCGTCTGGACCTGGGCTGTTTTTGGTTTGGAGGCTTTTGATGACTTCTTCTATTTCTTTAGGTGTTATAGGGTTATTTAGATGGTTTACTTGGTCCTGGTTTAACTTTGGGACCTTGTATCTGTCTAGGAATTCATCCATTTCCTCCAGATTTTCCAATTTTGTGGAGTATAAGTTTTTGTAGTAGGATCTGATGATTTCTTGAATTTCCTCAGTTTCAGTTTTTATGTCGCCACTTTCCTTTCTGATTTTGTTAATTTGGATACTCTCTCTTTGCCCTCTAGTTAGTCTGGCTAGGGGTTTATCAATCTTGTTGATTTTTTCAAAGAACCAACTCCTGGTTTTGTTGATTTTTTCAATGGTTCTTTTTGTTTCTATTTGGTCTATTTCTGCCCTAATTTTGATTATTTCTTGCAGTCTACTCTTTTTGGGTATATCTGCTTCCTTTTGTTCTAGGGCTTTTAGCTGTGCTGTCAGGTTACTGATGTAAGCTCTCTCCAGCTTCTTTTTGGAAGTACTTAGGGCTATGAGTTTTCCTCTCAATACTGCTTTCATTGCATCTCATAGGTTTGGGTATGTTGTGTTTTCGTTTTCGTTGAATTCTAGAAAATCCTTAATTTCTTTCTTTATTTCTTTTTGACCCTGCTATCGTTTAACAGAGCGTTGTTTAGTTTCCATGTGTATGTGGGCTTTTTGTTGTCTTTGTTGTTATTAAAGACCAGCTGTAGACCATGGTGATCTGAGAGGATGCATGGGAGTATTTCAATCTTCTTATATCGATGGAGGCTCATTCTGTGTCCAATTATGTGGTCAATTTTCGAGAAGGTGCCATGGTGGTGAGAAGAAGGTGTATTCTTTTACTTTAGGATAATATGTTCTGTATATATCTATTAATTCTGGTTGGTTCAAAGTCTCTGCTAGTTTTGGAGTGTACTTGTTCAGTTTCTGTTTCCATGATCTGTCCATTGGTGAGAGTGGGGTATTAAAGTCTCCCACTATTATTGTGTGGGGTGAAATGTATTTTTTGAGCTTTAGTAAGGTTTCTTTTATGAATGTGGGTGATTTTTTATTTGGAGCATATATGTTAAGGATTGAGAGTTCCTCCTGACAGATTTCTCCCGTAATGAGTAAAAAGTGTCCTTCCTTATCTTTTTTGATAACTTTTGGTTGGAAATTTACTTTATTCCATATTAGAATAGCCACTCCAGCTTGCTTCTTGGAGCTGTTTGCTTGGAAGTTTTTTTCCCACCCTTTTACTCTGAGATAGTGTCTGTCTCTGTCTCTGAGATGAGTTTCTTGTATGCAGCAAAAGGCTGGATTTTGTTTATGTATCCAGTCTGATAGTCTATGTCTCTTTATTGGGGAGTTGAGACCATTTATGTTAATAGATATCAAGGAATAATTGTTTCTGTTTCCTGCCATTATTGCTTTCTTGGGTTGAGTTGTGTCTGTGTTTTTTTCTTCTTTTAGTTTTCTTGTTTAGGAGTTTTCTTGTTTTTACTAGGCTGTATTTTCCCTCATTGTATTGGGTTTTCCACCTATAATTCATTGTAGTGCTGGGTTTGTGGTCAGATATTGTGTGAATTTTGATTTGTCTTGAAATACCTTCGTCTCTCCATCGATGGTGATTGATAGTTTTGCTGGGTATAGCATCTTGGGCTGGCACTTGTGCTCTCTTAAGGAGTGTGTGATGTCTGTCCAGGCTCTTCTAACTTTCATAGTCACTGTTGAGAAATCGGGTGTGAGTCTGATTGGTCTGCCTTTATATGTTACCTGACCTTTTTCCCTTACTGCTTTTAGTATTCTTTCTTTGCTTTGGGCACTTGATGTTTTTACTATTATGTGTCGGGAGGTATTTCTTTTCTGGTCCAACCTATTTGGCTTCTTTTATGCTCGTGGTCATCTCATTCTTGAGGGTAGGGAAGTTTTCTTCTATGATTTTGTTGAAGACATTTACTGTGCCTCTTAGTTGATACTCTTCTCCCTCTTTTATTCCTATTATCCTTAGGTTCAGTCTTCTCATTGTGGCTTGGATTTCATGGACATTTTGGGTTAGGAGCTTTTTGTTTTTTGCATCTTCTCTGGCTGTTTTGTCTATGTTGGCAATGTTGTCTTCTGCCCCTGAGATTCTCTCTTCGATCTCTTGTAATCTATTGGAAATGCTTGCTTCTGTGTCTCCTGATTTCTTTTTTTGGTGTTCTGACTCTAGGGTTATCTCTTTTAGCGTTTTCTTTATTGTGTCAATTTCTGTTTTAATTTCCCTCTTCCATTCCTTTATTTCTTTGGTTCTGTTTTCCTCTAGTTCTTTGAGTTCTTTGAGTGTTTTTCTTGTTTCTTCTTTAAAAGCTTCTGAATCTTTTTGCTTTTCCTCCCTTTCTTGTTTAAGTATCTTTGTCAGCATCTTGAGGTATGATTTCAGGTCTGTGTCTTCTTTTTCTGGAGTGTTTGGCATTCCGATGCTTGCTGTTATGGGAGAGCTGGGTTCTGGTGTTGCTAGATTGTCTTGGTTTCTTTGGGATATACTCTTTCTCTTTCCTCTTGCCATTTTGTTGTCAGTGATATGTTCTTGCATTTTTCTTGTATCTGGTCTGTGTCCCTGGTTCTCCACTGGTCCAGGTGTCAGATGGTCCGAGCCCTGTTCTATGCCTCAGAGTCGTTGGGTGTGAGCAGAAGTTCCAACGTTCTATTTCTGGTCGCTGGATCAGGCAAGGCAGGGCAGGGAAAGGCAGGGGGTGCACTTTCCGTGTGCACTCCGCAGAGATCTCTCTGCTCCCCTGCAGCCTAGGTCTCCCACTCACCAGTTGTTCAGCCTTTACGAGCTGCTGTTCCGGGTAGTAGATGGGCAGGGCTCCTCTCTGCGTCCTGAAGTCGCCTCTGGGTGGAAACAGAAGTTCTAAGTTTCTGTTCCCAGTTGCTGGATCGGGCAAGGCAGGGCAGGGCAAGGCAGGGGGTGCACTTTCCGTGTGCACTCCGCAGAGATCTCTCTGCTCCCCGGCAGCTCAGGTCTCCCACCCACCAGTTGCTCAGCCTCTAAGAGCCGCCGTTCTGTGTGGCAGATGGGCCAGGCTCTGCTCTGTGTCCTGAAGTCGCCTCCGGGTAGAAACAGAAGTTCTAATTTTCTGTTCGCAATCGCTGGATCGGGCAAGGCAGGGCAGGGCAAGGCAGGGGTTCACTTTCCGTGTGCACTCTGCAGAGATCTCTCTGCTCCCCTGCAGCCTAGGTCTCCCACTCACCCACCTTTTCTGTTTTAATAGAAATGCTCACACACTCTTCCTTTCTTGCAGATGCTCTGCTGTCATTACTGAGAAAGACTGGTCCGTTTAGGGTACAGTGTTCTCTTTCCGGAGAAGCACAACACAGGTATTTGTTGATATAAATGTAGTGTTTTGGTAAAATTTTGTTTGCCATCAGTATAATCTAGAGAATGTGGAGCAAACCACAAAAATATATGAATGACTTTTTTTTTCTTTTATGTTTTAAAGATTTATTTATTTTATTTATATGAGTACACTGTAGCTGTCTTCAGACACATCACAAGAGGGCATCAGATCCTATTAAAAATGGTTGTGAGACACCATGTGATTACTGTGATTTGAACTCAGGACCTCTGGAAGAGCAGCTAGTGCTCTTAACCTCCGAGCCATCTCTCCATCCCAGGTGTTATTTTAATTGCTGACTTGGAAATTAGAGATGCTGAAAATGCAGAGGCTTGCCATCTTCAATGTTCTATGAGCAGATTCCATGAATTTAGATCAAATGATAGAGTCTAAGACCATTGTCTATAAATTTGTCTTCATTTATAATTAACCAGGAAGTGACAGTACATTGCCAATAGATAAAGTGTTCAGAGAGCAATAGTAGATAAGAATGTGGGTGATTGTATTTTTATATTATCTGCTCAGATACTGTCAGTCCCTACAGCATTAATTTCAAAGATTAGAATCTGAACAATAATCATGGAAAACTAATGCCATGGGCCAATAAACTACCCGTGAAGAGCTCCTACTCCCCACCATGAAGATTAAAAAGAGTGATTACAAGTGAGAAATACAAGCAATGCCTTTATAATACTGAAGGTTTTAAAGACACATGTTTACATATAGTCACATACACACACACACACACACACACACACACACACACACACACACACACAGACAGACACACAAAGAATTCAGGGAATCTCAAGGCCAGAATTTTTAATATTAAGAAAGTACCTTGATAAACATACTATGTTCTCAAGCAATATGTTTTTCCTTTCTGGCTTGTTTGGTCCTTATTCTTGATTAGAACAGCAACTTTAATATTTCTGCACTGTGTCAAAAAGTAATGGAGTTTATATTTGATTATATTCAAAGTTACAGCTAATCAGGAAGTCTCACATAGAAGCCATTTGCTTTTGATTAACAGTTACTATCATAGAGACTTTTTTGTTCATTTGTTTGTTTTTAAGTTTCAGGTGAAGCCAAACAGATTGAAACATCATGGAGATGTGCTAGTGAATCATCCTCTTACTTGCACTGAGAAGAACTGTTCAAACTTACTGCTGCTTCTATGGGGAAGATGGTGGATCTGCCCCAATCAACCACTGTGAGTATCAACTTTATTTCCTGTTTAGTAACATCAGCTGTGTAAAGGAAAATTTGGCGTTTGTATTAAATCCCTCAAGTGTCACCATTGAAACAACTGTCCTGTGTAAATCTTTTGTTTTCCATTTCTCGGTTAACTAGTAGATTTGTCTTTCTCATACTTAAAAGGTCAAAGTGTAGAAATTTAGGTCCAGTACAAGTCTTAATTTAACCAAGCAGAGCTTAGAATGGTGACTATGAAACAACTTTAAATGCCTATTATATGCTATAATACTATTATTTTGTGGAGGGGTGGACTCGGAATATGCACTAGGAAACGGTGAGCAGGTAATTAAGCTGGTGAGGCACAGCTGGTAGCTCAATATTTAACACCTTTACTCTGGGCATCTTTGTTTCACATATGATGAGGAGCTTAATTTGAATTTAGGGAAAGATGAAAGTCTGGAATCACTGGAATGATGATAGCATGTTGTCTCATTCTCATTTCTACCTTGATTTTTTTAAAATTTAAAATCTGTCTTGACTGCTGGATCTACATGTTTGTAGAGCACTTGTATTTCTGGTGCCCTTAAAGGCTAGAAGAGGGTATCAAATCCTCTGGAATTGGAATTATAGATGATGGTGAGCTGTCACATGGATGTTGAGCTAAAACTACTCATAGAAAGATAAATATTCTGCCAGTTTTGAATCATACAGAAAAGGTGAAATCATGCCTTGTAATCAAACAGAAAAAAAGCAATTATTTTTAAAAAGTGTCTGCAGTGTGGCTAGTACATCATTAAAATGTCTTATAGGTCTTTAATATCTCATTAAAATTAACTCCATATTTGTCAAAAAGGAGCACTTCATGATAATCTTCAGAGTATATACTAATTAAATTTAGCAAATGCCTTAAGATTATCCAGGAAGCCAACAGGGGAAAACAACTTGTTTCCCACCTACCCACAATTAATTCTACAAGCATTATGAACTGATTTGAACTTACAAGGGCTCAGACAACATCATTAACCAATACCTTGCAGTTTATTTCAATATATAATCTTACTACTAGGCAAAACCTGAGCTTAAAGTTAGATGTGTAACGTACAGCGTGGCCATTGTCCAGATGGCTAAGAGAGAATCTAGGGGGAGAAAAAGAAACTCCTAACACACTGCATTGGATTGCTTCTCTTGGTTTTATAATCAAAGACATGAGAATCCCCAGAAGTCTAATAAAGAATGCAGCCACAGTAAAACATAGACAAAAAGGAAAAAATGCAGAAAACAAAATAGAGAAATAAACAACCAAAATCCCCAAGATCTCAGGACTCAGGATCAATTTGCCCTTGCATTAACATTCTGTACCTATAAGCTGTGGTAAATTTTAAAGCTATGAAATAAGATGAGAGGCAGCATCCACTTTAGTGTGATACCTCACACATGCATATTAAGACTAGCGCTTTTTGACTTCTTTCTTGGTCATAACTGAAGAATAAACTAAAAGATGCAAAGCCTTGTTCACTGAAGTAACTCAGAGAATGTGGGAACTTGGTGGGTCTCAGTGTGGTGCATCACAAAGACATGTCTTAGAACCTGTCTTCTGAGAGCATGTGCAGCGCACATTAGAGCATTTTTGGGGTATCTGGTTGGGACACTGTGTCATCTCATGTGCCAAAAGTCAGAGTCTGAGAAAAACCTGCTCCCCTGATGCTGTATCAGCCCTTTGTATTCAGACCTTTTAAAATCCTGTGGGGAGTTGGGGTGGCTAGGTGGGTGGCTAGGTAGGTGGGGTGGGTATTTTGAAATTAAGATTTGTTAGCCTGAAGTTGGAGAGGTCTTTCTGCTTACAGGCGCACTTTCCAATGTTCCTATGACATTCTGAAACAGAAATAATTTTTAACAAATGTTCTATCAATGGAGCCCATGACTTGAGTCACAGTTTTACTTTTCCCTTCTTTCCACTTTTGAAATGCCATAGAATAGAATCATTTTGTATTTTGTGGCTAGTGGTTGGCACAGTTATATCAATGGCCATCATAAGATATTTAGAAACTGTGGAATATGACCCAATCTCTAAAGCAGGTTAACTCTGCTTTTCTAATCAAGGCCAGATGCATTCTTTGTAAGGGAAGATAATTATGTTCCAGAAGGGCATTGGCCAAAACAATACAGACTGGATCAGACTTTCTATTCCAAGAATCTTTGACTTCCTAAGTATTATAGTTTTTGTTTTCCTGGTTGGCACCAACCATAGTTCTATTGGCTTAAATCTGGAAGGAAGTTGCATGATTTGAACCATTTGGCCAGAGGCAGCTATATAGTATTGCTTAATAGGTTTGCCTTTTTATCAAGTAAGGCAACACATAAGAAGCCAGGAATATTCCTATTGAGATCATTTCCAGTAGTGGAAGATACATGTTTCATTGGGAAACATTCTAAACCAAACTTTTTAAAATTTCAGTAATGTTTCCAATAACCAATTTACAGTTCTGGACTTTGGTAGGGTTCAAATCTAAAGTAACTTCATATTTAAAATTTAAAAAAGCTTTCTTGAAAGTGGAAACAAAAACCCTGTTAACATATTTTTTACATGCTCTAGGTTGTGAGAGTTAGTGAGTGAAAAGTAGACAGAATGGAAAAGGCAGTAGAAGGGCAGGGGCAGATTGGTTTTTCTGGGGTTAATATGGTTTGAAAAAGACACCCCTCCTGCACAGGCTCATCGAACACTTAGTCCACTGAAAACAAACTCCACAACTTCGGATGCCATTTGGGTGATTCTACAAACTTGAAGAGGTGACAGGCTTTAGTGGGGTTTTATTCTTTCCTGTTCCCTTCGGTCTTGATTTTTCCTTCTTCTGTAATATAAGGTGGAAGTTTCTCTCTGCCCCTGACGTGATGCTTTGCCAATGTTGATGAAATCAAGCAACCATGATCCCAA
Source organism: Micromys minutus (assembly GCF_963924665.1). NCBI lineage: Eukaryota > Metazoa > Chordata > Mammalia > Rodentia > Muridae > Micromys > Micromys minutus. Next base: position 40,434,329 of record NC_137983.1, on the reverse strand, counting down.
ACACAACACAAACAAACCCTCTTTGAACACTATTGAGTATTTTATCCCATTGGTGGAGAATGTAACTAGTGTAAGGATGAAAAACATCACTAGAAAGAATTTTCCTAAAGAATGTACTTTACAGAGAGCACTTCTTTTCTTTATATAGACATAGCCGGACACATTTAAAAATTTACAGTCTATTAAATAAGAACTTTAAAGCAGGTAGAAATCCAAATGACAAAACAGTTAAGATTAGAAATGTGAAAAACCTCTTTGGATTTTCAGGGATGTTAGCTTTTAGAAGACATAATTATTGGAATCAGAGCCAACTTAACCTTCAACTCCAGTATCTTCTCAGGCTACCTTCCTCACAGTATGCCTCTAATAAAGGGAGATGTCTGTGATTCTTAACACCAGGGGCTCCTGCTCAAAAAGAGTTGCTCAGGATGGCTTATGACATGCCGAAATAGCCAAACCACAGACACTAAATTTAAGCTACTTCATTTCGTATATCTGGGAAATAAAGTGTTGTTTTGATCATAAGAGAATACTGAGTTTTATTCTGTGGGTACATGACTATGTAAAAGAGTAAATAATTTATTCTACAGTTAGAAGTGATGCAGATTACACCTTCCCAGGATATAAAAAGTTCAAGGGCTAGGAGTTAATGTGCCTCCTATCTTATATAATTTTTCTACTTCTTGTCTTGTTATAAACAATGAATTGGTGGTTAATAAAAATACCCCTGTGTATGTGTCTCTTTCTGTCTGTGTTTATGACTGAACCCAGGACCTCAGGATTACTAAGGAAGTACTCTGACCATTGCCCAACTCTTTATGTCTCCCAAGTGAACTTTCAACACTGGTAGAAATCACTATCTTCATATATATCATAAGAATTATTTCAAATATTTTTATATGAATAATTAGAACAGGTCTGTTATAAAATTTAGAAAATGGAAATATACTGAATGATTTTCTGAGACAAGGTCTCTTTGGCCAGGATAGCTTGAATGCCATCCCACTGCCTCAGCCACACACTACTATGCCTAAGTAAGACCAAAGTATATTATATATGGACACAAAAATTAATAATGAAGGTTATTATTTTGACCTTAATAAAACCAAACACATAAAAATATAATTTATTATGAGAAAAAACTGTCTGCCACTCTGGATTCTTCTTTTGTGTTTTCTCTTTAAGACTTTGTATTAATATTATAAAATAATGCATTTTGTGGCTATTAGATTTTTATTAATTATCTATTCCTCATATAAAAAATGAAGAATTAGCATTATATTTCTCTCATTTTACATTTTCATTTTCATATTACCAACAAATGTTGGTAACATTTTCATATTACCAACATAGGGATGTATTTTACACTTAATTAAATTAATATTTGGAATTTATAGTATTATCACTACCTGATATTATTCACATTTGAAGTCTTCAGTTTTGTTATGATCACATTTCCAACTTCCAAACTTTTAAAAATTTCTATAGTTAATATTTGTATTACTTCTTGATGGAAGTAATATTTCTCCCAAAGCTGCCAAACACATGTAAGGGTGTCTAAGTTAGTGCGTTAGACAGTTGATCAGTTTGCCTGTTCTCTGAAATACCTCTCTTGGATCTCATTGTCCTCCTGTTCCCATCATAATGCTTGTCAGGATTCTTTAAATTGCCATGGTGTTTGCAATCTCACTGGCCATCATTCTCGGAATTTCATTCACTTCTTCAGTACATAGAATTCTTATATTTCCCACACACTTGATGTTTGCTTTGGGCAGTTCAAGAGAGGGAAAGATATATTTATCATGTTGTTTATAGCACTTATAAAGCAGACTTCTAAGAACTTTAATAAGCTAAAGAAAAATGAAATGAACAATTGACAGTATAACTGATCTTCCATTGATTTATTGAAATCTTAACTCCATGTCAATATTAATTAGGTACCCATTCTAATTTTTACCTATACGTGTATGCTGTGGAATAAAAATGCATGTGTTCATGTGAGTAGATGTATGTATACATGTGCATGTGCAGGCTTGAGGTGCATATCCAGTTTCCTCTTCATGTTCTCCACCTTAGTTTTTGAGATTGAGCCTCCCACTGAACTCAGAAGCCATTGACTAGGCTTCACTGGTTGGCCAATAGGCTCTGAGGATCTCCCTCACCCCTCAGAACTGGTACTGCAGACCTGAACCATTGGCCCTCGTTTCTTACTTAAGTGGGTGCTGGGAACTCATCTCCTCCTGACTGTAATGCAGACACTTAACCCAATAAGCCATTTCCCTAGCTCTCTGGACCTCTTATTGATGAAGGCTTGTCTCTGGATTAAATTGTATTCCTTAGTTTACTAGACGACTACCAAACGCACATGAAGATTAACCAAGACGTGGAAGGTCTGTCTTGCTGCTGAAATGAACAGGAATTGGATTCTTTTCAAGTAGCGATATCTGACCTAACAAGATTCCACATCCTGCACTGCATCAATTCTAGTTGATTCCATTACCATCTCTGTGAGGGCACTGTAGTTATGCTGCTATAAATTATGACTCACTGCTATGAGGAAAGCATTCTGCAAAAATGTAGAAAATGTAGATAAAAACGTCTTTTTTCTTGGTTGTGAATGAAGAAACAAATACTTTTATAAAAATGTGTGTTTTCATGGAGGCAAACAAAAAATGAACTAATTGAGACACATGTTGCTCTCGGGGTAAAACTGCATGTCAAAGCCACAGGCTCTGTCTTTGTTTTCCTGACTGTCCTTCTTAAGACAGAGAACCTTCCAGGGGACTACTGCACTGTACTGAGGACAGAGAGGGACATCTGGCCAGGAATCAGAAGATGAATAGGCTGAGCTAGTTTCTTGTGCCATCCCTTTGCTGGTGATAGGGATTATAAAGTAGGGTCAGCGGAAAATCAAGTTCAAAAGGCAGCTCTTGAATAATATCAGAAGCCAAGCATCTCCCTAAAGCATCCTCATTACCAGGCAAGCATGGAGAAGCTCTCTCCTTGGAAATGGAGCACAGCATTTCCCCTTTGATTTAAATGTGAAAAGATTCCAATTAACACTAGAAGATGCCAGTGCCAATAGCGTAGGCCAGATTCTCTTGTTAAGATTTTCTTCCCGATGTGTTTATTTCATCATCAGAGTTTAATATACTGATACTGTCCAATTCTAGACTACCCCAGACCAATTAGAGAGGCCATAGCTCATGTCTTTTCCTAAAATGGGCTCATTACCGCTGGCTCCCTCTCCATATGACAGAGGCATAATAAAGACTAAAAAAATACTCCACAGCTACACTGGAATTTTTAAGTAAATGTACACGTAAGCCAATTTACTTCACACATTTGGGTACATTCCCAGCCTAATAATTTGTTATTTTATTATAGCTTTTTCTTTTAAAGAAACCTGAGATTATTAGTACATTATTTCTCCTGTCCCTTTCTTCCTCCCTCTAAACACATATGATACCCATACCCCAAGATTTCAAATTCATAGCCTCTTTTTCTTTAATTGTTTAATACTCCCTGTGTGTGTATGTATATAGAATATATTTGTGTATGTGTATACATATATACATATGCCCCTATAATATAAATATAACAATCTTATAAATATTATTTGCATACTTATGTTTTCAGGGTTGATCAATTGGTTTTGGAAAACCAATTGATGTGCTTTTTCTTGGGAAGACTGTTTCTCCTAATCTCAGTTATTTCTTAGTTTCCTGCCATTCTTTATCTAGAGCTGAGGCATACAAGTTTTACTTTTTGTACATTATTATGTTTGCGGGTATCATTCTTGCTTAGGTCATATTTAGGAAACTATATTGTTTATATTTCATGTTTGTAGCTCTTTGGTAACAAGAATTTAATGGTATAAATTTTTATTTTTTTTTAATTATGTGTATATGTATGTGTGTCTGGAGTATAGGACATGCATCTATGAGTTTATGGAGCCCTTAGATCAGACCTTTGAAACTGGACCTTTATGCCATTTTGAGATGCCCTACATGGGAACCAAACCTAGATCCTCTGCAAGAACAGTACATACTGTTAATGATTGACTTGTCTCTTCAGCTTGAAGAATACAATTTTTGATTGGCAAGACAATTATCCTACCACAGAGAACATATTTATAATCTAATTTCAAAAAATATATGATCATAAAAATGACAGAATATAATTTAGTGCCACAAACTGGCTTCTGGACTGAATGTGTAAACCATGTTTGCTAAGGATTAGGAACCAATAAAGAAGAGGAACAGTTGAACCTGAACATGGGCCAACAATAGCAATGCAATGCCCTGCTGCTTTTATATTAGTCACTTTCTGTAATAAACTACCATAGCCCATAGTGACTGATACAAGAAATAGTTTATTGTTTGCTTACAGTTGCAGAAGGAGCATCCATAATGGCAGTGAAGACCTACACAGCAGGTAGCCAAGCCATAGATTGTAATTAACACAGACACCTACAACTAGACAATGTGGAGGGAGTGAGAGACTTTGGAGCATTTGGCCCTGAATGGGATGTCATTGTCCAACTCTTCTGAAAGAGTAAGGAATCTGTGAAAGAGAAAGTGGAAGATTTATGAGAGGCAGAGGGGGTGGATAACTCCAAATCAGCATTTCAAACATAACACGGGTGGTACAAATATGAACAAACAGAGACTGTGACAGCCTGCAGAAGGTCTGCCCAATTTCAAATTAGACAAATCTGAGCACTGAGAAGGTGAAGTGGACAGGAAGTTCCTTCTACAACCTATTGGTATTAGCAATTGTTATCTGCTGGGAACAGTAAAATTAGTTCTCTCCAATGAATGGAATATCACCTTGTGTATCTACTATCCAAGGATACCTCCAAGCCAAGGAATAATTAGACTACAGAAAATTAACTCCAAGTTTGGACTTATTTCTGTGAGTGAGTGTGTGTGTGTGTGTGTGTGTGTGTGTGTGTGTGTGTGTGTGTGTGTGTGTGTAAACTTTTTGTTTCGTTATTCTTTTTGTCTTATTGGGTTTTTGTTTGTTTGCTTTGATCTCTGTTTTTTTTTTTTTAATTTATCTGTGGGTTATTTTCGAGGGGCAATGGAGAAGACAATAAAGTTGTGCAGGAAGGATCTCAGGAGTTTTGTGGAGGGAAGAGAATATTATCAAAATATATTGCCTCTAAAAGTATTTTAAATGTTTATTCTACTAAAAATTATAGAAGCATCAAATCTAAGTACAGTGGAAGTCCCCTCTGAGGGCATTGTACTCAGTGGCCATTACAAGAAAAATAAGGCACTATGTGTAAATTTGGGAGTAGGTTCAGAAAGAAGACTGCTGGCAGAGGCTTGCCTCCTGTGGTGTGCTCATGTGTGACAGTGCTACAATAAAGGGAACCCATGCTGTCCTGTGGGCTCTGGACAGGTTGACAACACCAGCTGGTTTGAACTGTCATTTGAGTTCCTGGGAGTTTATGACAGCATACAGTTCAGAAGTCTACACTACTGTTTATCTCCTTATCTCTGGCTAATAAACTCTCGAGGGTTGTGACTTACTTTGTATCCATTTTTCTACCACTTTGTGCAGTTCTCTTGTGACTTTAACTGCATCTATATTTTCTGTTAACAAGTTAATTTTAGGGGGAAAGATAGTATTTTAAGACCTTGGTTATTGTAGATAATTTTTTTCTCATGTTGTAGGAAAGCATGGGTTATACATTTGGGTGAAAAAATAAATCACTGTATGATTTGCCAAAGGTGTGTTGTTTGCATTTGTTTATAAATGCATTATTTTGGTTCTTTAAATCTAGGTACCACTCCTAAGTTTACTATTGCTACTGCTGGAATCTGTCTTTCTTCTTTTCTTTCATCTTTTCATCCCCATAGATGTGCAATGTGTCGTGCATATATCACAGACCAAACAAGACCACCAGGATGTTCTTGTCCACACTTTGGGAACAATGCAGTTTCATAAACATCAGTCCCTTCAGTGTTGGTTTCTTTATTTTTTTTTTATTTCATTTTTAAATTCAGCATTTTGCTTTAACCTTCCAGACAAGATCTGTTGAGAGTCACCACTGCATCTCAATGAGCTCTCCCTTATTGGCCTATCTTTGTATGTATTTTATATACTAGATTATGCAGGAAGTATTCTAGAAGACATTAGTGGTTTGCATTCAAAAGAATGTAGTTTGTCTAAATTATTTTGCCTTTAAAATTGAAATGGGCTAATCTCATTTTTTTTCTTGTGAAATTGTAAGATTTGTCCAATCATTGCTTAATAAAATTTTGTGGATCAAAAAAGAAAAAAAAGTATTTTTAAATAAAAACATACTCTTCAAAGATGTACCTTAAGTAACCTACTTCTCCTTACAGATCCCCTTCAAAGTTCCCACAGTATGCCAAAAATGCCATAAAGGAAAAATCCACCAGTAGATTCATCAAAATATTAGGTCAAAGTCTTCATGATCCACATATTTCCCCAAATCCAACCAGACCTTGAACACAAGAGCTTTTGAATTTCAGACTCAAACTTTGTCAGAGTGCTAGCAAGTATCTGTGATCTCACCATCTCTGTGAGTAAAGTACAAAACAAGACTTCCTGTATTCTACTACAACCGATGGTTTCCCCAGAGAGACATGCTGCTTCCATTGGGGGTTGGGAGAGCTTCTATCTACCCATCCGCATCTGGAAAAGTGATTGGTGTGGTAGCTCTACTTGTACAGAGTTATGGAGAACCAAGGACTTACTAAATATCATGCAACTCACAGTGATCCTGAACAAGAACGAATACTTCAGTCTGAAATGCCATCTGTGCCAACGTTCAGACAACTTGGGTTGAGTTAAAACGAGGTATCCTATACTGGCTTAATTCAATGTCATTCACCAATGCCTCTGTGACTAGTGTTCAGTTACTAAAACTATTATGGCCAGGCACTAAACACATTTTTAGACACTGTATACTCTCTCTTTCTCTCTGTGAAACTGATTTTCACAGATGTCTGTAGCACAAATCAATAGATAGTGTATAATCCTAAGAAAGTGTGACAGAGAACTGGCCGATGGGTCATGCGGACTCTAATTAGAGAAATATAATCACTCTATAGCTCTGCTTTCTCTGGGACATTCTTTGGACTTGTGCCCCAAACAGCAGCTTTCAAGGTTTCTGATTCTCTCAACACCCAGATCCCTGCCCATGCCCACCACAGTTTGAATTACTTGATATCAATGAAGGATAAATTGCATACACCCTGCTAAGCACACCCTGGTGAACCCAGGAGAGGGTTGGTTGCAGCATAACCTTCCATTGCCTTGATGAGGAGAAACAAATGGCAAACATAACTCTCTCCCCTTCTCTTTTCCATATGATTTTTGATCTTCAATTTCTACATACATAACAACCTTATTGTATATGTGTCTTTTATTGTTAGCCAGCTCAAATCTTTTTGTGAAGGTAGGCAGAGCATAAATTACAAATAAATAAAAGCCACACCGAAGAACCCTTCTCTACATGCATCATGTGCTATTTATAGGGAGTTTCACAGGGGCCTCATCAATGAACTGCCACCAGTCAGTGCTGTTAAAATGATTTCTTACAACTAAGAGGCATTATCATGCTTTCCAAGCAGGCAATGCAATGAGTTATTATAACTTCTGCTCAACTTCTTATTAACAGCAGAACCTCCTAGAGCCAGGGCTGGTTTCCTGCAGAAGAGAGAGTCCTTGGCTGAATGACGGGAGGAGACAACAAACATGTATGGGGAAATATCCACTCTTCCAACATCATCAGATCTCATCTTCCATAGATAGGAGGGTGACAGCAGCAGAGGTATCACTTCACCACTGAACCCCCAACGAGATGAGGTACAAGTCAGGGAAGAAAGAACAGCTTCCCCCAAACAGAATGCATATGATGGGGCTGAAGAACACACAGAGAAAAATATTCAGTAAAAATATTCAGAAAAATATGAGAAGTTAGTAGACTATTTATACAACTTTGTAGAAAAATCAAGACAGAGGAAAACAACCATACAAACTGGTCTGTTCGTTTAAACCTCATGATTCCATGAAAGGCACTTGAACATCAATAGGTGTCAGGGCATCTTCTGTTTTTCCCTGTGCATCAGTATTTGTGACCTTTCAAAACTAAATAACTTGCCTCTGTTCCCTAGAACTTAGGATAATTCTCCTAAATGTTCTTAATTCTATCAAATGCATGCACTTAGGTCACCAGGAGCCTACTTAATGAATCCACAAAACTCTAACTGGAGCTTACTAGAGAGGCCATCCAGGGCAGCTCACATTGCCTGCCAATCTCCCCCATTCCTGCTCCCATTAGAAGAAGTGTTTTCCTTCAATGTTTCCATTAGGGGACCTTAATTTGCTTCTCCTGTACATATTATTGCCTTGTGTAGTTTATGGTTTGCCACAGAACTGAAAATGGGCAAGCTTCCTAGTTTTCTGGGAAAATGACTGACATGTTCAGTGGTCTTGATTGAAGAGGAATTTTATAGATTCCAGAAAAATGCTTAGGATTACATTGCAGATAAAATTGCCAAAGTTTCATCCTATTTAGAAGTTGACAATATGGTTTCCAAAGACTCCTGGTTTAAAATTTCGAGTCTCACATAGGGTCAGTTATTATCTCAATTGACAGATAAGACTTCTAAGATCACGTGAGTCAATATAAACCAGCTACAAAATAAATGCTAAGTTTGTAAGGATGCTGCTTGACTTCACTAGGAAGTTTGTGTGCTTTTTGACAAACTTTTATAATAGTCTGTCAGGGCTAAGCTTCTGTCTTTCACGAACAGATAAATGAAAATAAAAATTAATTTAAAATATCACACACATCAGGGTACATGGTTTTTTAGCCATTTCTGACTATTGGTGGGAGAAGCAGAGAAGGAAGTAATCTCAAGTGTATACTCACTGAGAGAAAAATTATAGTTAGATCATCCACTGGTAGGCTTAGACTCCATAGATTCAAGCAATTATGAAGTAGAAATATTCAAGGTAAAACTTCACTTTTACTAAACCTGTTCAGACATCCTTCTTGTTATTCACTAAACACTGTTTTTAACTAGTCTTGAGTCATTGTATTCTATGGGCATTATTAAAACTCTAGAGAGATTTAAAGTATACAGTTATGTGTAAATACATTATATACAAATACTGTACTATTGGGTACCCACCGATTTTAAGAGTTTGGTGGGATAAAGATTCAAAAACAAATCCTCCTTAAAAATGAGGGGAACTACTTGTGAAGTTGGATGCATGAGTTAGCACAAGTATTTTTGAATAAGGCAGACACTATAGCCCAAGAAGAGGATTCCCCATGGGAAGGCTGTTTGCAAAAATGTTGGATGGCAAGAGCACTCTGGAGGAAGAAAGAGTCCCTGTGGTGGTGGAAATGAGGCTGGCCCCCCATAGGCTCATATGTTTTAATTTGACTGTTTAAGGGGATTAGAAAGTGTGGCCTTCTTGAAGAGCTATGTTATTGTTGGTGACATTTGAGGTTTCAAAAGCCCTGGCCAAACCTGCTGCTCTTTCTCTTTCACTCTGCCTCCATCTTGTGGATAAAACATAAGTTCCCACCTATGGCCCCTGCCGGCAGCCATGCTTCCCACCATGATGATCTGAAACTGAAAGCAAGCCCCTAGTTGAAGGCTTCCTTCTATAAGTGATGGCGTTTCTTTACAGCAATAAAAGAGTAGCAAAAAATAGCCCCCTCCCCATAATGATCCAATCTCAACAGTACTAATAGAAATGGCTTGAGGAGGTGAACTCATATATATCACTATGAATCAACCAACTCTCCCTTTCTTTCCTTAGCCCCTATAACAAACAACAACAACCGTAACAACATATGCACTATACTCTTGTGAATCTGAGTAACTTAAGGAAGGTGACCTTAACCTGACCATGGATACTTCCCAGCAATGCACAAGAAATAGTAATGATAGACAAGCCTTGTCTTCAGAGATGTGCTCTTCTGTAATGTGCTCATGTTCCTCCTAATGTCTGAATGCATCTACAACAGCAAGAGTTGGAGACCTGTTGGCTGAATATTCTTTGTTTTGTTTGTTGTGGTTGTTGTGGTTTTTTAGAAATAGAGGTTACCTGACTTGGAGGACAAGCTGATGGATTTAAGGTCAAATAACACGGGATATTCAGGAATCCTCGGTGCCCTTCCTTAGCCTTCATAACAATGGTAATCATGGTTGGTCACAAAGAAGACATTTTTACGTCGTTCCATGTAATGGGCAAAATAAAAGCAGCAATTTCAGCTCCAGCTTAGAGATAGAATCAATGCCTCAGTAAGAAGATTCATTTTCTAAGTACTGCAGGATTTTGCACTTCAGCCTGAGCAAGGAAATGTGAACAGAAGGGAGGCCAGAGCTCACCAGACACAGGGAGAACAATGACTTTGCAGCTACCTATGAATGCAAACCCAGAGATAGCAGGTTACATATCTGACACTGGTTTCATGATACATGGAGATGGGATCGTTCACTTACAGCTGCTTCTTGGTCTTAAGTACGAGGAGGCTCTGATTGCTCAGTGGGAAAGCTGTAGATCTTTCTGCTGAAGCTGAGAGGGAGGGGAAGGCTTTCATCTGGCTAGAAGGATGCTACAAAATACAAGACATATGGAGGGTGCAAATGTCTACATGGATCCCTGTTAGAAATCCACCTTGCCATTTGGGTCTTCGATAAATGATGGAAAGGTTTTTATGGCTAATATAAGATCATGTTAAATAATAAAGGAAGCAGGACAGAGCAATATTACAGCTGACTTTGAGGAAGGCCAGTAATGATGTGATGAAGAAGCAGACTCTGGGGTGCACATCAGCTCTTTAATGTTTGACAATAATTTTTTTAACGTTGTCTTTCCTCGTTGTTTTGCTTTGTTTTGTTTTGGAGACAGGGTTTTTCTGTGTAGCCCTGGCTGTACTGACACTTTCTCTGTAGACCAGGCTAGCCTCAAACTCGGAGATCTTTCTGCCCACTGATGAAATTAAAGGCATATGCTACTACATCTGGACTAGCTAATACTTCTTACATCTAGCCACACACCAGGCCCACATATTACCATAGTCCTTGTCCTCATATGACAGTCAAGGAATGTGCTGCCGGAAGGCAAATATGGATATTTGCTAAGAAGTCTAAGCAGAAAGGTGCTCCTTACTTACCTGATTTGTTCACACTACGTGCCTTAGGCCCTTTTCTTCTTTAATAAAGTCTTGTTTCTGTTTTCTATATGTATCCTGTTGTGACAAGAGAAATGAGACCTGACATTGCACAGCGTGAGGGAACTGAGTCAACACTTCTCTGATAGTGGTATTTCAGGAACATCTATCACCATGTGACACAACCTTTGTCTGGGAGTCTGAGGAGTTATGTGACCTTGGGGTATCTAGAAGGCCCTTTTTGTGAGTCTCCTACAACCTTCAAAAATGGTATATCCAGGAAAAATTACTTTTAAAGGTGTACTTTTAAAATTAGGTGCATGCATGTATAATTGAATGTGAATGCAGATGATTTCTGAGGCTAGATTCCCCTGGAGCTGGAGTTACTATAAGCCATTGCAAGCTACTTATTATGAATATCGATTTCTAAACATGGGTCCTCTGCAAGAGTAGTACATAAATTTAACCACTGAGCAATCTCTCTAGCCCCAGCCAAATGATTTCTAAGACTCCTGGATCAAGAACTGTTTTTATGATATAAAAGAAAAGTCTGATATCTAGAACCTGCTTTTATCCTCAGCTGATGGTGGTCCATATCCGAGGTATCAATGTGCATTATCTTGAATCCTTAAAGCCTCAAATTACTCCAATTATGTGTGAGAAATCTAGTTTACAGTCAGGATGAGCTGTGGAATCCTGGGTTTTATTTTTTACTTCCCATAACTATACTATTTCTCAATGAATATCTTTGTGTTATGGTTTGAATGTGAAATATCTCCTGTCACCTGGAATGTTGAATGCTTGGTTTCCTGCTGCAATGTTATCTAAACAATGTTTTAGAAATCTCTGGACCTAGCTAGAGGAAGAATAGGTAGGAGGCTTGAGTATTACCCCACTTGTGAGACCTGTATCTCTTTCTGCTTCCAGGAAGTTATGAAATTAAGGGAAAACTCTGCCTCACAAGCTCTTCTGCCATGATGCTCTTGCTTCCCAAGAGGGCCAGAAATACTGGAACAAGACAGCACCTTCTGAAAGGTGAGAACATAAACAAATCCTGTATACTTCATATTGATGATATATGTGTGTGTGTGTGTGTGTGTGTGTGTGTGTGTGTGTGTGTGTGTAAGAGAGTAAGAGAGAGAGAGAGAGAGAGAGAGAGAGAGAGATGCAACTGTACAGATGCAACTGTACTTTAGTAGTATTTAACCTAGTCATCCTCATTAAATGGATGAGATTTACTGCCCTCTAGGAGTCCTTAGATATAAGAGGGAAATTGATGAGATGGTACAGTTCTAAGCTTGATGAGAAATAACAGAACTTTACTTCAAGAGAAGGCCCATCAATATAGCCTGTAGAGAGAGACAGATCATTATAGTATATGCTTGGTTCCTTCATTCCTGCTGGGATGTATACTAAAACATGGGAGAGCACCTCTGCCATGAAGTAAAACTCAGTCTACAGCAGAGATAGTAAACCAGACAGGCATTCGGTTTTCTAGGATCAAACTTGTCAGAGATCAAAGGAGATCCGAAGAAGTTCTTTGGAAAAGAACAAAACCAAACCAAAAGAACAAAACAAAGCTGAATATCAATTAGCAAGGTTCTTGAAATAGAAGCTGTGCCAGGTGTTCTACTGAGCTTTGTCACTGCTGTGATAAACCTCTCTGACCAAAAGCGATTATTTCATTATATAGGTAACTATCTGTCATGAAGAACACCCAATATACGAACTTTACAAAGTATGAGGCAGAAACCTCACAGGAATTCTGCTACGGGCTTGGTCTAAAACTCCTATTCAGAGCCCTTTCTTATACCTTCATAGGGATAGTACTACCAAAAGTGGACTGGGCTCTGCTAGTTCAATCAGCAATCAAGAAAATGTTGCACAGACATCCCTACAGGTCATCTAGAGGCAATTCTTCAATTGTGTTTCCTTCTTCCCTGCCCCCATCCCCCACAGCTGTGTCAACAAGGCAACAAAACTGCCAAAGCAATCCCACAATAACATTGTCCAGAAAGTTAAATTAAGTTTAGTGTGAAAGCCTTGGAATTTAGCTGTTTCAGGAAATTTCATGAATTTATTTCATTGCACCTGTCCATTTTAGTTCAGAAAATGGCTCAAGGAAAGCCTTTTGCTTTCCTTATCAATGGAGCATTTTAAGGTAAAATAAAAAATAAGCAACTAGATAAAAGATGATATAAAATATTAAAAGTGGGATATTAAAAAGCCCAAGGCCAAAGCATTGGCCAGAGGGATTACACAGCAGGAAATCTTGAATTACTCCACTGTGGAGGAACAAGCTTCCCTTTATCTTAGAACCCTAGAAAACTTATCGGATCATCTTATCTCGAGGACCAGCACAAGCAGGTAGTATCTGAAAAATGTAAATATCAGAGGATATTTTAAAAGCCAAGTATATGCTGAGTTGCAGTTTCAAGCTAGAAAACTAAGCCTGGCGGGGAAAAATTCTCGGAGAAAGGAGCAGAAAGCATCTGTATTTTCAGATTCTAAACTACAAATGATTGTCCGTGTTAACATAACTTACACCAGGGCTTCTTTTCTCAGTGGATGACACCCTCAAGTGCACAAGTAGCTTTTGAAAGTGGTATATAAAGTAATGCCTCTATGAGAGGTGACATCTTCAGGTCTATGAGATATGGGGTTATCTGTCACCTACGTGGCAATGCATACCTTTACAAAAATAAAGAAACAAGCTCCAGTGGACAAAGAATGTAAGTACAGAAGGAAGCATGTTAGTCTCTTTTAAATAATGTACCAATGGCACTTTACAGGAGAGGATGGCAGTTGGAGTCTTCTGTGCTGATGAATATTTGAAAATCTTGGGTCATTTTCCATCGAAACAAAAGGCTGAATTTTGCTAAGATGTCTGCACTCTTAGACAGACAAAACCCATAGAGTATAAATTATTTACCAGGGCAAAAGACTGCACAACTGCTATGAAGGGAATTGTGACAAATTAATACACTGAAGATGCCTTGGATGTGCTCAGCCACTGCAGGCCCTGTTCCCTGTCCCTGCAAGGAGCTCAGTCTAATGAATCAGAGCAGACATGGCATGATTAATTGAGTCAGGTGATTATGTCTGGACATTACGGTTCAAAAGGTGTGAGTCTGCTTCAAAGGCCACTGGGTTGGCCTGCAAGTTATAGGTCAATCATCTGAGAAACGCAGGAGCCTCAGCACCTATAATGTTCCTGTCAAACTTTAAAAATTAAAAAGAAAAATAATTTAAAGCCATGTAGTAGTTTTGTTTGTCAGGGAGTGTAGTCTAGCAAGATGAACGAATCTGCCTTTTAACTGCTTCATAGTTCATGGGTGTGAGCAGTATCTGTCTATGTGAATGCCGGGCTAGCACATCCAGGGTTACTGAAAACTGGTTCACCTAAGTGTAGTTTAAGAATCATGTCTTCTTGCAGGTAGTAACTACTTCCCACACTAAAGACAGCATCCTGGCATTAAGAGTTTTGTAAAACAGATACACTGCTCCTCAGAACCAACAAGCCAGGTGTCTTAGAGGAAGGGGACACAAGCACAGAGCAGCAAGGTGAACTCACAGACGGACTCGGGCTGCTTTTAGAGATAGAGGCTTGTGGATAGCGTGATCCAGAAAATGTTTGAGCTCATACGAGGGAATAATAAAAGAGCTCTTTTGCTGGAACTCCAAGGAGGCCTAGATAATACATATTCCCAGCCTGTGCTCTGGGGGGAAGTGATAGCAACTCAGCAACTGGAAATTGTACCTTGCTCGCTCGGCTTTCATCATTTTCCAGCCCTTGTATCTTGCAGACAGCTTTGAACCTAAATGAGCTGAAGGCTACATGTGCCCCACTACAAATGCAACACCTTACAGAATCTAATTAATCATTTTCATTCATTTTTTAAGCCTGGGAGCATGGTTTCCATGGTTTGCTAAGCATCATAATCACATATATGCACATAGCTAATCAGAGAGCTAAAGTCTAAGGGGAGGCTCTATTTTAATATTTTGGTTATAATTACAACTTAAAACTAAGTCCTAAACAAAGCATTGATGGTTAATACGTCTGAATTTCTAAGTTACTATACTCACTCGAGAATTTTTAAGACATTTTAAAAATAATGTAGAACTTATACAATGAAACCTCCTTGTTCACTGAAAACTTTCTTGCTTTGCATTAAAAACAAATAAATAAATAACATGAATAGGCCCAGGGAAAAACAAAAACAAAACAAAACCACGTGGTACTTTGCGGGCACAATGAGACAGGAGGTCAGCTGCCCCTGTATTGCACATACCTCTCATTAGCATTAATGAGACTGCTACACATTCATCAAGACAGGGAAAAAGACCCCACAGGTTCTAAACCACAGTTGAAAGACAGCCCTGTTATCTGCCAAGAAGCAATTTAATTAAACTCTTATTTATTGCTGTTCCCTCCAGTTGCAGAGGTTTCCAAGAGCAGCTGCTGCTGCCGTGTTTGCTTATTACAAAAGCAAGCCTTGCTTACTTTCAGTGGGTTTTCAGATCAATAATCACTGCAACATAGATTGCGTACTCAGACTCGAGCACTGAAGTCAGCGTGTCCTAAATGAAAAATGAAACCCACTTATTGTATTCGTAACTAATGTTCCTTAAAAGTAAAGCAAATATTGATATTCTGGGCACACATAAAAACCAGAATCTATAACTAAGTGTGTAAAATGCACACCGCATGCGTTTCATAATCACATTCCATTTTCAATAAGGGGAAACAGGGCACAATGACTACAATAACTCACCAGCCCCTTCTTCTCCTCAGCAAGCGGCACATTGTTTTATTAGAATATAGCAATTCTGCCACGTTACATTTTACAGTGTGTGTACAAGAGCTGTAAATACACTGCCCATCTAAAATACAAAATAGCAACTCTGGCTTCAGCAACAGTTGCAAGTTGGCGTTTTATGAGAATTTCACATTTTCTTGATGTGTTGGCAATGAAGTCAGTACTGCCCAGAAGAGAAATTATTTTACATTTCCATTAAAACCTATGGCAGTAAATAAACTGCAAAGCTTATGTAGATACCCACCAAAACATTGAGGGGAGCCCATTAAAGTGCCAAACCCCATGTTAAGCATTTGATAAAAGAGCGGCTATAAGGCACATTTCTAGGATATTTTTTTTCAAGTGATAGAGTTCTAAAGATATTTTATAATACTATACCAACCTCTGCAGAACAGTCAAAAATAAAGTGAAGTTTATGTTTGTCAGTAAAGCAACCACACCGCCCATTGCAATGGAACACTCTGCCAGAGCTGAGATGAAACGCTCAGGTTGACAAGCAGATAAAAAATGCCGGAGACTAGAGTTCACACAGACTGCTGGGGAAGCCAATGCCAGTGCGTGCACACACATCCGAAGTGAAAATAGACATGGAGTAGATTACAATAATTAAGGGGTGATAAATAATAATTAACATCGCCATAATTGAAAAAAGGCTCCCTTTTAAGGACTGAATTAACAAGGTGGTTTATAGGCAGCGACATCTATGTGATGTGGCTCATGATGTCTGGCTTGCTGTGGAGAGGAGAAAACCATAGCAATTTGTTAATTTACGGAGGCGCTGTGAGTGATTTGGTGATGCTCACTTAGATTATCCCTTGGGAAATGTGGTTGTACGGAAGGAAAAAGAAAGCGGGGAAAGCGTTTGCATCCCAGGAGAATGAGTGCTGTCTGGGTATCTTGTGCGTGCCTCCTTTCATGACCATAACAGAACAATTTGGAGGCTGGGCATCATTATCACTTGCATTTCTATAAGTAAAGAAATGAGCTGAGTGAGGCAGGAGAGAATTTGTCTGAGATCACAGTCAATAACAGCCAAGAGCTGAGTTTGGATTCCTGTCTGTTGATTCCAGAGCTCAAGCCTTTTGGGGATAAATGTACAAGAAATGGAAAAAAAAAAAAAAAAAAAACGACAACAGAGATCAGAGGCCGTGTGCACCTTGATGAATGCCTTCCATCACCCTCCTTATTCTCAGTCCCCCTATCACGCATAGGGCAGGCATGTGGATGGGTTCCCTTCCATATTCTATGGTGATTTACACACCGTGAGATGATTCATTCACTCCTGTAGCTGTGAACAGAAATACAAGATCTCTCTCCCCAAGACACGGATGTCACTGTGAACCCATGAACAAAGCACAATGAAGTTGCTCCTGAATGTTAGAAATATACATAGGCACTGACTGAAGAGCCTTCTTCTGTCCTCGCAGACGCCAGAAAACATTTACCTGTAATCTACTAACATCAGTCTCATGAAGACAATGGACATTTAAACTTGGTGTTTCTATCATAATATACATGATCTGCGACGACCTTTAAAGTTTTGTAGAGAAAGAGGGAAAAAAATGAAACAACACAATGAATTCATTATTTATGTAGATTTATTTAAAATGTGCCATTATGACACTGGAGGGCATCATTTGTGGTCCCATTCTAAATTCGTAATGGTTGCCAAACAAGGCAGCTTTGTATCACAACGTCCTTTTCTGGGAACAGAAAGAGAAGCTGGTAACAGCTGGGTTACTGTCTTAAGGAGGGGAAGGAAGTCTTACTGGATTCTGAAATCCAGGAAATTCTGGGGGCCATTTACCACATAGAAAGCAAAAAAAAAAAAAAAAAAAAAAAAAAAAAAAAAAAAAAAAAAAAAAACCAAAGAAAGAAAAACGAAGGAGCAATATAACATAATGTGCAAATGTGTAGCTGGGGTAAATAAACAGAGAAGGCAAAAAAGAGGATGCTGAGGAAGGAGGTGAAAAAAAACAATTTTGGCAAAATCTCTGACATAAGGGAATAATGAAGTCATCACAAAAATAATAAAAATAAAATAAAATGTACGCCTCGGGTGTACAGAGCTTGTGCTCTGTTCCAGTGCCCAACGTAATAGAGATTTTACTCAGGCAAAGAAAGTAATAAGGGTACAAACAAACATAAAAATGACTCAGAGCCCGACATGCTGATGTACTGACCCAGTGCTCCCCGGCTTGGCTTAGGATTGGGCTGACGGCCGCCATGGGAACAGGGCGATGGCTATCGGATAAGACAGTAAGAAGAAATTACCATCAGAGGCGCATGGCAAAGTGATGATTTATCCTTTTTGCTGAGTCTATCACTTGGACCAGGGATCCATTAGTCATATTGATTCTAGATCTTCCACCTTGACTGGTACAGAGCACTTCCAATGACATAATCAAGTTCTTAGCATTCTTCATTGTTCTATATCGAAAGTAAATGGATTTGTCACCGAGAAAGCATGCCCCCACCAGTTGCTCCATCCCCAAAGCTGAGAGATATCATGATGGCTGGTGAAGAATGCGCTCGCCTTGCCTGGAATGAGCTAAACGATTCCAGGTTAACAAATGCAGACAGGAAGGTGGACATAATTCATTTTAAGAAGTAGGAATAATGGATGCAAAATGGAAAACCCTGAGTCCAGCTAAGAACAGCACCAGGGCAGAGCTGTTTCTGTCCTGTGATGGAGTGTGTACTTGCCTAACATGTAACAGGCTCTGCATTTACTCCCCAGCACTGCCTCTTCTCCTAACCTCCTAATGGGATTATTATCTACTACTACTTCTAACCATAAAGATTTGATGTGCCATGGACCAAAGAAAATTCTGTAAAGACATTTCCCACTTTAGTTACACTCACAACATCATTGTGCAGCATTATCTTAGTTTTCGTGAGGACACCAGTTCAGAGAGGACAGCATTAAGATGACTAGGAGGATCTTGGACTGCACCTGGCTGACTCAATGTACACTACCCCCCTTTAGCCCCTCCCATATACCCTACCTCAAACCACTCCCAAGTTCCTCCCCGACTCAAATTGATAGCTTCTTTCTCTTTATTATTGTTTTACACACACACACACACACACACACACACACACACACACACACACTATAGATTGAGCCTGATGAGTTCACACCTTGACTCTTTTAAAGAAATGAGTCTCATTATGTTGCCTACTGTGTTGATGTCTCTTACATCAACTTGACTCACAGACTAGAGTTATCTGAAAGGAGGGAACCTCAACTGACAAGATGGCCCAATAAGGGTTGTGGCTTCATAGTGATGCATTGCTCAAACTGACATGGTACAGTTTGGCTGGATAGTCTTTTGTCAACTTGACTCAAGCTAGAGTTATCTGAAAGAAGGAAACCTCAATTGAGAACATTACCCCCATAAGACTCAGTTATAGGGCATTTTCTTAATTAGTGATTGATCAGGAAGGTCCCAGCACATTGTGGGCGGTGCCATGCCTGGGCTGGTAGACCTGGGTTCTATAGGAAAGCAGACTGAACAAGCCAGGGAAGCAAGGCAGTAGACATCAACCCTCTATGGCTTCTGCATCAGTTCCTGCTCCTAAGATCCTGCCCTGTTTGAGTTCTGGTTCTGACTACTTCCTTCAATGGTAAACAGCAAGATGGAAGTGTAAGTCAAATAAACCCTTTCCTCTACAACTTGCTCTTTGGCCAGGGTGTGTTTCACCACAGCAAAAGAGAGAAAAAAAAAAAAAAAAAACTAATTTAAGACACCTAGGTTGTTCTCAAATGCTTGGGCTCATGTGATCCTATCACCTCCAAAGTAGCTGAAACATCCGGACACATCAATTCATCTGGCTGAAGATCTACATTTTTAAAAGAGCAGGCTTAAAATAAATAACACCTTCTGAAGGATTTTAAGAGGCCCCTAGCTGTCTTGCTTTGTCTCTGACTTTTATACAGGAAAAATATTAGTGTCTCCATTGAAGCAACTGTAACCATTGAGAGAATGATGAGCAGGCTTCTGAACACATGTTCCGCATCCTCTGGAATCTCACGTTTTGCCATTAGATTCATTGGTTTCTTTTTAGATATTTTATAGAGACTTGCTCTGTTCTTCACTGTGTAACTATGGAATTGGATGCCATGCAGGAACTGTATGCTCACTAGCTCTGCAGGGTCTGCAGGGCCACCTCCTAATATGATTCACACTCACTATAAGCATTCTGTTCCAGAACATTTGCAAGCACCATTTCAAGGACACACAGGGTTACAGTTTGTAGTTTTCCAGGGAAACTTTTACTTTCCGTTTTGTGATAGCCAATAGGTCACCTAGGAGTAGGAACATAGCACAGACAGTGACCATGCCCTTGGGAGAATTTACACTTTCTTGTGATTCTTATTTTCTTCTCACTCAATTCTCATACAGATCCAACTGCAGTATAGCTTACTCCTGCGAAATGCACATACTTGTGATCAATTACAAAACCCAGCACAATAATTCTCATTTGAACTTATACATAGCCTCATTATACTTTTTTCTGAATATCTATTATGTGGCAGATACTGTTTTAAGGTGTAAGGACAGCCTATTAAGAGGTGAATATGATGATTTCAAGTGATCACAGGCCAGTGAGATGTGTTATAGGCCAAGGATTAATGTGGAGTTCCATTTAAAGTAAAAAAGTGAGTCCAATGATATTAAACAGAATGCACAGTATAGTCCCTCTCCTCCTACCTTTACATTTCTTTGTTTTTTATATGCAGGTCTCATGTAATCTAGGCTGTTCTCAATTATGCTGTGTAGCTCAGAGTGACTTTGTATTTGTCTACCTCTTGTCTTCACTTCCCATGTACCAGCATGCTTGGTTCCATGTGATGCTGTGGGTAGACACAGGCCTTTGTGGGTGACAGGCAAGCACTCTACTAAAGGAGCTGAAACCCTAGACAGTCTCTCCTATTCCATCTTCCTTTATCTTTTATATTTTTGTGGTGGAGACTGAAGCCCAGGTTTGATACATCCTAAGACAGAACTCACTAAAAAAAGCAACATTTTTGCCAGCATTCCACCAATAGCAGTTAGGCAATGTCTGATCACAGTTTCCAGAAGTTACACTCTAGTTGGTGAGGGCTTTGCTGGTTTAATAATATCGAAGAGTACAAAGAGGCCAAAGATGCTACACAGCTTTCCCTTGACCAGGGGATCCCCTTAAAGCAAGAATCTGCCCACAAAATAGGTCAGTATTATTAAGGGTAAAACCTCTCTGTCTTAAGCTTTAAAAGATGGGTTGGAGTCAAGTATCAACTAGTAATTGCTAGAGAGGAGATGAAGATTATCTTCGATTGACATGATCTTTGGTTATCCCTAGAATCCATCATTGCTACAATAGCCAAGAAATTAACAGAAAGCAGGAAACTGAGGCTTGGAACCTGAACAATATGTCCATGAGTTGGCCAGGTAGAGAGAAGTGCTTCAGAGCTAGATTTCATCCTCCAGTGAAGGTAACAGAAAGAAACAGTAGCAAGCCACTATACATGCAGGTAGTAAGGTCAGCCAGTCATAAGGGTATGCTAGAGAGAACATGGCAGAATAAACCCATGCAAACAATGCATGTAGGAAAAAGCAGATGCAGAAGTTGGCTGAGACAATGGAGTAAGGACCTGAGGTGAACAGAACCTCTTTTAATACAATAAAGCACTGGTGTGATGGATATGACACAAAAGCTTCTGCCACGCTGTTGTATCAATGGAGCTTTGAGAGGCTAGCATCATTATGTGGCTGAAAAGATCCTGCTGCATAGAAACAATCATGACAGCACTTCACCAGCCTAGGCCTGCCCTGAGCATAGGTTTTAGTGCACAGTCTAATAACAATACAGCCTGAGAAATCTGAGTTTCCTACATGACTCTAATGGGATCAAAGGCCCTGGGAAATGGGAGGATCCCTGTGTTCTCAGAACAGAATGGAGAGCAAGGGCTGGAAAGAGAAGGGACGCCTTCAAAGGCTCTATCAGAGAGTTCTGGGAGTCCACACTAAATGCAAAGGGGAAGGGCTAGTGCAGGGGCATTGAATGATACAAAGATTTGTGACCTTCTCATCAGCCACAATATTTGTTCAGAGTCAGAGGACAGGAGCACACCCATTAGCCGTGCAGAATGGATAAAGTGGAGTCTGGACAATGGTACTCAGAGGCAGTGGCAGCAGCAGTGCTGGGACTGGGACTAGCTGCCCTAGGTCAGGAGTACAAAGCATTCACAGGTCTACCTAGCCTTTCATCTGCTCCACAGGACAGAGGCAACAGACCTAACTAAAGGGCTTCTAAAGACAGGTCTACTTGCTGTGGTTAGAGAGGGAGAGCTGGCTATCACAGCAGTTGTTGGGGTACGCCTAGATGGTCCCTACTCCCTTTTATTCTTAGTCTTGAATGTTTAATGCAAATTTTAAGTGATTTAAAAACAAAATTTTTAATGTTACTTCCAACAATGGCATTGAGACCTACTATACCAATTGAAATCTTACCAGCTGGCTGCTTAATTCAACTCCAGGCTCTTGGAGTAAGGAACAGTGTGGTCTTTGAAGCTGATTCATAGGCCAAGAAGTATATCTTGTAGTCACTTCTCTGATGCACATCCCTACCTCAACATCTCTTCTCTATCTAAGAGGTTGGTCCAAGCTTTCAGCACAGCAAATGGCTAAGTGTGCCTGTCTACTCCCTAACACCAACACTCAGGTAGCTTTTAAGGCTTTCTCAAAATGAGAAAAGATTGTGCTTTCTGACCAATCATGACATCTGACACTCATATGATTTTGTTTCTCACTCAAGATAACCCTGCTACACAATGTGCTTCTAATCAGTTTTCCAAAGTATGCAGGAGAATGCTATTCTGAGCAATCTTGGTCAGTAGAAATAGACATATCCCCTCTATTTCACTGTTAACAATTAACATTCAAACTGTTATATTCTTCTTTTAAGATTTTATTTTGAATTATGTGTACGTGTGTGTTCATGTCTATGTGTAGGCACATGCATTCCTTCACAGGCCAACAAAAGAAGTCAAACCTTCTGGACCTATGTTTATAGGTATTTGCGAACTGACCTGGGTAGAGGAACTGAATTCAGATCTGCTGAAACAGCAGCAGACACTTTAGCTACTGAGTCATCTATCTCTCCAGCCCCCCTATTAGATTTTTACTTACATATTCATCTCATTTGTTTGATACAAGAACTGATTAAGAACAGAGGAATTGTCGCATTCATTGCCAAACACTTTGAGGTAAAGAAATCATTTATTAAATAAATTGAAATCTATGGTGATAAAAGTTAAAGTTTTAAAAATCAATCACATAGCTGACTATAGAAAGTCATTAATCTAAGATCTGATAGAATCAATGGGAAACAGATCAGCATCAATGAGCACTGTTGTGCTGTATGATACTAAGACTCCATTGGTGGCATGCATATACCCACAGAATCTCTTCCCTTGCTTGGCAACTTCTAGGCATAGAGGAAGTGACAACTGGCAGTACAGGATTTTGACAAAAGCTGTACTTGAAGTGAAAAAGAACCTGGAATTCTACAATCTGGGCTGGGGAGGGGGGTTGGGGGGGCTCTTCAAGGTTACTTATCCCAGTCTCAATTACTGTATCTATAAGACACAAAAACAGAAAGAAAGAAAGAAAGAAAGAAACAAACAAACAAACAAATAAAGAAGGTTGGATGAAAGACCTCAGTAGAACTCCCCACACTAACTGCCTAGTAGAAAGCCTGGCATAGACTCTTCAAACTATTGTGAGCAATGACGACCCTCATTACCGAGAACTACACCATCCTGGAAGATCACAAAATCAGAGAAAATATTACATAAGCAAGTACAGCCTTTGTCAGGATCTATACTGATGCCTGTTCTCCATACCAGGAATGTTAATCTCCTTCTTTATCTCTTATCTCCAATATCTGCCTTCAGCGCCATTTCATTATTCCTATTCTTGATCCAAGTTCAAGAGAACTTATGTTCTAAAGGCAGATGAACATTTTTCTAAAAAAGGTATAATAACTCATTGCTATGACACACTGTGTGTTCCTTCTAAATGTATAGAGATACTGTAACTAAGTCATTTTAAATAGCACAGAGATGAGAATATTGAATACGGGACTAGTCTAGCTTCCTAGTTCAATATGTAAGTCTCGTAGCACAGTGACACATTTCTCAGTGATGGTACAATGTGGAGGGGTCCTTGTTCCCAAGCACTAACCACCATGACTGCCTCTAGGGTGTGATCTTCAACTGAACCAGTTGAGCCAGAAAGTTAACAATCAGCTCAACATCCCGTGGACAGGAATAGAGGTTTAATTTATCACTGTGATGATCAAGGGTCACTGTGGGGAGTCCATAGGGGCTCAGAAATACTGCCCATAACTAATAAATACCTCCAAAGAGAATCTATCAGGGGGAATAGACAGCCAGATCTGCAAGCCAATACTGAATCAACAATGAAAAGAACAGTTCCAATTCAGTTAAGCCAGAGCCAAGAGAGACTGAGTTATATTTAAATCAAAATTCACCACAGCAGGGGATTATCAGCTGTTCGTCTTTTGAGTGTTGGATGGTTTTTCTTGGAAAGTTAACAGACAGAGCCAAGTGAGTCTGAGCTTCATGCGAAGTGAACTGTGCAGCTGTTAGGCTGGGATGGTTTGCCTGTAATCAGTGGGGTGGAAGCCACTGCAATTTGTACAAAGCAAAGCCTAGGGGCGTTTGGTCTAAGTCACTCTCTCACTTGATGTGCTTACTGGGCTGCTGGATCTCTGTGGTTCCCAGGGAAGATTGCAATGGCTCCTTAAGATTTTATAGAGGAAAGAAGAAAAAAAAGACTGAGAGCTTGCGGTATAATGAAAGGCCACCTATGACTCCTTCAGCTGCAGGTTCTAGAATTATTGCCAACCTGTAATAAGATCAGCTGGATGCATCTCTATCACACCTGTAGGCAGGTGCTTATTCTGCAGGTGTCTAAACCACCCGTGAAGGAGAAATGGGCACACTCTATTCCACTGGCAGTTATGTGAAAGAATGTCCACAGGGCTGATGCTCATCATCATCGCCCACAATTAACTAAAAGCAAAAAACAAAAAACAAAAAAAGATGCTACAGGTAATATCATGTCTGCCACAGCTGACTGTAGCGAGGACCAGAGGACCCCCATTGAACTACCAGGAGAAGCTTCTGATGGAGTTTATGGTTGTGGTTACTTCTTTCCAGTCTAATGAGCCGAGAAACACAGGCAGCCTTCATTTTCGAAGAGGATCAGGGTGGTGCAAGATGTGCTGCCTAGAAACTATAAAACTCATGCTGTCTCAGCAGGACCAGGATGTAGTGCCTGATTCACACCCATGGAACATTACTGCTGAGTTACAGATCTGTAGCTGTGTAGCTGTGTGTGTGTGTGTCTGTGTGTGTGTGTGTGTGTGTGTGTGTGTGTGTGTGTGAGAGAGAGAGAGAGAGAGAGAGAGAGAGCCTCCTGGGGTGCTCTTCTGCATAATTCAAGAGTTAAAGACTGTTCATTGCTGCTAAGCTGCATAAGAAGACCTAGGATGGAGAAATAGTTCTACAGCTTCATTATGATAATCTAGCAAACAGACATTTACTTTCTGTATCATGGCTTTAAAGAACATCATTGTACTGATAGGTTGCTTGTGGGATGTCTGGCTTGCTATTAAGGTCAGCTCCATGCCCATCCTCGGCATTAAGAAGCCCTGCCCTGACATCCTACAACTCCAGTACAGTACATATTCCAGTGCCATCAAAGTGCACAAGTAATTGCTAATGGGCTTAGACCTTGAATTATGAATATAAGCAATAGAATAGAATTATTCTTGTGTGGTATTTGGGACCAAGTGAAGAATCTGGTACATGCATGCTAGGCAAAGCTAGCCTGAGCTAAACCCCAGCCTAAGAAGAGGAAATGCAGTGCCTTGACATTTGCATACATAATCCTCCTTTGGACTTGAATTTAGTTACTCAAGTTCATATGCGGTACAAAACCATTAAAAAGACCATTCCAGAAACAATTATTCCCAATGTTTTAAACTGGTGATAGCTTTGTGTTCCACTGTGCCATATCTAATAAGTAAATCACTGTGTCCAGGGCATCCATGCTGAAAATGCCACCTGCCCATTAGTCATTCGGTCGTAGTCATTTCATTTATCTGGTCAACCATCAAAGGAGTGTAGAGCTAATATTCAAGTTAAGCATCATTTTACATAATAATAGGTTAAAAGCACAAGGTTAGTGGTGTTGACAATTTAGATGTGTTAAAGAAAAGCCACAAGGTACATGTGGAAGTTTAGAAGTTCACAACTAAATAGGATAAGAAAGTAAATGTGTGATTAGGTCGGTAAAATCTATTGTCAAATAAGTGGTCTTGTTTTTTGTTTGTTTGTTTGTTTTTGTTTTTTAAGAGAAAGACCAAGGCCATATATAAACATATAAAAACTACACATTATTAAAACTGTCCTACTTTCTTATTAGTTAGTTGTTTTTGGAAATCTCTTACTTTAACTTCTGTGTGTGTGTGTGTGTGTGTGTGTGTGTGTGTGTATGTGTGTGTGTGTGTAATCTGTATACAGGTTTTGGAAACTCATGCCTTCAGGCATTCTTTGGGGTCTGGCCACTGTGGATAAGGGGGGCTATATATCCTTAGCATCATATATTTCCTATGACATACGATTTTAAGCCAGGCAAGGACAGGCAAACTGTCTACCTAGTTTATGATTAGGATACAACGTATGGCCAAAAATAAAGCTGTTTTATGTAAAGGCTCTGACGTCAAGCTGTCTGGGTCCCACAGTGGCTTACTCAGTAACCATGGGCTCGAGTAACTTCCGAATACCTTGTAAGTGTGTAAGTTTCCTTCTCTATAAAACCGCCATCCTTCCTCCTGAGAGTTGTTGGGAAGATTAGGTTACACAGGAAATGCAGGGAAGCAGTTTTCCAGTGACTATACACCCTAGCAGCTGTAACCTCCAAACTGAAACTTCAAAATGCACCAAAATATCAACCATGTTTGTGGATTGGCGATTGAACTTAGGGTCACACATGCTGTGAAAACGTTCTACCATGGGGCTCTTTTCAGACACCCAAATAGAGGACATTTTGAACACCAACATGACAAACAAACATTTGTACAAAACTGTTAAAGAGAATATACAAAATTATCTTATGCTATATAAAAAAATATAAAACAAATTATTTTTATATTTAATTTGGCTCCCATCTCCATGATACCTTATTAAATATATTCAACAATAACAATAATGTTGATAATGATAATAATAATGTAACAAATATTAATGAACCCAAACATTTGAAATACGAAACTCTTCTTGTTCCATGCATTCTGCATAAATGGATCTCCTTTATCCAAACTAAAATAATCATTTATACAATAGAGACACCAATACACACAAACACACACTCACACTCACACACACACACACACACATATGCCTAGCTTTAAGAATCAAATGAATTTTATATAACTACAATATAAACTGTAAAGTTCTACCCAAGCTTAAAAGTTTATTATTACAGGCACAATTTGCCAGTAATTCATCTGCTTGGCCACAAGCCTATTGTTTGTATTACCCACTCAGTGGGGGGAGTGGGGTTACTGAAAACAGTGATTTTTACTTCCTGTCCCCACAGGATATTACTTTGAGGAACTATGACACATTGGGATAAATTAAGTACAATCTTTAAAAATATAATGAAAAAGTATTCAGATCAATACGTTATAAAAATGTACGTAGAGAAAAGGAGAAAACACTTGAGTGAGTCACACCGGTTAAATTACATGTTTCTCTGATAGATCAATCAGGATATTATATGGATCGAAACTATCCTCCAAAGGATGCTGTGGGGAAGGCTTGATTGACAGAATATTTAGAGGTGAGACTCTGGGAAAGTGGTTGCATTGAAACATACTGCTCTAATAGTTGGATTAACACCCTGCCTGATTAAGTATTGAGGAGACTCTTGTGAGGCTGTGGAAGCTCAGGAAGCTGGCATCTGACTGGAGGAAAGGAGTCACCTTTCCTCTGAAGTTGTCCTCCAAGTCTCTGCTTCTCAGCCATTACAAGCGAGCAACCTCTTCTACCACACATTCCAGCTACCAGGCTGTTCTGTTTCACCACAGAAGCATGCCCACTAAGCCAGCAGACAGCTGACTGCAGCTTCTCTTTCTTTGAGCCAAAGTCAATACAAATCCTTTCTGTTTTTACGTCCTGTTTCTGTTCCAGAATGGCCCACACAGTGCTGACTGGGTTGAACAGGGAGGAAGGAAGAGGCTGGTAAGTCAGGGCCCACCTGAGACTACGTAAATCAGAGATGGACAGGATGACAAGGGAAGAAACAGTTCACACGCAGAGAACATAAAGACAGCATCTTAAGAGAGATTGAAGCGCATGGGAACAAAGAAGGCCCGTTGAGTAGATCTGACTATGGCATTGGCAGAGCTCAAGGCAAGGTAAGCAATCTTTGGCTTTGCTCCTTGCCTATGACAACTGCCTCTCTAAGGACCATATTTAAGTTCCCCTCCCCAGAAATCTAACAGGAAGGAAAAGGTGAAGAGCAACAGACCAGCAAGGTTCAGGGGCCTGTTTGCTTCTTCAGTAAGGGAAGAAAGCTTCAGAGCTCAGGATGTGGAAGTCAGTGAAGCAACAAGGTTTGCATGAGTATTTGTCTCCGACTGAGAGTATCTTACTGCAGACGTTCCCTTTATAAATAACTTTTATGAAACTCATGTTCCCATCTCTGTTAGAACAGCAGATTTTTTTTCCAGAAATGTTTTTAAAGGACTAATTTCCTCTGACTTAATTCCCAGTATTTAACCAATTCAACACTCTCTCCTTTAAAGTCCATTAGGCTTTCTATTGCAATATTATACATTCTAATCAAACGTGGTTTTCTGCAAAGGTCCTCATTGTCACTTTTCTCAAAGCAAAGTTTATCTGGACTATTAGACATTCCTTGTGCTTTGGCTGCACCAAATTAGATTAATTATTTATACCCGAGGCTCACTGCTTTAGAATGTGGGAACCTCACTTCACATTTCTCTAGCCAATTATTAAGAGTCTTATTTTTAAAATAAAATCCTCATTTTGCAGTCTGTTTGAAAGAGGTTAAACACAATGGTCTGCTGACTCTTGTCTTAAAAAGCCCAATATCATGGGTTTCCTTTTGGGTTTTATGCTGGTGAGCAAATTAGTAACAAAGGAACCTTTCATTCAGAATGTTTTCACAGGAGAAGAGCACAGGGCTCCTCATCACCTGCAAACAGCCAGGAGCCAAACTGAGAAGAATTATCAGGACAATGGGAAGCCATGGTTAACTCACAGATCTTCACAGTTATGCATCAGAAATAATGAGAACTAAGAAAAGTGGTACTCAGAGTTTGCAGAACCTAAGCCTCTAATTTTATAACAAAATAAGAGACATGCAACACTTAGCCTTTGATCCCAGATATTTGTGTTTGTCGAGTTTTCTGATAGTATCCTGAAAATAATAAGGCCTGGCACACATGATGAGGTGGTCAGGTTCTTTCTTCTGCTTGTCAACTGTTTTCTGGAAAGGACTATCAGTCCTGCCCAGGACTTTCATGAGTGGTAAAGAGCCAGGCTAGATAGCTACACAGAGGCAATAAGCAATCATACCATGGGATAGGTAGAATTGGCAATACTAAGCAGTTTGAGTACATGGCATATATCACAACCAGGTGACTTGGAAGAGATGCATTTGTCTAGCTGTGTGAAAATCTGAGCATGTTGACTATACTCTCTAGAGGGGAAATCTATTCACTTGTCACTTATTGTCCAAAGAATACCAGATTGAGAACCATCACCGAAGTAACTATAAGAGCCACTTCCTTGAGTTTTATTTCAGGTAAGGGAATGGAATTCCCAAACGCTAGCAAAATGTGGCCAATAGTCAACCAAGGAGCTGGTGATATAACAGGGCTTTATAAGCCATCCTTGATTCCTAGAAAGGGAGTTAGAAAACAATTTCCTTTCTTTAACCTCTTTTCACCTCATCAGCCCCTAATCTGGCATCTAACACCTGCATAGCTCAAGAGGACTTTACCAAGCAGAAGTGGTTCTTTATGTTCACAGTGATCAGTTAATGGCTGACCCAGCTTTGTGCTGGGCCAAAGGAAGGGATACTCCTCCTCAACGCTGCAATGATGCCAAGGCCTCAACAAGGCCCCTGACCTTGAGTTTTCTAATTCCAATATCATTTTTGACTCCTAGGTAAAATTAAAAAACAAAAACAGTCCCTGGCAGGAGAAGGCCCAGGGCTAGAATCTGTCTGTTGTTTAGCTCTAAGGCCTTAATTCTCAAAGACATTGAATTATTTTGAGCAGGCTGTTTACCTTGATGTGAGCAGAATTAGCCCTAGACACTAAGCCTTTATGGCAAGTTTTATTGTCCAAGGCAAATATAACCTGTTAAGATTTATAGGCTTTATTAACAGCAATAACCATTTTATAGCCAGCATCAGTAAATCAGGGTTTATTGAGAACTCTACAATTTTAATCTGTAGAAAACCATTAAAATGTCGGAGTTTCATTGGACATAATTTCTAACTTTTATGAAAGATAGATTTTTCCATTTAATTGGGCAGTATAAAAAAGTGCAGTGTGGGATAATGAATTGTTTTGAAAAGAGCAAATTGGTTTTAGGGAAACAACAAGTGTCCAATGCTAAAGTTGCGATCTTTAGTTACAACTGTCCCAAGGTTAAGGTTAAGAGTGATTGCAGGGGCATGAATGTTCACAGTCATCTAGCAATTAGGATGAGATCTTGAAGTCTGGGGACGTTCCAGTTGTCATGGGTTCACTTCTCAGGTGTTTGCTAAAAACTCTGCATGGTCAGTGTGAACATCATATTCCAGACAGGTCTAAGGAAGTCTCGTGCTAACATTCAAGTTTACATTAAGCAATCTTTGGAAGACAGTTTACTAACAGAGTCATCCCTAATACATCACAGGGGGAGGAGCAGGAAACAAGGTAACCTTCATCAGTAGACATTTAATTCCTCCAATGGCAACATAGGAAAGAAAGAAGCTAAAAGTCAATCAAAGTGTTCTTCCATGGATTGCACTCTGTCCTGCTTGATACAATGCACTGCAGGAGACTGTAGAGTTCCTCTAGCTCCCTGACTATAGTGGGCCTCTAGTTCTCTTTCTCAGATTTTGAACATTGATTAATTTTTAAAAGCAATGAAGGTTGATGGGGGAGATAGGTGACCATGGAAAATGCTTTCTGTGGAATTATGAGGACCTGAGTTTGATCCACATAACCCAGTGGGGACTTGGGGGTGGGGTGAGACCCTGGTTGTGGTAGACCCACATATGTGTAATTCCAGAGCTTATGGAAGTATAGACAGGCAGATCTATGGAGCTTGCTGGACATCCAGCCTACTCAAGCCAGCACCAAGCCAACCACAAACCATAGCTCAAAGATTAAGTGGACAGTGCTTGAGGGACAACATCCCATGTGACCCCTGGCCTCCACATGTATACACGTAGATATTTACACAAACACATAAAAATACTAAATAAATCTATAATAAAATGAAAATAAAAGAGGAAGAACCATAAAAGTCTTCCTTTTTAATAATAATAATAATAATAATAATAATAATAACAATGCCTGCCATTAATAATTACTATTAGAAACTGCACTAAATATTTTACATTTTTTTCTTTGACCTCCCCTACCCCCTGAAACATTTTCCAGTGAGGAGACTGAGGATGAGGGTAGGTGGTATAGGTTAGTACATGCCCTGCTATGGGTAGATATTGTGGTGGTTTGAATAAGAATGGCTCCCATAGGCTCATAGATTTTGAATACGTGGTTACCAGGGAGCTGTAATACTTAAAAGGATGAGGAGGTGTGGTCTTGCTATAGGAAGTGTGCCACTGTGGGTGGGATTTGAGGTTTTAAAAAGCCCAGTCCAATCCCAGAGTCTCTCTCTCTTCCAGCTGTGATTGGATTTAGAACTCTCAGCTACTTCTCTAGCAGCATGTGTGGTCTGGGTATCACCATGCTTGCTGACATCATGACAATGAACTTAAACCTCTGAGACTAAGGAAACCACAATTAAATATTTTTTTCTTTTGTAACAGTTGTGGTTATGATGTCTCTTCACAGCAATAGAACATTGGCTGAGATAAACACTATAACAAAATTTTTCAAAATGACAATCATGCGACTGACCAGTTTCCAAATACTGTACTGAGCTACTGTCATACCACAGAATTGGCCATCACAGGACCACCCCTTCATTATATAGTCAAAAAGTATACTCCCCGATCTGAGCTGCACACAACAGACAGTGATAGGGATGTTCACCATGAGAGACTACAGCAGACTTATATATAGACATAGTCATTTCTCTTTCTCTTTTTCTAGTCTTTCTTCTCCCCTTCTTTCCTTTTCCCTAGGAAGAATACACACATATAAGACAATAACTCCTGTGCTAGAAGCCAAAGTCAAAGAGATATGAGTCATGCTCAGAATCCTACAGTTCAATAGGCATTCCATGGATGCCTCCCTACAGCAAGGTGATGCTATAAATAATGGCCTGGACTATGGTGCAGTTCACTTACCCACAATGTAACAAAAATTTCCTCATATCCACCTGCAGTAAGAAATGAAGGTCTAGCCCCTCTTAGCCCACATTCCTTACCATCCTCCAGTTCCAACTGTTTCTTAAAACAGACCTGTAGTTTCAGCTGGCTGAACTCTAAAGCCTACTTTATAAACTGTATATTATTCAAACAGGAAGTGATGAGCATATTGGACTGAGTAATGATTCCATTCCTCTCTTTATTCAGAAATTGAATGTTTGTGATGCATAAAATTAACATAAGGCTATAGTATAGTGGATTGGGATAGAACATAACCCACTGGGCACTGCTTTCACCAACACAGGGGTATTTAGATTCTCATTAATAAAGGAAGGAAGTCACATGTAAGCAGAGGCAGAGACCATAGTGGTGTGTTCACAAGCCATAAGACAAAACAACAAAACAAAACAACAGACAAACAATCAGAGACTGTTTGCAAACAATGCGAGTTAGCAGGCAAGCATAGGACACATTTTCTGTTAGCCTGCCCAGGAGAAAGTGACCTGCCAACCCATGCACCTCCACTTCCCATCGCCAGAACTATGAAAGAGAAAAAAAACATATTTGTCATTTCAAGATTTCTGTGTTGTGGTTCTTTGCAACAGGAATTTTGGGAAATGTATTAAGGAAAGAAGTCCCTTTCCCCCTTTTCATAGCCTGGAATAGTGACAGTGAAGGGTGGAAAGGTCTATTTTAAAGTAGACAACAAGATATGTATTTTTCCTTCTTTCACTGACATTGAACATCCCAGCTCTGTTCATTTGGGTTGCAGCTGAAAAGCACCATCAGAAGCAAATGAAGGGAGAAAATGGACTGAACCAATGAACACGAGGCTAGGTAAGGAAGATGGAGGAGTACCTTTGGCACATCAAGGCAAGTCTATAATGTTTTTAAGCACAGGGCCAGACTAGGAAGCTGCTTGTTCCTAGAAACCTTGCTCCAGAATCTTCCAGCAAGCCTGCACAATATCAGAGACTGTGTTGTCTAGGAGTGTGATGTGTGAGGATGCATGTGTGCACACCAACCGCCTGCTATGCTTTGCTGTGTGCTGTTTGATACCTTATCTCATTATGAACATTATGGTTCCCTGTATTTTTTTTCCTCGTTTAACTTATACCTTCAAAATATAGATGGGGGATGTTCAAGGCATTCGTTAGTACCTAGTACTGAGTAAAAAGGAAACAGAGTAAATCTACTCACTAGTCTTATAGAATTTCTCACCACAAGTCTGACAGACCCTCCAATATTCGGAGGTAGGGAGCTGTGTTCACTCATGTTCAGTAAATATTGAACATTTCAGTATGAGTAGAGCCTTTGGGTCTTTATAGATTAACTTCTTCCTTGACCAATAAAGTGTAAGTGTGTGTGTGTGTGTGTGTGTGTGTGTGCTGTGTATCTTAGTTTGGGTTTCTATTGTTTCAATGAATTATCTTGACTAAAATGCAAGTTGTCAGGGGAAAGGATTTATTTGGCTTCCACTTCCATAACACTGTTCATCATTGAAGAAAGTAGAGACAGGAACTCAAGCAGGGCAGGAACCTGGAGGCAGGAGCTGATGCAGAGGCCATGGAGGGATACTGCTTACTGATTTGCTCCTCATAGCTCGCTCAGCTGGAATTTCATAAGAATCCAGGATCATAAGCCCAGGGATGGCACCACCCACCATGGACAAGGCCTTCCCACATTCATCACTAATTTAAAAGTTCTCTCCAAACAAATCTTTTACATATATTCTTTCAGCTGAAGTTACCCCCTTTCAGATAACTTTAGTTTGTGTGTCAAGCTAATATAAGACAAATCAGCACAATGTGCATGTATGTGTGTGTGTGTGTGTGTGTGTGTATGTGTATGTGTGTGTACACATACACACATTCATGTTCAGCATGTTGTTTTGAAATGTGTATCTATAATAGAATGGCTAAACCAAGCTAATGTTCCCACTAACTTGCATGCTTATCTGTTCTTATAAAAACAATTAAGATCTATTATATCAACATAAAAGAACA
The DNA here is from genome assembly GCF_963924665.1 of Micromys minutus. Lineage (NCBI taxonomy): Eukaryota > Metazoa > Chordata > Mammalia > Rodentia > Muridae > Micromys > Micromys minutus. The sequence continues at coordinate 40,399,660 of NC_137983.1, read as the reverse complement.
CAATTATTAATATTAACTGTAATAGCAATGATACATAACTGATCTCTTGAATCTATTCCTCTCTTATGAAATCCTGTATCCTTTGGCCACTCCACAAAGTTTTGATAGTCACTACTGTTCACTGAGTTTATGTTCTTAATCTGTATCTGAAAGGAAGATCATATGTTATGTAGTCATACTATTCCTTGTTCATTTCATGTGACATGTTGCTATAGAGGTCCACACGTGCTGTTAGCATGAAAAGGCGTCTTTTCTAAAGGCTAATATTGATGTTACATTATGTAAACCATGCCTTTTTCTCTTCATCAGCTGACACACACAGGGTGAATCCAGACATTGGCGGCTGACTAGGGATTTAGTAAATGAAGAGGTACAGGCACCTTGTCGGGAGATGTATGTACCATAGTGAAATTCTGGGTCACAGAGTCATCCCATACCTTATTTTGGAGCAACCTCTTTAGTGTTTCTCTAGTATCTGGACTAAATTTCCCTCTCTACCACCTGTATGACAGGAATCCATTTTCTCCATATCTCGGCCACCGTTCTTCCTTCCTTCCTTTTAATAATGATCACGAGAGTACCATTTCATTTTCTGGTGATAGAACTTAGGGCAACATATAGAAAAGCTTTCTTTACACAAATGAAAGCCCAATAAGAACAGAATATGAGCAAGGCCAACACAAGGTGAGTGACAAGAGATAAGAAAGGGGCTGAAAGGAAGCAAAGACAGATGGGAGCAACATGTTCCAAAGTGTCTATAGTGAGCTTCATCAAGCAGGTGATAATCTGAGTAAACCCTAAAGAAGAACAGCAGAGATGCCACTGCTAAATTTAGCATATGCAAAGGACCAGAGGCTGAAGTAAGACTGTTTCATCTGGGAGAGCAGGAGGAGGAAGGTGTGGCCGAATTGCAGTTGGTATAGAGCCATAGAAGTGATAACAGGAAGCCCAGCACAGACAGTTTCCCACAGTACTTCAGAGACCCCTGGGAGATGCGAAAGAGGGACTGTATACAGTTGTGAGGCCTTTGTTAAGTCATTGATTTGAACATTGGTTTTCCTGCCTCTCAAAGGCCAAGGCTGTACCAGGGAAATAATTAGGCTTCCCCCTAGCTGTAAAAATCGACCCCTAGACCTCTCAATATACTCCGTCATGCACTCCCTCCTGCAGGTTGCTAACAGAGGATGTTAGCCTCCGTCCCACCTGTGCCCATATCCTGGGGGGGGGTGCAGGGGGTGTCTGCAGAGGCTGCATGTGTCTCTGCTGGACGATTTGTAAAGCAGGATTCCCAAAGGTGGACAAGGGGACTGCAGCAAATGGTGACATGCCAGCCGACCCCTGAGGACACAGGAGGTCTTAAACAAGATGACGCAGTCTCCCATGAATGGAGTGTCCTGCTTAGGGGACAGGATACATGCTTTGAGAAAGTGGTGGAAGATTAATATCTTCTTGTTCTACATTTATTACAAATTTAAAAATAAGCATTTTCATTGCTAATTATTTCATATCATGCATGGTGTGCTCACTTCAATTTTCAAGTCTGATTATTTCATTTCTGTGAACCATCTGAGCCGGACTAGCATCCATCCGGCAAGATTTCTGACTAAATATGCAAGTGTGTGTATGTATGAGGGTATGTATGTGTTTGTATGTGTATATATGTACATGTGTGTATTTGTGTATATGAATGTATGTGCTATGTGTTTGCATGTGTATGTATGTGCATGTGAGTATGTGTATTTGTGTATATGATTGTGTGTATATATGTGCATGTGTGTATGTGTGTTTGTGTGTGAATGTATGTATGTATTTTTATATGTTTGTATGTGTATATATTTGAATGTGTGTATGTGTGTTTGTGTGTGTATGTGTGTTTGTATATGTATGTATTTATGTGTTATATGTTTGTATGTATATATATGTGCATGTGTGTGGGGGAGTGTATTAATTACCTTTCCTTCCTTTTTTCTTTCCACTACAAATCATACAGACTTTTTGCAAAGGCAGGTGACAGATATTTCAGAGTTTTTTCTTTGTTTTCTTCTTTGGAGTCTTTCTACTTCTGAAAAGCCATGGCTGAAAAAGTTACTGCTAAACAAGGGATAATGTTATACATTTACTTTTCATGGTCCTAAACTATAGTCTGTAATCTCTTGTTAGCTTTGTTTTCTGTTATTAGAGCATTAGTCAATCAGACCATGTTTAGTGCATAGGCCAAGGATTCAGAAAACCTCCTGTGTGACCACAGGGTACTACTAGTTACACATAAAGTTTCACAGTGCACGCTGGGGGTTCTAGGAAACACATCTGGAGTCCAGAATTATGGTGACTCTGGATTCTAGATGCCACAATGTGACTGCACTACATGCCACGATCCTGGTGCCAGCACGGAGTTAGAAACATATTGAATGTTCAGGAGGCACTTGGTCTATGAGCAGGTGAAGGATGAGCAAAGGACAACCATCCCCCCTGCGGGCACATTTTCACACTGTGTTGTCTGTTAATGCTCAGAAGTGACCCACAGTCACTATCCAAAACTGGGGGAAACGGACAGAACATAGGGCAGGTGACACCTACATGACATCAGCGTCCATCCTCAGAGTCAAGGAGGGTTCATCCAGACTGCCTAGCAAAACTGTGTGAGAATCAGAATGTTGACAAGAGGCAGGTTTAAAGTCCAGTTTTCTTCTTCGTGATTTCTTCACCATGGGAAGGAAAACCAGACCGCAAGAATGCAAGGCCTATGTTCTTTCTCCCTTCTTAGCCACATGGGCTTTTGTCTCACTTTAGGACTGGCCTGGCTTGGGACAGTGGAGTCCTTCTTACCTCTGCTGCTGGGACTCCCTCTGGCGGGCGGCAATGCAATACGATCATGCCTTCAATGGGAACCTCCCTGCCTTGTGGATCTTGTTCAAAGTTCTTTCGTAAATCTGCAAAGAAGCACAAGATATGTGTGTATGCTATATTGAGCTAAGACTGGCATCACTCCCATGTGGCCCCAACTCAATAAAACAGCGAGCCTCATGTCAAAAGTTAGATACACACAAATATGTCACTTTCTGACACTCCACAGAACTATTTTTCCAAGACCCATAAATGTACCTGAAATATACCTTAGCAAAATGCTTAACACTTTATATTGATATGAGGGAAGAAAAACTACTAGGAGCCAAGGGGGGAAAAATCCCTCATAATTTCATGAAGTGTGTGCCAGTATTTTCTACTTGGCATCTGATGAAATACTTGGCCTAATAAATTACCATCCACGGCCATTATGAAGTTGAGATGCACATGAATTTTTTGTTGTTCACTGAAGAATGCATTATTAATCTATAACCTCTGTCAATCCCTTAACCCTCTGGGGATCTGGAAAAGACAGTAATAGAGTGAGATCACCTATTAGTCTTTTTATTTGTAACCAAGGAGAAGGGGCCATAGCTCGTCACAACAGAATCCATAACCTATCCAACCAGATATATAATTAAGAAATGCAAGGCCCTCCAGTCAAGCAGCCATGCTGGGTCTGTGGGTAGTGCCCTCCACACAGGGCTTCGGGCACTTTGCAAACAAGCTGCACTATTAACCTTTTACACACAGAGAGGTGACACTTGTGGAGGTTAATTGGCTTGCCAGTGGTCACAACGCATCAGTGCCACTGAGGGAAAATCCATTCTGCTTCCTGACACATAGCCTGACTGCCAACCAGCCCAGACTTCTCTGGGAACTTCTACAGGAAGAGAGCCAGCTTCATTTGCATAGCTTTCTACTCTACCATTTTAAAGGGTATGCAGCTGGCATTGGCTCCTGGGGAGGTGTCCTCAGGACAACCCTTTTTGATGATCTTCCTGAATAAGGTAATTCTTGCTGTCACAGGATGCTCAGGACAGGTTGTTTACAATTCTTCCTCCATGAAAAGGATTTTTCTCCTCCCTCCATGACAATGTATTTTTCTTCAAATTGAGGATCTCAAATTACAGGCTGTGGATTTATTGATTTAATTTTCTTCAGTGCTTACACTAACATGAAATATGTCCTCTGTAAAGAGCAGAGCTCCAGAATCAGTTACATCTTTATAAATTGTATAAATACATTAAACTTGCTTTTAGCAAGTCAAAAGCACCCGATGAATAACTAACACAGCCATGCACATATTCGCTCGTTCCTGAATGTTCTCTCTCCCAGAGACAACCAGAATCTCCCCTAAGTTGAACTGTAAGCCTTCCTTCAATCCAAGGTCTTTAAACTGCCCCAGTGGTTCAGAGATCCTGACTCACTGTGTGATGAACTCACAAAACTGGCAAAGGGGGTACTGCACAATCCCACCACAGGTCATGTTCTGTTGTCACTCCAGAGAGGTCTGAGCCAAAGTTTCTCTCGAGAAAAGCCTTACTATTCAGAAACTATCAAAGGTCATTTACTGGATTCAAAATGAGTTCAACAGTCAAGATGCCACTGTAGTGATAGGAAAAGCCATGATCTGGATGGCATGTTTACTGGGTTGCTTCCCCATTGCTTCCCAGCTCCCTAGGTCAGTTCATCGTCCAAGAAAAAGTCTTATTCAGTGCTAGCAAACAATCATCTGACATTTGCTACCACTAAATACTCTGTGTTTTTAACCAAGTAAAATGCAAACATATGAGTAGGCACCTCAATAAGTTCTTCTGATTCTGCTTCTTGTTTTTGCCCAATACAAATAAAAATGGTAATAAATCCTTAGGTACCCTCACTTTATACTAACTACATTATCAGGCAGAAAAAAAAAGCCACACGAGGTCATTTTTCCTCTACGGAAATATACTGTACTTACTCAGGATGTTTTTATTTCCTACAATCAAGAAATTTAAAGGAATATCTAGGAAATGTCATAAGGAAGAATCAGACTCAAGGAAGGAACAAGTTACCCTGCTTCCCCATTCCAGTGATACTTGAAATCACCAGAAGAGCTCTGACAGCACATTATCACTCCCCATGTTGCAAATAGAAAGACTAAAGACAGGATCATGGTGGAAGGGCAGAAAAGGTCTATATGGCTGAATCTATTAGTATATACCAGGTATCAAGACCCCAGATATCACTTCAAATGAGAAACCCCCTGACTTTAGAGTTAGAAGAGGGGGTAGAATGGATTATAGGACCCAGAGGTTGGGAACAACTAGGAGTACAAGGCCCACAGAATTAACTAAGTAGAGTTCTTATGGGTTCACAGAGACTGAAGCAACAATCATGGATATTTTCTGACTCTTTTGCCTATTGATGGGACCTTTTTCCTCCTACCAGGGTACTTTGTCCAACCTTGATATGAGGGTTTAAGTCTAGCAATATTTCATCTTTTTACGCTGAGATTGGTTGACATCATTAGGAGGCCTGACTTTTGAATCAGGAGAAGCAATATATCTGAGGGAGAGCAAAGGTAGGACCTGAACTGGTAAGAAGAGACAAGGGAAGGAGGCTGTGGTTGGGATGCATTGTGTGAGAGAACAATACATAAGAAAATATTCCTCTGATAGGATGGGAAACAAGGTTCATCTTTGAGAGTGTCTAAATCAGGTTCTATGACATCCAAAGGAAGTGGAAGTGGAGTAGCTGAAATGAGGCATTATGGATATATTAGCAGTTGAAATCAAGCAATTGTGTTTGCATCCACCCATGACACTATGGAGTCCTACACTCAGTTAATATCTTAAACTCTTTATGCCTTAGTCTCTGCACCTGTGAGTATAATACTAATTCCTACTAGGTGGAACGTTTTGTTTATAAATACAGGGTCTCCTTATGCTGACTTGGATGGCCTGGAAATCTCTGTGTAGACCAGGATGACGTTGAACTTATAGAGACCCAGCTGCCTCTGCTTCCCAAATTCAAAGACTAAGACCATGTGCAAGCACACCTGGCTACATACATCATTTTTATAAAGATTAATATTAAAAAGATTAATATTAATATCTAAAACTTTCCCAATCACAGTGGCTATACATAACAGCTTTAAGGTCTTATATATTACTACAACTTGCGATAAAGTTACAATGATTAACATGGGATGATTCTTATCATAAATCAGATACAAATTAATTATAAATTGGAGCATTTTTCAGAAACACTCAAATAAGAAGTATAATTTAGCACATGATAAATTAAGTGGGAAAGGAATTAAAATGAGTCATTGCTCTTCTGAAGAAAAAAACTGAATATCTATGTCTTACTCTATACTAAAATAAATGCTGTAGCAATAAACATTTTAACAGGAAACCCGATCCATAATAAAATGTCTAGTAAACCTTAAGAACAGAGGTTTGGTTTTAGCTTGAAAAAAACAAGCCATTAAAAAAATGATTGACAGGTATTATTTAGTTAAAATATTATTTCCATAAACCATTGTAAACAAAATATTATGCAGCTAATGGCCTTAATGTATTAAAAATCTCTCATGGAACACCATGAAAATAATAGATACTGTGAGATAAGATGACAAAGAGTTGGAAACCATTTACAATGGAAAAGACATAAATGGCTAAAGTTCAATAACAGCATATCAAGAGTTACAATAGAAATGCTAACATAGCAAGTATCAACACATACGGCTGTTAAGTGAACCAGTTTTACTAATTCTTTGTTTTAAATGGCAATTCCTGGGATTAAAAATGAAATCAGGCTTGGGTAGTCTTTAATATTGCTAGAACATGTAAATAAAGAACAAATTGTAAATGGGTCAAATTGTTTTGCAGGTCCAATTATATAAGAATCATTTGATAAAAAGATAGGTAATATGTGGTCAGTCTATCATGGAATATATAAAATTCTGATGTATGCTAACAGGTACAGTTTGAATGAATAATTTATATTAATTGAACACTACCATTCACCAAAGGCTACATATTGGAAGATTCCATTTATATGAAACATTAGGAATGGGTGGTGATGCCAAAAAGTGAGAAAATAGGTTAGTAATCAGCTGGGGCTGAAGTTGAGTGGAAGAGAAAAAGATGAATAATGACCTATCAGTTAATATAAAAACACCTCCAGATTGCCCTGGATGATGAATATAGATCTGTGACTATGCTCACAGTATTGATTTTTATACTCAAGAGAATTCTGAATCTTCTGTGGATATTTCAGTAGCACTATAATTTTAATGTTTCATTGATATACCTCAAAAATTCTAAAGGAAAATGATTAGAGAACTAAGTGGGAAAAAATGAACATAGGCTACTAGTGTCTTAAATCCTCTCTGAAAAGCAGGGAGCCACCCAAATATTTAATAATAGTACACAGAAATGAAAGGCCAGAAAGTCATGTTGTTTAAGTTATATACAATTAAATGCTATATAGTATAGAAAAACTTAATCATATATGTATACATACACACATCTGTACATATATTTAAAATATTATTTAATATATTATGCTAATATTTAATAATACATGTATATCTATTCATATATTCATTCATATAAATGAAAGACTAGAAAGTAATGGTATTAAGATTTAAGTTATATAGACTGAATTGATAAACTAGATAATGTGATAATGTAGTATAAAAACCTTAATTAAACACACGCACAAATCTATATACATGTATGTTTATATGTTTGTGTGTGTGTTTATATATTTAAGACTATCCCGCTGTTTTCAGAGTCCCCACCTCTCATCTGTAATACACACACACACACACACACACACACACACACACACACACACACACATATATATATATACATACATATATATTTGATTAAATATCACCCTGAAAATGTGTGCTGGTTGCAGAATATGCCTACTTCCATATGACAGTAGAGAAGTGGAAACTCAAACTCTTCTGAGCAGCCTTTCCCTCTATGATGTCAGTGTTCAGAAAGCGTAGCACAGCTGCTTTTACTCCCTCCCTGTAGAACATGGGAGGTTTCTTGACATACACCAACCTGGCTCATCTACTGTACATGCCTTCCCAGTAAAGGCAGGCTGTAAACAAGTCATTAAGAGTTAGAATTGTAAGCCAGAGACAGAGAGAAAGGAAAGGAAACCCCTCCCATGCAATGCTGTAAAACTTAGCTCTGAGTGCTAGGAGGAAAGTTCAGAGGAGAGTTATTCAAACTGAAGTAGACAATCTCACTATCTTAAATAATATACTCTAGACTGAATTTCTAGTTTCTGATTTTCGTGAATTTAAAGCATGGTCCTCTAGGGTGGGAAGATGTCAGAATCACCATATGCTTGGCCTTGCAAGTTCAAGGACCTGAGTTCTGAGCTACAGAACTCAAAGAAAATGCCAGGGAGGTGGCACTGGCTTATGTTCTCAGGGACAGTGATGCAGAGGAAGAGACAGCAAACTGGCCTATTCTATTTGGCCAAGTTCCAGTTCAGCCAGAGAGTCTGCCTCAAAGGAAAGTTTCAATGCATAAAGGTGACATTATCTGCTATCATTCTCTGACTTCTACACACATGCTTTTTTGCACCCACTCATGCATGGATGTGCACACACACATACACACTATGCATACATGCAAATATACATACACACAACACAACATGTATACAAATATGGCACACCAGTCACACATACACACACAGACACACACACACATGTATACACACATGGCATAACATTCACATACACACACACCCTACACACCCACACAACAACCCTCCCTCCACATACTTTCTTCACTATCAACTTCTTTTTAGCACTAACTGCTCGTTTCTTTGTTTCAAATCTCTAAACATCCCTCCTTTACTATCTCTCTCAAATCACAGAGGGCAACTCTCCTGAAATTAATTCTATCAGTATTGTTGACAGGGTGAAGCATGATTGGGTTTCTACCCTTTGATCTTGTCATAGTTATATATCAGATAACAATTATATTGTATATATTACTTATATACGAAGGAAATTAACTGGATTGCATACACTATACATACTATAAAATATTTTAGATATGGTTGAAGAATATAAAAGTCCTACCATCTATAAATAGCAAATTATTTGATACTACTCTCTCTCTGTTATAGGATTAGCCCTAAAATAAAATTACTCAGCACTTCAAATTTTACCTCTCAGTGATTATAGGTGTACTGATTCCTTTTATTGGATTTACATTTGGCAAATTTTGTAGGGTGATCAGATACATTCATGCCCATAAGCATCAAACACCCCAAAATAATGATCTCACTACTTTTGGAGACTCTACCCCTCATCTGTACTGTATACTGAATCAGGATTATGGGGGGAAGAGTTTTCTGACTCACATTACTGTGTATGCTTACTCTTAACACATCTACCAAAGAAAGAGCTAAAATTATATAATCTTAAAAACTCAGTCAACTGTGAACTTAAGGACTCCCCAAATTTATATTAGTTGTGAGACTAGGGGCAAAGTTTTTCATATGTTTGACTTATTTTCCTGTCTCTATGCTTTGGTGTGAATACAGGACTTCCTTTCCCCCAAGCTCCTGTCTCTGAGCACCTGGTCTTTAGCTGCTGGTATTGTCTGCAAAGGATGTGGGGCCTTTGGAGCAGAGAACCTAAAGGTAGGGCTTTAGAGTTATAACTCAAGTCTCCCTCAGCTGCCTGATCCCCAGAACATTTGGAATTCAGCCAGGTTTACCACAACTAGAACATATCTATCTTTAGGCATTTTGTCCCAACAAGGAAGGTACCACACCCTGGTACCCAGAATGGCATGTACTATCTGTTGATGATGAATATTTGTTGAATGAGAGAATGAGTTCATTAAGTTATGTATAAGTTTCATTTCAGCTCATGTCACCTGAGAGCATTCTCAGGAGTTAAGAAGACAAGTAGAGGGGGAGGGGGATGGGAGCGGGGTGGGCAAAGGGGATAATATTAAAGAGGTAAATACAGAAAGTATCTAATAAAAAATTTAAAAAAAGAAGACAAAGAAAACATGGGCATATATGATAAATACAAGACTGTTATTAAATGATGTACTTATTCACTGTCTTCTTTGCATTCTCTCTCTCTCTCTCTCTCTCTCTCTCTCTCTCTCTGTGTGTGTGTGTGTGTGTGTGTGTGTGTATGTGTGTGTGTGTAAACTCTCATGTGTATCATCATCAATAAAATAAACTCCACTGTCTTTTCTACTTCTATAACGTCACCTGTCACTCTGCTTCCCTTTTTATTCCTACAGTAGGATGTCAACAACTCTGCAGATGACTAGGAACCAAGTAAAGGATAGAGAAGAGAAGCACGAGGTGAGGAAGCCAGGTGCATGGCTTAGCTGTAAATCTTCCAGTCAGTTACACGTCTTCCAGCAACAGCCTCACCTGTCCTAAGTGGCATATCTTAGGCCAGTCCACAGGATACAACAGCCTCCCCTTCCTTACCCCATTCAGTTTTTTTCTCATTTTCTTTTCATGCCACTATGTTAGAAAAGTCATTGTAGCATACAAAAATCAATAAAAATTCAATTCCGAATAATAGTTCTCTGCAGCTCAGCAACACCAGGGACTTATCGGCTCATTCAGTGTTCTGGCAGTTAATGCAATGAAATAAAAATAATTTACTCATTCAAACCAAATCAGCCAGTGAAAAATCATAGACATTTTTTAATAGTCATAGTCAAGGCCATTTGTTAGGATGCAGGAGGATGACACAATGTCCCATTAGTGGTCTAACTACACTGGTTTCAAATCGGGTTTGAATCTTTCCTACTGGGTTTCTTCAGAAGGAACAACAAACCACATTTGTCATACATAAAAGGAATTTGTAACTCGGCCAAATGCAGGTCATTTGTTGTAATAAACGGGCTGATTCAAACGCATAGCAGATGCCCAGCAGAAAATGGAAGTCAGGGTCCAGTGCCTCGATTTGGTTCTGTCTCAGTCCTTGGGTACTAAACAGTAATAGCCTGTGAAGTGAGTTACTGACTCCAGTTCCCCTGGGAAGCATATGAAAAGCATCCTGCCAGGTGATGGTATAGTATCTGAGCCTCTCCAGCCAGCTTTGCTAAACTCCTTCTGCTTGACTTTAGATTCTGATGACTTGTGTTGACTCTGGCTATTCACACCATTCAGCTCATCTTGTCTTGGGTCTTCCAGGTCTGATTGTTACTGGGAGGAATCCTTAACACATGGTCATAAGACAGACTTCCACATGGAGATTCTTATATGCCCGCAACATAGATGAGGTATGTTCCCCACTCTGACCTCTTGCTAGTCAACCCTGCAGCAATAGTAGAAGATCATTTCCGTCACAGTGGAGCCAAAGTGGTACTCTCCATGTGACGTCGTCCCTCAGAGCACAATCTGCTGTCTGTGTCGATTGATACCCTGTGATGTTCGGCCATACAATGAGTCCTGGCTCATAGAAACTCCTGAGGCTGATAGCATGATCATAAAATAACTTCAGATACTTTGTACACTGTAATCCTGCTGGGAGACGGCTGTCATTCATAAAACATTTTATAACTAGCTTTCTCTGGTACTTCCCTCCCTAATAGTGGCACAAACTATTAGCTAAGCAACAGCAGTATAGGAGAACAGTTCTGACTTTGCCAATGGTGGGGGTATTGGTGGGGGCTAGAGACAGCTGCAGGGCCAGGAAAACACTCTGACAACATAACTTGCATTCTACTGAGCTGCTTCCAACAAAGCACACTGCATTGTGTTTGACTTCTCTTGTTTACAGAGACAAAAAAAAAAGTGCATCCAGAACCCATCAACATCTAAGAACAGGATGACAATTAGAAAGTACATATCTTAATTGTGACCCCGAGACTGGAGGAAATCAACAAACATACCTTAAGCTGTGAAGTCAACGGAGGAATCATTCTTAAGAGAACCATGTTTCGAGAAAGTTATAAATGACCTCACAAGGAGATAAAGAGATTCAGCACAACTCCAGCAACCAGGCTGCTACTAAGTCCTTTCAGCACACACTTTGCATTTGTGACTCTGCCCAACCCAGTCTGTTTCCTCTCAGTATTATTTCAGGGTGAAGTCAATTTATTCTTGGCCATAGGTTTCTGCTTTGCTTGTCCTTTTTGTTTTCTGTAATTAGTTCCAGTTATTTCTTTTTTAGCATCAGGTGATATGCAGACAAGCAATAAACTATAGGTCCAGGGTCCTTTATTCATGACTGGGGCTTCATGATGGTCAATGCTCAGAGCTACTTGCCCGACACATATTCTTGGTGCAATAGGTAAATTTGATATACATGTGGCACAGCAGGACCAATATGACTGAGATGCTACTTAGCACTACCTCCCCCAGGAAGGAGCTAAAGGTAGGAGCATTACATAAAGAAAGCAAACAGGTTCATGATTTTTTGTGTTTTCTTTGTCTCCAAGTGGCAAGAAGAAATTTTTGAGTCATGAGTATATTGATTATGTGTATCAATATATGAAAGATCGGCAAAGCTTCACTGAATTATACTAAATTGTCAGTTTTTTGACAGAAAAAAAATTATATGAAATTCTTCAAAATTTATTAAGTAAAATATAGCATGATTGTAAGGTATCAAATGAGATAGGAATATAGTGATAAGATATATCTTGTTTCTTATCGTGATCCATGGCAAGTTATAGGAAGAAAATGCCTACAAATCCCATATTCTGCATGTTAGTATGATTGTTTTTTTGGAGTGCTAATGGGAAAATGAGTTCTAGGTGAATACGGAAAAGTGCCAAAGCAAAATAATTCTGAAGAAAAAAAAAGGCAAAACCAGGATACAGTGGCAAAATTGTCAACTCTTCTGTGTTGCACAGTTCCCGAGCAGTGCACACAGTTCATCTTCCTCCCGTTAGAATTCCCAATGCGAAAGTGCTTCATTCACACCCATAAGCACTTTCTTGCAGGTTGGCACATTGATGAACATTCCAACACACAATGAGTTCCATGGTTGATGAAACCAGGTTTTAAGACCAACACAGACATGAAGAATCATCCTTGGCTTCCCTGTGTGACCTCCACAGCCCTGCACAGGAAATTAGAGGGCTATGATCTTGCAATGAGTTTCAGAAGAAATGACCTAAAAATAACCTCAAGCATCCAATGCTCTCTGCCTCATTATGATTCAGTACCATGACTGCAGAGGGAGGGAGGAGAAAAAAAGGAAGAAAGAGGCAAAAAGAAAGTCAACCCTGCAGCAAGAAGAATTAGAGCTTACCTGCAGTGTTAGATCTTTGATTCTTCCCTCAGCCCATCTCCCTGAGGTCAAGAAGGTCAACTAGGACAATGTGTGGCCAGTGTCATAAGTATAAAATCAATAGAATAGCCACTAAATACCTAGTACCCCCTGGCCCCAAAAGTACATCTCTGTGGAAGGAAACAAACAAACAAAAAAAAAAAAAAAAAAACCAACAAGATTTGCTTTCCTTAACTCTCTCCTACCACCCCATGGAGGATCCAAGTAATAATTTAGACTAAACCCTGTTAAAACCAAATCTTCAGTTGATACTAAATATTATTAAGAGTCGTAGTAAATATTACACATGAAATAAAAAGCTACAAAGAACTCAGCCTAACTTGCTCTTGGGGGTACTTCCCAGAAAAAAAAAAAAAAAAAAAGAATCAAAAAGGGCTCTGAACCAGGATCAACTTTGGAAATTTGAGGAAGAAAAGAACCCACCATGGCTGCAGTGGAGAGGAAACACTTCCTCCAAAAGTGGGGTTAGTTCTAGTGGGGTCAGTAATAGGTCAGGAAAGTCACGTGGGGTAGTTAAGATATGGGAAAACTAATCTACTACTTTATTTTTCCATTTTCCAAATTAAACAAACAAAAAAAGTCTACCAACACTTTGTGAATTTTATAGATGTAACTGAATCACATTCCTTCTTACTTTTTCTGCTAACAATTCCCAGATTCATCCCTCCACCCCTCTTATCAACTTTATATTTGTTCATATTTTTATTAAGCTAGTGAATCCAATTTGAGCTAACCATGTACTCATAAGTGGGGACAACCCACCGGAGCATGGTGGACCACCCAGTGACCATGTTTTTAAAGGAAACTAACTCCCCTCCCCCTCAAGCCATCAATTATCCAGAGTATCTCAGTATGAAGACTAACAAGTTCTTTCTGTAGTCAGTAGGAAGAAAGTAGGCCAAAAAGAACTGTGAACACACCAAGTATTCCTCTCTTCCTACCAAAGGTTATGGTTTTAGTGGCCTTAAGCAGAGCTGAGTGACTTTAATTTCTGTGTTTTTCATGTGAGTATCATCTATGGTGGGTTTCAGCAGTCAGTCGAGTTTAAGATTGGTTGGCTGAGTCCAGAACACAAGTTTAGATTTTCTGATTTGACTTCTTTGTTTTTGTTTCATCCCTATTCCTTCTTGGCAAATGTTCACAAAGATAGGCTCTTAAGTCTCCATGTTAACATTACATCATTATCCAGCCCCAACATGGTTATATCCAGCCACACTTTCACTGTTCTTTATATAGTTTAGCTTTTGGAAAGCTATCTCTATCCTCCATATTTTCCATCTTTCTGCTAATTGCTTGGTCTACAACTGTCTCTTACCACCTCTTTCATTAGTTGTTCTGATCAATAACAACTCTCATATCAAAACCAATGGATACATCTAAAATCTTTCCATAATTTTTATATAACACCAGGGTCCTGACTATATATTCTTTATAACCATCTCCACTTATTTCCCCTACTGAATTTATCTTTACCTTCCGTATGGCTCACCCCCCCCCCCCCCGAAGGAATTTCACTTACAGGTTAACATCCTTTCCATTCCCACTGGTAATGTGAGAGCAGGAGAAAAGATAAACACAGGAGGATTCTACTACTTTAATGGCCAAAGCCATGTCCTAGATGAATCTGAAGTCTTACCTGAGGATTAAAATAGCTTTTTCACTTGATCTACTTAGTTCTCTCAAGTGGGAGTATTTCTTGTTTTCTTGTGTTTTATTTACTGTAAACATGATTTAAGCATCATAATCTGAACAGCTAATCCTAATCACTAATTTTTCAAGGACTCCAATTTAGGGTTTTGATGTTTGCCTTGTCTCCTGGGTTTTGGGCTTAAAGCTAAAATTGTATAATTAAAAACAGTCCATTGACCATCATTGGGTCATGTGTGTCTTCACATACTATGATCAAACACTGAACTTGATATTTTGTTCCTGAAACTCAACTCATTTGTTCTATTATATTCATAATTATGCATAATAAAATAACTAGCAACTCGGGTACTTAAGCCAGAAACAGAGACATCCCCATACCTATCATACATAAAGTTTCATATTTCAAAAGTCATATGCTTACGTTAATGTCCCTTTTCTGGAGCCTCAACTTTGTCCCATTTTCTTTAATTTGCCTCATCTGCACAATTGTACATTTGCACAATGTTTACCCTCCCAACCCCTATCAGCACTGTTGTTTTCTGGGAAGCCTTATCCACAGTGAATGGGAATATTGAAGATTTTGAAACATTATCCCACCACTGATGTTACACACTTCCACTCCCTCAATGGCCAAACCATGTCCTGGATGAATATGAAGTCTTAGCTGAGGATTTAAATACCCTCACCTGACTACCTAGTTCTCTAAACCTAAGCATTTTCTGTTATCTTGTGTTTTATTTGCTATCAACATAAATTAAAAATCATAATCTGAATAGCCTCGAAAACCTGATGATTAAAACAGGCTCGGGGTTGGAGCCATTGAAGATTGGGAAAGATCGTCAATCAATAAGGTTAATACAATTATTACAGAATTCAAACACTGAGAAATTTGAAACCTGTCTGCCTATGATTTCAGATATGAGACAGTCATCTTATACATGAATTTTTTTCTACCTAGGCTCTCTTCTATGGTTGTATCAAAGTTCCTCTCTATCCTAGATTAGCAAATCACATTCCAGATAAATCCCAGGTCTTGATCAGGAATTACCTTTCATCATAACTGAACAAGTGTATCTTGGGGCTCTTAGACAAGCAGCTCTCCTAGTGGGCTTCTCGTGCACACTGAATATGTGAGACATTCCCCTGCTTCACTGAGAATTCTTATTTACAAGTATCTCCATCATTACACTGTGACCTCTTCAAAGGAAGGAACAATAATTTGTTTTTGGGCTGCCTAAAACATACAGATTAGGTTATTCACAGATGACTCTTCCCTTATGTCAGCATCCCTCTCCTACTTAGGAAATTTCTGGGGGGTAATGCTGGTTTTCCATACTTAGGGAGAAATGTGTAACACTAACCTAAGAAGAATCACTAGGCACAAAAGTGTGCAAAGACAAAGAGACCTAATTTCTTTTTCTTGTTATTGTTTGTTTAGTTTGTTTTCTAACTGTTGGCTTGTTGGAAGGTTTACTTAGTAGGGAGAATGAGTATTGACTGATGTAAAATCTATATTCTCTTTGCCAATAAAGCTTTACTGAGGTTTGGGTAAAAATGGCCATCTTTGAGAAATTCAAGGCGAATTTCACTGAAGGAATAGGAGACTGAGTTAACGTGGGATTTTATTGAAAGGCAGTGGCTATGTTTCTGCACATTCTTCTTGGTAAAATAATGACTGACAATAAATAGCATAAAAGAATTTCCCTGGGGAAATTTCATTTCTCCCTCACACATTTCATTTCAATAGATCCCATCTTTAAGGTTGACATGTATGAAAATGCATGTATTATGCAGAAGTAGGCCAATTTCTATCAGTGTTATACAAATCCTTGCTCTTTGTTCAAAGAAACGTGGTTTCTATAGATTTATGTTTCTCATAATCAATGCTGAAGAACATCTACTGGCAAGGGAGGGAGGGCCATCTTGGTGGAGGCTAAGAGGATACAGGGCATAAAGTACTTTAATGTTTACAGTTACATCTACAAAACTAGTTCAAATTCATCTTTCTGTCCCATACATCTCATGATTATTTCTATTGACTTAAGATGAGTATCATGTACTATGCTGTATCTATGGACATTTAGAAAGTAAATTAATTTTTTTTAAAATACTAAAAACAAATTGAATCTTTATTGACCATAAACATTGTCATTATTGTTACGCAAAGTTTAAGCAATGAAACAGAATTAAATAATTCATAGAGGTTAACATAAAAATGGCCGAACAACGGCAGCAACCACAAAAGAATCCCCAACCCAAAATACTCCTAAATTTGATGGTCAAAAAAAATGAATATGTGAATTTGAAACATTTCTGAATTTTAATGTTTGGGTTGGAGATGCTCAATGAGTGAAGTAGTTGTAGTTACCCCAATAATTACTAGACTGTGAAACATGAAAACTGCTGGTCCCAAGCCTTTCAGACAATATCTGTTAAATCAGTACACAGTACTGTCAGCAATCCAGAGATGACTTAGGGAATTTGATAAGAGGTTCCACTACAATGCTATTTAACATAAGGCAGTTGATGAACCAAGGGTTTATACTGCAGAACCCTAAACTCCTATGGATAGTGAGCGCTTCAAAGAGATGAGCCAGACTGATCTTGTGGCTTCTCTGGTGTCTGAGATGTAGAAAGCATTTTGAGGAAATGGTTCAGAATGATATATCATACCAAATTTACTTGCTTGAGCTACAAATGATAGCTTCAAATCAATATGAATTCTTACTTAATGAGTTATTATTTTTTTTTTTTACTATAATTTAGGTCTATGCTCAAATTGTCCAGACAAGGAAAGCCTTCTTCTGTGTGGCTGTATTTTGTACAATGAAAAAAAATATGTTGAGGTACTTTAGGCAAAATAACTGACCATTATGCTTCTAGATTCTATGTCACAGAGGACAAAAGAAGACCAAAAGATCATTTGAGTTGTGCGAAGGAAAGGTTTCATATCTCACAGTAACACAGGAACTAGATCACTTTCAAAGCCAAATTTTTGCATGCTGCCAAAGAATGAATACTTATTTAAGTTGAGAGATAATTTTCTGTCAAAATCTCTTAATATTTATACTACAGTTATATCATAAAATGCACTAAGTAAAGGCAATGAAGGGAGACATTCTGCTGTATTAAAAAATTCCACAAGTCTGCATCTAATGAATCTAATAAGGCTAGTATATACAAAAAATTATAATAGAACTAAGCACTCCCTATTGCCAGTGAACCCACAGATTTATGCTTCTGCATGGGTTTGTGGTAACTTTTGCAAACAATCCTTCCGTAAGATCAATTGTGCAAACCTTCAGGACATGTAGTTGTCTTGTACAGTTATATATGTTTTATTCTTTTTGTAACATTTTCAAGCAGCTTCCTACCTACTAAGAATATATTTACTTCAGAACTCTTTCACAGGGTAGGTTGGCAGTAGCCCCATACATATTTCCATATTATATGGAAATATGCCACCTGGGTAAGCAAATGTAAAACTACCTAATGACGTGCTTCTCAGAACATATCCCGTGGCTCAGCAGGACAAGATCATAGAGGTGGAAACACAGAAAGAGTGGCATCTGTAAGCTGTGTCAGCATTCAGCTGAAGATTCTCAGTAAATGCCTGAAGAAAATTCTAGGTGCTTTGCTGTAGCCTCAGCTAAGGTCTATTATTATGTCAAAAATTTGCTTGAGATGCGTCTTAATGTTGGCTTTGTTCTTTATTTAGCCCGATGACCTAGAACCACTTCAGAGTGCTGGGATTATACGATATTTGTGGAGTGTAGAGTTTCGAATGCAGGATTCTGGATGCTAGTCAAGCTCTTTACCAAAAAACTGGCTCCATTCACTCTTGATACCATTTCTTAATTTATAAGTAATTCTCTTGTCTGCCATCTTAGCTAGATATCTAATATATGTTCTCACATGTCACTGTCAGACGTGTGCACTTTTCTTCTCCATGTAGAGTGCACAAGGAGCTACTATAGTAAGAACAGTTGTCCACCATTGGTCATGTCTGTCCTCAAGCTCCACTCTCATTTGCTATCTTAGTACCTAGATTGGGTGATACTGCTGTTGGTTTTATAGTAAGAACAATCCTCTCTGAATCCTGTACGATAGAATGTGAGGTTATCCATAGACTTCTAAGACCAGCTATTTCCTTCATTTTAAAACGAGCACTACATATATGACCTGAGCTTTCAGAATTGGCTTCACAGGTGTTATGTGCCATGTAATTGCACAGGGCTCAGCGCATGCTTCAAAAGACTGAGTTTTGCAGACCAAACTCATAACTTTTAACCACTGAACTTTGTTCATTGTACCCTGGGGATCGGAAAGCCTGCTACAAGCTCTGCTTCTGTAAGCCCCCCTGGCACATTTGTGTAACCCTGACACTCATTAGCACTGGGATTGGCAGAAAAACCATATGTGCACGGTTTCAGGTGGATACAAGTACACTCCATGGTGGGCAGCCCAGCTATTGTCCTGCATTTGCATTTTACCAACCACCAATCCCTTGACTAGACGACTTTATGCAGCTTACAGCAGTATTCAGAAACTATGTCTCATATCCTTCAATAGTATCCTATAGATTAATGTATGGTTATGGAAAATGATTCATCTTTGGAAGAAGGCTATATTATTGTCTTTCTTAACTTTAGGGGACATTCTGCTCTGCAAAGAAAAACTGACTTTTCAAATATTTGTTCAATTTATACAAGGTATTGAAGACTATTTTCCACAATATAGGTACATGTAGACAAAGAATACTGCACCAGAGCAGGCAGTGTACACAGCTGAGGTCAAGGTAACATGGTTGTAATGTTTCTTCTCCCCAAGTCCCTTTGGAACCCTGCTTACAGCAGTGCTAATGATAAGCAGTCAACTCCACACAAGGGAAGCCAAAGATGATTCTTCTCTGTTCTTATTAGCTATAGACTCATGAGACAGCCAGACAGATGGACATCATCATCATGATAAACAATGAACAGATGCCCTTTTATGAAGAGTCAAGCTTTGCATGAATGCATTGCTGTTCAAGATCGTTCCCACTACAAAGGTGTTATATAAGACCTGCTTTGAGACTTGGAAGTTAAAAACATAAAGGTAATAAGAGAGGGACTTTGAGGTAGTTCACAATCTAAAATGATATATTAATTCACAATTAACTTCAAAATATTTCTGATTATAGATAGGATAACAGTCCCAAAAAATTCTGTGGGAAGACAAAGATGGACACTTGGATTCATGAAATCTCAGAGCTGTGGATACCAGAGTAGACCCTTTGATGTCCACATTGGTCTGAGAGGCTGGTGAGGTCAGTGGGGTTAACAGATTTGCTAAGCTGGGGTCTATGTACAAGGCAGCAAACAGGATGATTCTCCAATAGGAGCATAATGTAAGAATAAAGAGTGAGAGACAGAGATGGAGCTATGTGTGTGCTCCAGGGTGAAGACTAATGAACACAGGAAAAGCACAGACAGAGAGAGCAGCCAATCCATCTGAGCCTACACATCGATACCCAAGCATCGAAGACAGTGGCTCCCAGCCTTCCTAATACAGCACCTCATGTCATGACCCCCAACCGTATAATTACTTTTGTTTCTCCTTTATCCATGCAATTTTGGTAGTGTTATGAATCATTATGTAAATGTCTGTGTTAACTGATGGTCTTAGGGGACCCATATGAAAAGGTGGTGCTCACAAATTCTTCTAGGTGGATCTCAGCACACCTGTAAGGATGTTGTGGAAAAGGACAGGCAAAGGAGGTTATATCTGAAGATGTTAAGGTATACAAACATTCACCTATCCCCATATTTAATTTTCCAAGCAGGAAGTAGAGGCATCGACAGTTCCCAGCATATGAAATTACCTATTGAAGCCAGGTAGCTGAGACACACAATAGAGACAACTGAATGTCTTTTTTTTTTTCTTTTCTGATTTTCAAAAAGAAACCACCTCCAAAAGCGAAAGAAAATAATCTTGTTTCACTACAGCATGTAAGTATAGAGCACCCTGTGTCGGTAAATGAGATTTTTCTAATTTCTTCATTCATGCTTGCTACAATTGCATAGATATTTTAGAAGCATCTCAAATAAACATCATATTTACATTTTATTCAATATGTCTCAAATTATGTTCTTTAAAAAAAATCAACAAAATCATGCTTTCCTACTGTGTATTCTTTCAAGTGACCAACTTGCTAGAACATGTTCAATTTTAAGATAAGGATACTTTTAGTTCTCAGTGCAAGTCAGGTAGAGTATATGCAAGTGTGGTGAAGAGTTTCCTTGACCAAGGGTTTAATGTTACAGGCACATCACCTCATAAGCAGATGAAGGAGCGAAGGAAAAACAGAGAATAAAGGAGAGCTCTAAGCTGCCAAATGTTCACCCATGAAAATAAACAACTACGAATAATTGAGTATTCCTGCTTTTGACAGTGGTCCAGCAGCAGATGCCACAGTATGTTGTCTCTTCCAGTCCAAGGGAACCAGACGGATGAGGGAGGGCCTGTGGGAGTTGTTCCCTGGAGACAGGCTTCTGCCAGCTTGGTGGGGGTCAATGTAGGCTGCCTTTATTTATCTATTTTTACCTTTCGAAACTCACTTTGGTAACTAGGTCTCAGCTATTTCCAGCCCCCAGTAGTTGGTGGCCAGCCAATTTCTCCCTGTTTATATCATCACATGATTATGGGAAATCTTAGTTAAGATAGATGACAGGCATGCTGGCTCCCGTGTGTATACAGTGGAATTTGACCACGAGGAGGAGGTTCACAACTGACTTATAAATGAAAGAAAGAGGAAAACAACTGCCAATTTCCCCAAGAAAACACTCAAATGCACATAAAGGTTTCTATTTTGATTCTCAAGTTTCTATCTAACAGAGGGCAACTCACAGAGCTTAGCAGTAAGAAAACACTAGGGAATACAACATGCAGACAGATGGGGCTCTGTTCCACCTTAGTAAGGGCTAGATGACCTTCCCATTCAGTCGTATTCTCTACCTTGTGGGAACAAGTTGAACAAAGCAGGCATATGAAACTCTAAAGGGGGCAGATAAAAACGCCTGAAATAACAGGACATAAATTCTCAGGACTGGTGGTGCAGGACATACACCAACTAGCAGTCCTCACATTCAGAAAGCTCAATAGAAATTCTCGACTAGAGACCCTATACTAGGCTCTCTGAATTACTTGAACTTAATCTTCAGCATCATATGAGGACCATGCCAGCTGCTGACTGACATAATGGTACAGGTTGAAGTTTTGGAAATACTGTTCCCAGGCAAAATATCCCAGTGATATCTGCTCACAGACTTGCAAAATCCTTAACGATACTATACAACAATATAATAAATTATAAACTAAATAATCAATAATATAAACGGAAATAATTTATAATATCTATAATGTTCCCAGTCTAATTCATAATATCATTGAAGAGTGTGCTCTGTGTCTGTAACGTTTACCTTCAACAGGGTCCACTCTGAGGAACAGATGAATCATAAAGTTAAGAGGAGAATTTTCTCAGTGTTGTTTCCTTTTAAAAAAAAAATAATCAAACAATCTCTAAGCAGCAGCATCCAGAGTGCCTCCTGGTGTTTTCATAGAGATTAATAACCATGATGATTTCAAGATTCTCCTGTCAATATAGCCCCCAGCTCAATGTCCCAGTTGCCTTGGTGCTTTTTGCACAATGCAATTTTAAAAATTTTAAATCCTTAGTGGCTCATTGGCTCAATGCAGGAAGCAGAAGGAGCTCAGATGCTAGAGCAGAACCGTTTACTGAGTACTATAAAGATGGTAGTAAATTGTAAAGTCCCTTTGGATGATAGTCCTCACATTCATAATCTGCATTTATCTATCAATGATTATTTAGCCCATTAAGATGCCTCTATTACTTAAAAAACAATCTTAAAAAGAAAAAAAAAACATTGTAACAATTATATATAATTTGCCTATTCATTTATTGAAAATGAAGACTATCCTCATGTGCAATGTGCTATTTGTTAGGAAGTACTTACACGCAAAAGTCATAACTCTTCTCTCTCAGTCTAATAAAAAAGGAAAATTATTTTTAAACTGTTTTTCCTGCAAGTGAATTAAACATCGAAGTAAGATCCTGAAGGCACCCCCACATCCACTTTTGATGCCATTACACTAGTTAAATTTCAATTTACATTTTAATGCACATTGGTCCCCAAGTCAAATGCAATATTTAATGACAAATCATGTCTTGGCTTGCATAAATAATTTTAAATAAATTAAAGAGCCTCTAACTTGCTACATGGGAAGAAATTAAAATATGTTGGAAACACTATTAGAAACACATTAAGTGAATTGTATAATATGGGCTATAATGACATTCTAACATTTTTGCTTAAAAATATTTTTATATACAAATGAGCTTATCATGTAAAAAGGACAGATTACTTTAAATCTTTAGAGACAATCACAGGATTATTATCAGAAAAGGATCTCAGATATCTAGGAAGGTCAAATGATTAAAAGGAAAGTGACATAATGGAAAGTTCCTTTTCCTTTATTAACAATGCCTGTTCTATGACTTTATCATTCTTAGAGGATCAGCACAGTAAGGCAAACCTCAGACACTCATTCAATTAGCATAGCTGAAGACCAGCCCATTCGGGGAACCAGGAATGCCATAGGGCATCAGATCATGGCTGGAGAGTATTCACTGGTCTTGTAAGTTTAAATAATTATTACTCAAGAATATCAGCAATGCTCAGAACAGCTCCATGAAACAGGTACAGACTCACATGTGGAGATATTAAGACCGAGAAAAAATGGGCTATGCTACCCAACTGTACAGAACTAAGCAGAAGCAGAACGGAAAAGGAAATGAAGCATGGACTCTAGAAGAGAGTCTAGGCTCCTCTCTCCTGTCCCAGTACATATTCGGAGTAGCAGACTGCACTTGTGAAGGGGTGTGTCAGAAAGTCAGGGCTCACATGTGTGACCAGTAGGCATGTGGAAGGACAAAGTGCGACATGTACGTTCAAGGTGACGGGAAATGACAACAGGTGGGTTTCAACCAATCTTTGATGGACTCTGTGAACACAACCATAAGGTTCTAACAGGCATGTGGAAGTCAGGAATCAAGTGAGCAAGCATGGAGAGAGGTGACAACAGGGACGGGCCCAGACCAGGGAAACTGTATTAATAATAGTTCAAAGTATAGGTGACATCAACCTTGGAGAAGAAAGGCTGAGGAGGGAAAAAGAAAATGAAGCTCAGCAGACAGAGATTGAGTGAGCTAGTGTCAAACTGTCTAGTGCTGTTTCCTTCACTCTGCTTGGACTGAGCCTACAGATATATGCCCTACCTTGACTAGGGTTCTGGGTCATCCTAGTAAGTCCTCATGGGGAACACAGAACTGAACATTTTATGGGACAAATGAATGCAAACCTGCTTCCTCTCTTGGTTGACCTGTTACAATAAAGTCATAAAATATTGGTTGGCTAATTTTAATTAACTAAGCAACTATTGGAAAAAAATATTTCCCAAGGCTCTCAGACTGAGTACGGTTTATGAGGTGACCTCTTTTCTCCTGGTCTAGTAGGACCCACGAGACATCTAGAAGAGACCTCCCAAATCACCAGTATTATGAAGGTGAAATGCATATTTTAAGAGGGAGATTTCATTTCTGAGGAAACATAAATGTCTTTGCAAATAGCAGTTCACTCCTATTCTTAATCCCTAAGCCATCAACATCTGCTATGGAGAATTCCTCCAGTCCTCAGATAAATCCCCCTTGTCCCATATTCTTTATGGCACTCTCAAAAAGCAGGATTCCAATAAAACAACAATAACCATCTCCTCTGCCCCTCCCAGCTTCCTTCCATAGTTTTTTTTTTTTTTTTTTTTTTTTTTTTTTTTTTTTTTTTTTTTTAAATAACAGTCCTAGGCAGAATAAAGGAGGAGTTTGAGGATATACAGAGGCAGGCTAATGGTAATGGGTAGAACAGGAGAAATTTATATATTATATATCATACTCGGATTATAAAAGCATAGATACACAAATAGGATAGAAAAATCTTGGTCTGCTCAGAAAAGCTATTTTTCTTTCCTTGTTTTCCAACTATGCATGTTTTTAAAATTATACTTGGGTCAAATAAATACACTTTTGAAACCCATTTCCATGTTTTAAAGTTAGCAGAGAAGAGACTTAACAGCAGGCTATAAAAACCCTTTAATGTTTTTAATGCCTTATTTTTGCAGATTGGCTGGAAGGTAGAACGAATAGTCATTACTCAGCTCTCCCCAGGTGTGCCCCACCTAAGCATTACCATTGATGGGGAGAGGCAGAGTACATTGGTGTGGGCTTCATCTTCTCTGGACCATAGTTTTCTGACAACATGGAGACATTTGAGTTCTGAAAATCCAGGCAGAATCTCTTAAGCAAACCGAGTTGCTGATTATCCTCTGGAGAAAATGATTGACCATTTTAAAAGAAAGTTTAAAGAAGTAAATTTATTGGAGGTGGGAAAGTCTATCACTGCCTCCCATTTATCCACATTCTGCAGAAGACAAGGACATCTCCACTAACCTCTACAACTGTATTTATCTTATTTCCCTACTCCTAAGACCCAAGGTCATCCCCAAAGTCCTCCCCAAAGATACTTACAGGCAATGCGCACTGAAGCTTTCCTACTCTTGGAAGTTCCCAGGTGGCTCCACGCTACACACTGGCACCAGTAGTCCTCTGGCCCATGGAAGTCCTCCACCTGTTGCCTGGTGACATTGATAAACACTTCCCGGACCTTCAAGCCTGATGGGCAGACAGAGAACATTAGGTGAGGCCACTACATTTCTCAATCACAAAGGTAAGGCTAGCCAAACCTTTTCTTTTTAATTAAACAGTTCTGTTTTTAATCAAGGCAAGGTTTTAATTACCGTGACAGTAATATATTACTGCTAATTAAATTCCACTAGCTGAGTAGGATGTAAAGCACACACACAAAGTATTATCAACTAATGCAGTGCTGTACAATAGAACAGCATTCCTATTACACTGACCTCGTGCTCTCGGTCTATGTATAAAATGTACTGTGAGGAATACAAACCTAAGGTAATGTCTAGAACCTAACAATCTCTGCATAGTAAGCCCAGGAACAGTGTTTCAAGTTGTTCTTTGAGTGGCTACAGTTGTAGACAAGGAAGGGTTACTGTAATAGTGTGGTTTGAAAAAAAAGCCCGTGTGTGTGTGTGTGTGTGTGTGTGTGTGTGTGTGTGTGTGTGTGTGTGTTAGAGAGAGACAGAGAGAGAGAGAGAGAGAGACAGAGAGACAGAGAGACAGAGAAACAGAGAGGGAGAGAGCAAGAGACAGAGACAGAGAGAGAAAGAGAGAGAAGAAACAGACCAAATAGTAGCATCCAAGGTTAAGAACAAAGCCTGTGAGATACAAAACCAAATGGACAGGTCAGACAGGAGGCAGACCCATTGATCTTTAAGTCTAACAATCTAGGAACAAGGAAAACTCTCAGAGTAGGGGTGTCAGTAGATGGAGCAAAGGTTGTAGAAATAGCAGAAAAGAAACCTCTGAGCTGGGATAAAGCTGAAGACTTTAATCTTCCTATGAGATTGTTATGAATTTGCATTTTTCTTCTGATCATTGGGAATATGCTTGGTACTTCTAACTGTGGAGATCTGTCTCCTACATTCTTCTGACCAAGGACCACTGGGGTCCATCTTTGGGATGGTAGGCTAACCTTCTTGGAGTGCCAGGGCTGGAAAGGGATATTCCTCCTAGCTACTTCACTTACTTAATGGCAAACAAAGTCCCAGTCCCTATAGTTCTCATGCCTTTCTGTCCCACAGACACTGGCTGACATTGGCCTTTGTTATAGGAATGCTTAGTCAAGGCCTGATTATATAAGTCCAGCACCACAGTGAGCCTTACAGATCTTCACTCACTGCATGAGCACATCGCCCAAAGATGGAACATGTTCTTCTCTCCCCTTGATGTAGACGACTTAGAGAGATGAGAGCCGCCTGTTTGCATCCATGGTTTATAGATGGGGCATCTGGCAATTGTCCCCCCCCTTCTGCCTTACAAACTAATTCCAAGGCTTTTCACAGGGAAATGCCTCCACCTGGGCTTGCTTTGTTCTTGATTATGAAAATAAGACTAATGTGTGAAAGAAGTGAAGAAAAATTAAATGCCTAATTTGGAATTTTTTTAGTCTTATATTCAAAAACAATTCGGAGGCATTTGCCTTGTCATCCTGAATCATGTTTGGAGCCTTCTCTTTTCTGAAGAAAGTCAGAGGGGGTGGGAGATGTTTCTGGGGGAAAGGGGAGCTGTGAGGAGAAAAGGGAGGGGAAGCCGGTCAGGATGTATTGTATGGGAAAAGAACCGTATTTTGAAATTGTATTAGAGAAGAATCGCTTTCAACTGAAAAACAAACAAACAAAGAAGAATACCAACAAAAAAATCTAAACAAAACCCAAAAGTAAGTAGCAGAAAAGAAACCTGGAATTGGAGTAGGGGTCATTATAATTCAAAGGAGCCAAAGGCTCTGCAGGGAAGAAGTAGAAGACAAGTCTGCCTCTGCTGGTGGCCTGGAGTAAACAGTAAGAACAGAGGTGACCTAGTCTCATGGAGAACATCCCCACACCATGCAGTCAATAATGCACCATATGTGACTAGACACAGTAATGGACAAAGAAACCATCATGTACAATATGAGTTAAGCTTCCTAAGTTTGGAGGAGGTACCACACAACACTCACTCTGGTGTCTGTTAACAATCCACATTTCCTCAGGCAGAAAGCTCCCAATTTTTTTTTTTTTTTTTTTAAGATTTCAGTCCTGCACTCTGTGGATTTCTCCAGAGCAAGAATGTATGAACTCTTAGAGATGATGGTATGGTTGTATCTCTGCCATCCTGGCACATAATGAAAGGGCTGATGGTTTAGCTCCAGTGACCTGTGCCTGTAAAGAACAAGCCCTAGGCCCCATCCTGGCAAGGATAAACTATATCAGGACCAGGGCATTGGAATGGAAGAGTCTGTTAGCTAAGGTAAAAATGAGAAAAGTGCATGGAAATGAAGTATATTAAAATCAAAACTAAACTCGTTTCTTGAGAAAGTGACTACGAGTGGGGCCCACATACTGTTAAGAGAAGTTGAAGAGGTTTAAGATAAGGAGTGAGCCTGTACGAGGAGGGCTTGCTTACTTCTTGCTCTTCAACTTAAGACAAGTGGATAGTATGCTTTGAAGAGTTAAGCAGAGAAGAAAGGACCATACCAATACTACAGGTATGAGGAGCAGCCATGGTAGTATGCCGGGGACACTGAGTCAGAAAGCACCAGACCTTGTAAAACAGGCCTTCAACCTACATACCCTGCTGGTGGGAATGTAAATTAGTCCGGCAGTTATGAAAATCATTATGCAGGTTTTATAAAAAACATAACTAATATAAGATCCAGCTATGTCATACTTAGGTATACACCCTGGAGAATTAAACTGAGCACACCATGGAGACAGCTGTGCATCACAGTAGCTGTCCTCAAATTAGCCTATGAAACCACCACCAGATGAATGGATAAAGAATATGTGCTATACATTGACAATAGATTATTACCCAGCAATTATGAAAAACCATGCTATTTATTTATGAGGAAATGGATGAAACTGGAGATCATCATAGTAAACAAGATGGTAAACACAACAAATAGAAAAGTAGAAGGGGGACTCCATGGTGTGAGGAGAATGAATAGAGTGTGGGAACTGAGAGTGTGCAGGTGTGTGTGTGTGTGTGTGTGTGTGTGTGTGTGTGTGTGTGGACAACATTATTTTGTGCAAACACACACACACACACACACACAAACACACACACACACACACATATATATATATATATATATATATATATAGAGAGAGAGAGAGAGAGAGAGAGAGAGTATGTTGCCACAAGTGGACACTAGATGTCATAGATGTCATTATAGATTGTTGTGAGCCACCATGTTCTTGCTGGGAATTGAACTCAGGACCTCTGGAAGAACGGTCAGTGCTCTGAACCGCTGAACCATCTCTACAGCCCTATATATCTAACATTTTTAGATATAATAAACTTCATCGGTAAAAATGTGATCAAGCCACTCCACTGTTCTCATTCTATCCAACTTGGGAACCTAATCCACCTCAGGATGTCTCAGAGGGGTCACATGTCTCAGTCAGAAAACAGGGAGTGCATACATCCAAACCACCAATTTGCATTCCCCCACCCTCACCCCAAGGACACTCAGAATCTATTTTATTCAAGTGTGGTTAGCCTGCAGACATACTAATGACTGGCATGAGGAAGAAATTTACATAGCTAGTAAGAAACTGGCCCAGCCTGCCACATTCAGCCACATGGAAGCAGAACATACCAGGGCAAACAGAAGGCAGAAGAAAGAGAGAAACAGAACAAGAGCTTCTCTGCTTTGTTCCCATGAAAGGGATTCAAATACCGAAAAGTAGTAAAATCCAGAATTGGCTATTTTGAGTAATGTCACACAACTAGCTCCTGGGGTTAGGACAGGGAACGGTGGCTTGGAGTATAGGAGCTGTATCAAGGATGTGCACTGCACCTGAATTAGTTTGTACATGCAGCCATGATCATCAGACCACTCCCCACATGGTAAACAGGCCTTAAACCGGTTTGACTAGTCCATATAGAGACATTTACAGGCTACTTTGGCAAGAGCAAAGAGAAAATAAGTTTCCACCACATGGACAGCAGAACTTGCTCTATTTCTGGTATTCTTTCTGACATCCCATCCAGGATCCAGAGGAACAGCCTTAAGTTATGAATTCAACATCAGGATGGCTCAGCTCCTCATCCATTTCAGATGTTCTACAAGGGGTCACAAAGTAAAGCCTACACAAATGAACTGCTCCTGAACACAGTGTAGTCTCCTAATCAGCATGATCACGGTAGCAGATTCCAAATGACATTGTCACACACACACACACACACACACATACACACCATGCTTGAAGACTCCTCCTTCAATCATGAGGGTTTCAGTTGGTCTGACCATCATGTCTAAGAAAATCCTCACAACTCCATAATGTCTTCATATCTTCTGTGGTTCACCCAGGATAACAAAATGATGCTACTTTAATAAGGTGTCTTTCTCAAAAAAAAAAAAAAAAAAAAAAAAATAGGACATTCTTACTCTAATCTTCAGCTCTTTGATATACACATTTAGATGTGGCAAGGACCTTCCCCCAAGGAATAAAGATTTCAGGGAAGGAAATCACTGGGCAAGCAGTAGGTGGGACTTCCAGGTCAGAGGGGGGAAGAAAGGAAGGAGAAAAAGAGACTTGAGGTTTTCAGGACAAGAGTGAGCTTGGGGTACAAGATTAATGAACTAGAGATCCCCCCCCCCCGTAAGATGGCATATCCACCAAGATCTGCCATAGGAGGATTAATTTCACTATGACTTACTAATTAGGATGTTAGCTGTTGCTCCCAGCGATTGAGTTACCTGCTGATTTTAAACTAGGATTGTGTGGTGTTTTCCTTCACATGGCATCTGAACTGAGAGTTTCAGAGAAGGTAGGGTGGCAGGACACACTAATCCCACCACAAAACTGGGATGCATTGGTTTGTCCTGGTAACAACCCACCATGGAAACTTAGCAAGTTGGATGGGATGTTTGGGAGCTCCGGGCCAGAGAGTCTGCCAAGATGAGAACATGTCACTTGGCCCTCTGATGCCCGGTGTGGTCTGGCATGGTGACTTTTAAATTTATTAATTACTTAACGCAACCTTTACGTACACAGCCAGTAAGTATGCACATATGTGAATCTACATTCACATTTGGGAAACATCTAAGCACAGGTTCTCTATTTAAAGTAACTGCTTCTATCATCCCCACTAAAGTTTCCCCATCTGTGTTGCAAGCAGACACAGTTATATCCTTTTCCATCGCCAGAGATGGCAGCTAACTTGATGGTAGAAAATGTTATAGTGGGCCAAGATTTCCAGACCAATAAAACATAGTATCTCCTGAAGAAGAGGCATTGTACCCAATAATTTGCAGGATTCCCATAGGCATGGAAAAGCCCCGCCCTTTAGATTATCATGCAAATTATGCCCATCAGACTTTGCTATGGAGTAGAAGCTCACAAAATCTAAAAATACAACTGTGGTTACTGATCTGCTCAAAAGCTTTCTAGGCTCTGGGAGGGTTTAGCTGTGGATAGACTAGCATTGGCAGCGGATGAATAATCGCTCCGCATGTTCTAAACATAACAGAGCAGCACAGAACTTCATCAGGTGTCAGCTTTATTTGTTTAAATGAGAAAAATGCTGACAGCAGTTACTGCGACAATCCCCTTATTTATCAGACAGAAAACGCTAGTTACTTTTAGCAGGTTTAATCCTGTAGGGAAAGGAAAAGTTGGAGCACTCCACAACTAATTGAAGGTAGATGGTTCACAGTTCAAAGCAGAGAAATGTACAAGTGAATCAGGAAGTGGGGGTGAAGGTGGTGAAGAGGAAAAGAATTAAAGTGATTTATATCTGGCAAATTTTCAGTAAACGGGCTACGCAGTCTTAGTGTAGGATCCTAACTTGGTGTGTGGAGCGTAGAGGATCCCAGAGTAGTATTTAACATTCAGAGCCATGCCAATGACAGCCTGGTGCCTACTAACAGCTGTCCCCCAGCCTTTTATCTACAGCTCATTATCACACTAGCGCAAAGCCCATCACTAGCATCCTGCCTGGTTATTGTTGCAGCCAGTTCTTGGACGCACCTGCTGATGGGCGCTCAGGGAGAGATTCGATCCATAGTTCCCACGCGCTCACCACCCCCACAGCTTCCCTTCTCTCAGTTGGAGTTCTCTCTGACAGGAAGCTCCGTTTTATTACACAGAATAAGCATACCCCAGAAGAAAACCGGGATCCTTCTCTGTCCTTAAACATGGTTTGCTTTTTCCAAATCATATGCAAGTGGCAATTGGAAGTCCCTTGGAGGGGCGTTGCTTTCTTTTGGGAAACTCTGGACCTGTTTTCCTGTTCTTTGTTTCTCTAGCCACATTCCACAAACTTTATTTTTTTATTTTTGTGCTTTATTTTCCAGCTGGGGATGTGATTTTTCACAATTATATGGGCATTAACCAAGTGAATCATTATTCAGCTTTCTGTAGAAAAAAAATTTTTTTTCGAAAGGACCAGAGCAATACGACTTCATGAGTTACAGTGCCTTGCTCAGCTCTTACCAGAGATGGGAGGTACCCAGGTCTTCATTAGAGGTATTAATCTCTGACATGGATGAGCTTTTTCTGCTGACCCTCAGAGGCCTTAGAGGAATCAGCCCTTTGGATAGCTCACTGTGGCCCTGAGGTGGCCTTGCCTTCTCCCTCCATCTGCTGAGCAGTAAATCGCCCAGTCTCCTGGCAGAACTGCCTTCACGGCTTATATAAGGCAAAACTTCCTACTAATTTCTTTCAGCTCCCAGACTAGACTCTAAGATTGTGCATGAGCAATAGCAAGCTTTCCCATATTTTGAATAATCACTTATCATTTTTAGTTGTTATAATGGTGGGGCAGCCTTTAATTATTTTATTACATTATTTCAAGGCTTTATAAAATAACTCTAAACACCACAATATAAAAAATTAATCAAATACATTAGAAAGTTGGTGACAGATACTGACTTGAGAAACAAATGTACCGAGGTCCTCATCCATGTCTGTTTTTCTGACAAGTGTCAAGAGCATCATCACAAGCAACCTATAAAGAGTGCTACCATCACTGGGCTACCATGCAAAAGGAGTATGTATTAAGCTGTCCTACCAATTCAGTGACATCATTTGTGACACCAGAACTACACAGTATTATAAGACCACACAAAATGGATTTATTACCCCTGGGAGAAGAACAGACTTCTTGAGGGTCTAGGGTACCATTCTCTACCAGTCTTGAAGGCTTCAAGGATACTCAGTGAGAAGGTGAGTTTGTATAGCAGGGCACGACTGTTACTAAGAACACATGGATTTCCCATGTTTCTGAAGTTACAAAATCTTTGGGAAAACTGTCATGAAAATCTAATCCCATACCATGGATGAACTTAGCTGTCTCCAGACCAGCATGCTATTGAAAATAGTAAATTAAATATAGATAATTAAAAGGGGGGACCATATTTCATTTTGCTGGCAGATGACTAATTAGGGCTAAATGTCTTTTGCCTCCTTATCCTAGCAAGAAGATTAAAATATATTCTGACAAAAAAGAAAAAAAAATCCTCATCCTTTGAATGTGTATGTGCACTGTGCTTAATGAATGCTCTTTAGTTTCCCCAGGATAATAAGCACTTCACGAATTTTGCAGAAGTACCACGAGTTCAGACTTAAGTACAGAATGAAGAATACACCCAAGCTCTCCAGTTTCTTCCACACTAGAGACTAGAATTAATCAGCTCAGAGGTGTCTGGCAGAGGCAAGCAAATTAACTTGAGAGTGTTGTCTGATAATAACAAGAAGAAGAAACTTCAGAGACAGAAATGGATGTGGTGAGGTCACTTAGAGGATACCATGTCTTATACAACTCACTTTTAAGCCATATTTCATTGGAGCAAACAGGATCAGAATTTCCAATTCCATATCCTAGTTAATGGATTTCTTTTCCTATGACCTGAAAAGCACCTCTTTGCAGCTAAGTTCATAGTATATGTTATTTGACACATTAAATGGATATGACAAAAATAAATCATATGCAAGTAATAAAATATTATTCACTAAAGTAAAATGATTAATGGATGTATCTTTTCTCTTTTTGGAATTATCAAAATGTGATGGCAAATTTTTGAATCATCAGACACTTGCTAAGTTTTTTTTTAAGTTTTAGAATATCAAACTTATATCATTTTAAGGATAACCTTGGCAGAATATTTACTGTATATCAAGTGCTGAACAAAGCATATGTACTAAGCTCTCCAGCCTTCAAGGCAATAGTGGTAGATGCATTATTATTCCATTTATACTAGGGAAAACCTGAAAGGAAGCTATGACACACACCATCTAGTGGAAATGTTTGTTAATGGAAAACTGGATCCCAAACACATCTAAGGATCATGGAACATCCATCTCTAACTTTTTGACCATATGCAAATTGTCACTCTTGGGTTTCACTTAGTCTGAGATCTTTATAAATTAAACTTCAAATTAAAAGTCATACAACTTAGTATTACACGAACACGACAGGTTGAAAAATTATCCAAAGATCATCGCTCAAGAATTAGGATCTGTGGGAAGGCAGAGACAGGAGGGTTAAAGGTGCACACCATCAAAGACTACAGAGTGAGCTGTAGACCAGCCTAGGCTACAATGTGAGAGCTTTACCTAAGAAGTATTTGGCCAGTGCTAGAAAGTAAGGACCTTCTTCTAGTTATAGTTAGATTGAAAGAAAATGGTGTCCAAACTTTTGTTGTTCTTGTTGTGGAATAACTTAAATAAGACACTAGAGACAAGTCTTCAAGAGTCTGCTACATGTTATGGAGGGGATTCATAATGATTGTCTACCAAACCTTTCAAGACTGTGTCAGTATTTTCTAAGAAACGACAATGAACAAGATGAAGTACAGAGCTGTGAGGAAGGGCGTTGCTATAAAAGTGAGCTAGCTCTAAATGCACACAGACATTGGCAGAAGACTCCGGAGATTGATCACTTCTGTGCTCTGTGGGCTAAAATGTATGTTTCCCTAAGGTGCCCTGGCGATCTGTGAATCATGGAAGGCAACTGCACATTGATGGGTTTCCTGGAAGAAACTATATTCAAATCCTCATCACCAGTGCAGTGAAGTTCTGAGATACAAGCTCTAAGATTTAAGATACTTTTATTTCTACTCTTCTGCCTTTTCTCAACACAATCCATTAACCTTTTATCCCAAGAGAACGGCTCCAGCTGTGGAAAAAGGAATAACATAGAGTGTAAGGACTGAAATGATATTCTTTAGAAAGGAAATAAAAAAGTTTGCCAAGTTTAGATTTTTTTTTCCAGATATACTGGAATACATAGCATTTCACCAGTTCAAATTCAATGACTCTTAGGCCAAATACATTAAAAGCAACAGATCATTATTTTAATAAAAAGTAAAATCTAGGTGATTACTGAGCAATAATAAAGTAGTTTAACTTATTGATAACAGAAGTTTCCCATAAGGAACATCACCTTGGTTGTGTAGATGTTTGGTGCTCACTGCCTTTGGTGTATGTGGTATTGTAAGGCCTGTGGGCCATGCTTTAATTCCTGTATTATTGAATATTCCCCCAATTCACAGGAGTGATTCCTGGGTTGGGATTACTCCACCATTTGAAGCTTCCAGATGTTAACAGAAGCAAAACACAAGGAAGAAGAGCCGCGCGTTTCCAAATGAAATGAGGCAGAACAAATGAGAGGATCCCTTGGCTCATGCAGAGAACCGAGCGTGTACATTACTAAGAGGTATAGCCACGTCTGTGAAAACACCGTAACTCATGTCAAATAAATTGTACTTTTTGCAGGAAGGAACTCTGGCTCAGGGTTTTTCAAGCTAAATTGCATGAAAACACACAATCCTTTTTCTTCTTATTTGAACGGTTAGATGACGGGTCCAAATTACCAGAAAGACCAAAGGCAGTTTGCAGCTTTTAACAGCTAAAAGGACTTATTGCTTCCAATTCAGAAACACAAGAAGATTCCATGTGTACTTTCAGCACTATAAGGTCCTATGCGATTTCCCATAATACCCTTGAAGAAATCAGGCCAATGTGTCAAAAAATATAGTGTATCAATTATAATGGTTCAGAAATAGAAAACATGTCCAAAGACAGGCCAAGAGTGGCTAGCTACAGTGCACTCAAAGAATATGGACAGTTCTCCCTATACTTCTGGTCAAATGGTGCCTCCTGTTCTTGGCTTCTCAGTGTCATTTAGTCTTGCTGGATTGAAAGGGATTATTTTATAGATCTCACCAAAATTTTTTAACAGTAGTCCCACTGAATCACCCAGCTTCATGGAGAGAGCCTTGGGTAGATAATGCATCTTCTACTTTCCAATATCCCTGGCTATTTTCTTTTCTGTGCACTTGTACTCATGTATTGATGCAGGATAAATATCTACACTCATCTTGCTTCTGTTTAAACCATTATACTATTAATATAGAGCCAGGGAAATAATCACAGGGTGTGGCCAATGACACTTTACACTAACAACACAGGGACAATATTTAAAGAGAAATAGTTATTTCCTATTGGTTCTACCAGGATGACTTATATAAAAAGGTTGTGCTTGTTACAGCATTTCAAAAGAGTAAGATGGAAATTACTTTCTAAAGACATTTCAAAAACCTAGCATACACACATACACACACACACACACCATACATACATACATACATACATACATACATATACATATATATATATCTATATATATAGTCTCCTGATTTTTATTATTTATGAATATTTTGTTCTGTGGTAACTTTGAACTATATGACTTTTATTGGCCTTAGAAAAGAACTGGAGCACAGGTTTTTATTTAAAAGAACGTGTAATCAACCATGGTCTCCACAATACACAGAGTTGCCTAGCAATGCTCAAAGAATTAAAAGGAAAAAAAAATAATAAAACAAACCGTGGTGAAATTACAGGAGTGGGCACTGTTCAGTTGGCTTACACTGTTTACCAAGAGCTGGTTAAATAAGGATGGATACAAAATGTCTACAGAGTGTTAGAGAAATGGCTGATTACTTCACAGCATTCCTCCTTACAGTTAGAGCTGTTTATACAATGTGGGTATGACCCCCAAAAATGTGGAAAACAGCCCATTGGGCTGCTGAACTTTGAGGCCTCATTGGACATAGGAATGTGTTCTAACCCACTGACATTGGTAGGTACATTTGCTCTATAGGTGTACCTCTGTCATATGCTTCCACATCTTAACATCCTCCCATAAAAATCTTCATTTTAACAAAAGTGTGTATTGTCCCTGTCTCACCATTCCCATCAAGTTCATATAATAAAGCCTCATACATCCCAAGTTTGGGAATATAAAATAGGAAAATCAAGACTGTTTTCTCCTTTATCTTTAATTATAGCAAATCTTTGTTTTAAGGAAACTACACCCAAACTGAATGGCTGAGAAGCATCTAAGGAAGTGCTCGACATCATTAGCCATCAGGGAAATGCAAATCAAAACAACCCTGAGTTTCCACCTCACACCAACCAGAATGGCTAAGATCAAAAATTCAGATGATAGCAAATGTTGGTGAGGATGTGGAGACAGAGGAACACTTCTCCACTGTTGGTGGGGTTGTAACCTGGTACAACCACTCTGGAAATCAGTCTGGTGATTCCTCAAAAAATTGTACATAGTACTACCTGAAGACCCAGTTATTCCACTTCTGGGCATATACCCCAGAGAAGCTCCAACATACAACAAAGACATATGCACCATAATGTTCATAGCAGCCCTATATATAATAGCCAGAAGCTGGAAAGAACCTAGATGTCCTTCAGTAGATTAATGGATACAAAAAATGTGGTATATTTACACAATGGAGTACTACTCAGCCATCAGAAACAATGACTTTATGAAATTCTTCAGAAAATGCATCTAGAGAATATCATCCTGAGTGAGGTAACCCAGTCACAAAAGAACACACATAATATGCAGTAAGTGATAATTGGATACTAACCCCAGAAAGCTGTGACAACTCCAGAAACAATTCACAGACTATATGAAATTCAAGAAAAACAAAGGCCAAAAAAAAAGAAAATTTAAAAAAAATATGCTTAATCTTTACATACCAAGAAAACTTTGATTATTTCCAGTTTACATCTTGTTTTACATGTATGCTAGGCTCATTGTAACTAGTAAGATTTTAATGCATATTATCAAATCTTTAAAAAAATCAAGTACTGGCAAAAATGTATTCATATACTTCTAAGCAAAAATCCTTAAAATCTGTACATTTATCTTTGTTTTTTTAAAATAAAGTTGTTCAATTAAAAAAAAAAAAAAACAGACTGGGCTGGGCTATAGATCAGCGACACAACACTTGTCCAATGCTAACCCTGATCATTGCAGTCAGATAAAGATGGAAGCATCATGCATTGATTTTAGTAACAGTGATTTGGGAACATCTATGTCAATGAATTGATAAGATAAAGCAAGTAAATATTATATCATAGGGATTATAAAACCTCAGGAAAACTGATGTTTAGAAAAAAATTATCATTCTGTTAATTTTAATGTTTTAAGATTAAAACACTGTATTTTAAATAAATAAATGAATGTATTGTTTATTTTTTAAAAAAAGGAAACTATACCCATAATCCTGGAAACTTTGCCTAACAACATAAGAAACTACTGAAAATAACAAATGGACCTCAAAGGGATCATATGTAGAGACTGTACACATTGTGAAGAATAACAAACCTCAATGGAGTACATATGGAGTTTTTGTCTTGGAGCATAAAACCTAAGCAGATTCACGATGGAAAATGACGATCCATGTGTGGAATTCAAAAAGAATGTGATCTTATTTTGAGTTGAAGAAGAATATATGAAGATGGAGGGGAAATGGCTCATGGTGCTGAAGAATGCACCTGAAATTACCATAGTATTTACATCTAAAAGTAGCCATGTCACAAACTCCCCATCCCCTTGGACCCAGACATTTAAATATAAAGCTGTTAGATGATCTCTTAGATGCCTTTGTTTTCCTCAATGATATCCTAAGAGTCCACTAATCATGCTATTGAGAAGTATACATACAAACAAACAGTTTTTTGTCTACTCTCATAAAACCCCAAAAGGATAGAAATGTGCAACATTTCTGGTAATCCTCTT
Source organism: Micromys minutus (assembly GCF_963924665.1). Lineage (NCBI taxonomy): Eukaryota > Metazoa > Chordata > Mammalia > Rodentia > Muridae > Micromys > Micromys minutus. The sequence continues at coordinate 40,361,006 of NC_137983.1, read as the reverse complement.
TTGTAATTCCTTCATCCCAAGTGAACTATGTTAACTGTATCAGTCTCCCTTCTTCCTAGCCTCCCTCCTTCCATGCTTTTCTCTCTCTCCCTCTCTCTTCTTTCATTTCTCCCTCCTTACCTCCTTTCCTGCTCCCTCTCTTTCTCTTCTTCCCTTCCTCCCTCCCTCCTTCTCTCCCCCCTCTCTTTCTCTCTCTCTCCCTCCCTTCCTCCTTTTCTTCCTCCCTCACCCCTTCCATCCCTCTCCCCCACTCTCCTCTCCCCAGTCCTTGACAGAATATTAACTGAATATTATTTGGAGCGAACTCCTTCCTCTCTTACTTTGGAACTCTGCACAGTTCAGACACTTCCCTGTCATAGAGGACTCTCCCTCCCTCTGACTTCTGATGACAATCTCTCAGAGGCTTCTGTTCACACTAGACTTTTGCCCTGACAACTTCTCCATCTATATACCTTCACTCTTTACTGATAATTTCCAGATGTATTATGTGCCCCTGACTTTTGTCAATTCTCTGATCTCTATTTTTTCCACTGAAATATGTAAGTACTTCAAATTGTGTGTGTCCTAACAATCACCTGTGAATTCTTCTCTCTGGATTAATTCTACTGCCTTCCTGGTAATAGGCTAATCGATATTAATCCATCTCCATCCATTTATTAATGCAATCATCTTTGAAGTCCTGTGTTAATAATGGTTCTGAATTCATGGCTACTAAAGTGCTTCTTATAATGGCTATCCAGTTACTACTCAAGTATCTGACCTCTCTTTTCTTACCTGAGTTATCCAAGACTATACATTTCCTCAATTTTGTTTTTGCATGCCATTTCATCTCCTTATGTGGAATTTGTTCTGGAGAACATACTCTAGTCATTGTACTTCGGTCTCAACATCATCATCACTGCCACATCTATCCATATGCTGACCTGCTCCTAATTGCTGTTGTCACTTTTCACATCACTGATCCCATTCTTCCCCAGTTGCCCTTCTCAGAGTTCAGAGGTTCTCAATCTTCTTGATGCTGTGACCCTTCAGTACGGTGCCTCACTTCATGGCGGCCCCAACTAAAAGCATTCTTTGCAATTTCAGAATTGCAATTTTGCTACTGTCATAAATTGCAACATAAATATTTGATGTGCAGGATATTTGATATATGACTTCTATGAAAGGGTTTTGCCACTCACAGGTTGAGGAACACTGTTCTAGAGCAACATTGTATTTCAAATGAACTATACTTCCTGCTGGACACACATTAGGCTTTGTCCACTGGCTAATGATAGTCACACATCATCAAGATGTTCTACAAGGTCACGGAGTATATCATCAGTGACACCTATTCAAATCAGTAATGTTCCTTTCATAAAATTCCCACTGGGAAGTGGCATTTTCTATGAATCCACAATACCACATACCTCTCTAAAAACATCTAAACTTCATGTACACAGCACTTGTTGGAATATTTGTTTTGTTCTTTCCATATGTTTATAGAACACCTATCTGAGCTATGACTTTCCTATGATTAAATATTCTGAAAGGTTTAAAAATGCACTGACAACCAGTGTTATATTTAACACATTGAGCTCATTTGGAACTTTCTAATTATACTGAGGCCTTCTGACTTATTCGGGAATCTAATATCCAGTTAACTGACCAAATCACCACCCACAAAAAAAAAAAAATAATAATAATAATAATCAAGGGTCAGTTCAAACTGAATCCTGTGAGAGGAGCAAAAGTTCAAAAGCATGTATGATTTCTGTTATGTGGTGAAATATAAAACCTTTACTTATTAAAAGGTATGCTTAATATTTTATTCACCATTTATTTCTTTGGAATTATAGAAAGTGCATTCTTTTCTCATACACTACATACACCCCAACCTCAGCTTCCCCTTCCTCCACTCCTTCCAGCTCCCTCCCCCCACATCCCCTCTACCTCAGATCCAGTTCTCTTTCCATTTTCCTTTAGAAGACAGTGGACTTCCCAGAGACAACAATAACACATGACAAAACAGGATAAATTAAGACAATGCAAAAGTCCTCATATCAAGGCCGGGGAAGCAACTAAGTAGGGCAAAAAGAATCCCAAATGCAGGCAAAATAAGTCTGACAGTGTGCTAGAGCGATGGTTCGGTGGTTTAGATTACTTGTTGCTCTTTCAGAGGGCCCTGATTTGGTTCCCAGAACTCACACGGCAGTTCACAACCATGCTTAACTCTAGTATCAGAGGACCTGTTGTCCTCTTCTGACCTATTAGGGCAACAGGCATACATATGGTGTAGATATGTATTGAAAATGGAGATACTTGAAAGCAAAATATTAAAATAAAACAAAATACGTAAACCTGAACTTTTAAAGGTTTTGAATTTTTTCATCAAAATATATTATACTGAGATTTAGTACAAGCTTTCCATGTACATTTAACATCCCTTTTGAGTCTTCAATTACTGATCTAGTAGCTGTCAATAATTTTACCTACCACAGTAAATGATTGTAAATACAAAAATAGTACCTGTCTAGTTAGGCCGGCATAGCTTTCTCACTCAGTAAGCTATAGCTGAGTATGATCATATTTCATCATTTATCAGAAAATTAGCCACACTAATAAAGATGATTCTAAATTCTACCTATATTGAAAACCCCTTAGTATCTGGCACTCTAGTCCTGGCTGTATCACTATTGAACAATCAATGCAACTTCACAAAGGACCCAGAAACCACCAGCTGTGGCAAATCAAGACATAAGAGTAATATCCAGGAGGAAAAGATAAAAGTGATTGAAATTATGCTGCTTAAAATGGTTTTGATGAAAGATTTAATATTTGTCTCAAAATTACTTAGAATTCGTAAAACGAAAACAGCAACTGTCTGGTTTAATGTCCAACGGGAATATTAACTTCATACAACATGGAGTGTTTGAAGTTGCATAGAGCATGAAAAATGCCTCTGAAAATAAACAACAAAGGAAGCTGTCAGGTCACTGGAGGATGAAATCATTTGTCTTACATGTCTAAAACGAGGTACCATTAACTGCATCCACATAGGGGGAAGTAAATTCTTATGTTCCCTCCCCTGCCCTGACGTAAGAGCAAGGTGAGAATCTGGGGAGATGACTCAGTTTCTTCAGTTGGTTTCACCTCTTACCTGAGCTCTCATCCAGGCTTTCCTCTGAGACATGCTCATTCTGATGAACCCACTCTCCATTGCATTTGAAGAATATTTGCATGGCTGGCCTTGCTTTGCACCGGAGAGCAATAGGGTTGCTCTTGATGATGTAAGCATCTTCAGGCTCCTCTATGAAATGAGGCAGTGTTCCAGGGGCAGATGGGATGGAGTCAGGAAGAACTTCACCACTGTCGGCTCCTGGAAAATCGAAGAGGATATCAGAACCCAGCCTACAGCAAAAGGTCACAAAGCAAATCACAGTGAGGAGTCCCCACCAGCCCCGCCCCCAATATTCTCAGTTGAAACACTGTTCAACTGTACAATCCCAAGATCTGCCTAAGTGGTTATTTTTAAAGGCTGGCCTAGAAAAGATGGGACCTCCAGGGGGGATGTGCCTTCACATTGCTGCACAACTGAGAACTTGAAAGTGAGAACTCCCAAGTTCAGTTTGAATTTGAGCATCCAGAGAAGGAACTGTTATAAGTAACTGTGGGGCCAAATCTCTAGGTTAGTCTGAGAAGTGGTTACCTCATCTTCAATGAGGATTTCAAGCTGCCTCAACTTTGGAAAAAAGGTCGAGAATATATGTGGTTTTCCAGGATATATGAATGAGTGTGAAGGTGAAGAAAGGATAGAAACTACACATAATTTCCTGGTTTGTGTGGATGGGAGTGGAGGCTCCCTATCAAAGTCACAATACTTGCTTTCTTTACCTATGAAACTGCTGATTTATATAGCACTTTTTGGTAACTTGCCAACTTCCTACTTCTTTTTCAAAAATTAGGAAGAATTTCCATCTCTGTCCCAGCATACTTCCTTATGGGGACTAAGTAGTATGCCTCTCAAAGCTAACAGGTGACACAAGTCAAAAGAACTCTGAGCGCAGTTACAATGTGTCTGTTCAGAGAAGAAGTGAATATGGCTCTTCAGGAACTTCAGAGAGAACTCAAGAAGTTCTGGGAAAAGAAAAAGGCCCAGTAGAGACTGCTTTCATAGCTCATTGATACATTTGGTATACATTTAAGCCCCAGGCAGGCACATAAAATGAAGCACTACCAAGCAGGAGGTAGTAGGAAGAGATGGCCTGGCTTCCAAAGGGCCTTCCCCTGAAGAACAGAAAAGGTAACAGTTTCAGTACCAATCTCTGGAACATACAGAAGGCCAAAGGAATCTTTAAACCTGACTGGGCAACTAGAAAATACTTTCTCCGGAAATCCAATCCCTAAAAGAGCACCTAGTAATGGATGAGCCCTTAGGCTGGCCTTCCCATGTCATCTTGAACAAAATTTCATATCATAATTCACATGTAAGTCAAAACCAAAACAAATAAGCATTGTGGGAAGTAAGCATAACTAATGCCTTGTTTTAAAAGCCTTTACAAATTATCATACACACACAAACACACACACACACACACACACAGGTACACGCATGTGCACTCGCGTGTGCACACACACACATTGAAAATGTACAGAGAGGCCAGTACTTGATGAAATTTTTTATGTAAGGATGCAAACAGATTACTGTGAGCTAGGAAAATGACTCCTCTCCATGGAACCACATAAGCAAGGTTTGCAACTGAGATGAATTAAATATAATAATAGCCTGGTTCTCCTAAACAGTACTGTTTTCTGCTAAATATATCAAGCTAAGGTGTGTATATGGGCAGCCTTAAAATGAGAGTTTCAGATACTATAAGCTTTGCAATGCATTTGAAAAGGAGGGGTTAATTCTATGTAATTGGAGATTTAAAAATTATCAAAAAGCCCCAATTACTCAAAAAGATGTAAACATTTTAGTTCATGAAATCACAATAAAATCACTGGTTATATCTATCAGAGATGCGACAGGTGAAGAGAGCCTTAACAGAATGTGTGTGTGTGTGTGTGTGTGTGTGTGTGTGTGTGTGATGTATTAAATTATATTTACAATGCTCTTCATAAAATAGTTCATATATTAATTTACTTTATTACCGACTACCCATGCCAATTTCAATTTTCAATAAATACCAAGTTCCCTCAGGCTTTTGTAAATCCATAGATTAGAGGAAATGACAAGGATATTAAAAGATTTTTATGGACATCAAATGCTCACACTCCCACAAGGGGCTTGAGCTGTGTTCAAAGTAATTCATTGCTCATGAAAGGGTAATTGGTAAGAATATATAGCTGTCCTCTACCTAGAAACATGAAAGAATAGATACAGAGATACATTCTTACTGATGCATTTTTTTTCTATTAACAGTGTATGAATATTGGAAGGAACTACAAGGGGGTCTAACTGACTGTTACAAACTCTAAGCAAATATTGAGAAAGCGTTTGTAAAATGTCAAAAACAAAGACAGGAGATTATACAATGAATCAAGTTTTAAATATCTGACACTCAAAAAAAGTAGATCTAAGAATATCAGTGTTCCTTTTTTTCATTTAATAAATGCCCTTTAGATAAGAGACCAGTTGAGCCTGCATCAGAGATAGGGAACAAGGGAGTACATGAAGAAGCCTGAGGGTAAATGTTCTGGCTATACAGAGATATGCTTTAAGAATCAGTAGATCTTAATGTTTAGAGGAGAAAGAAAAGGAATTTGGAATGTAATATTTCATCTCAGTTGTTATTGAAGTGATGTTCAATTCATGCCCCACATAGAAAATGAAAAAAATTGGGTTAGGATGAATAAATACACAAAATACAATAATTGATTTATAAGCATAACAGAAGATGAGTGATAGCATGTATAGATTAATATATTTTTAAAATTTATCTGCATTTTCAACAAATAAGTGTAGCAAACAACAGTGGAGTATGAGCTACTCCCCTCTTTCCCTGGCTTTGTACAGACAGGAGCTGGTTGTGTTGTTTGACCTTGCCTGGCTTTGAATAATTCCCACCCCTCTCCATTTCTTCAATGTTTCATTTGACCAAGTTGTATTTCTGGAACAAGAAGAACCGGACATTTTAATTTCTTCTGGCTGATGTCTCAGTGTCCGAGCTATCTGCTATCTCAGACCCAGAAGACAAGCACATCATCTTCCTTGTTACCACCACTGATGACCATTCTGAGCAACCATACTAGTAGCTTGGATCAGAATTTTTTCAGGAATTATCCTGGGGATGTTCAGAGGAAAGGGCGAAGGAAAAGGCCAGGAAGATAGCTCAGTTGATAAAATACTTGCTATGCAAACATGAAGATCTGAGTTCAATGCCCAGAATTCAGCTGAAAGTATCACACATTTGTAATTTGCTTGGGAGGAAGCATCAGGCATCCTTCTAGGGAGCTGATGGTCTTTCGAGAAATCCTGACTCAAGAATCAAGGTAAATACCTGCTTAGGAATAGCACCTGGCTGACTAATGGCCTCTACATGCAAACAAAAGACCTATGTACTCATATTTGAATATATGCATGCTTTCACACTCCTGTGCACATATTTACACATGAGCACACATAAAATAAGCAAGGAAAGACATGATGAGGAACATAAAAGGAACCAAGAACTATTTTGGGTCTTAGAAGTTTATTGTTCTATTGATTTTGTTCTGTGGGAGGACTAGGTAGGACATTTCCTCTAGGAAGTAGTTCTATGGAAACTGAATCAATGTATTTCTGCTTCAAAGCAAATTGACTTGCAATCTTGGCATGTCTTCTATGATATTCTCTCTCTCTCTCTCTCTCTCTCTCTCTCTCTTTCTCTGTGTGTGTGTGTGTGTGTGTTTGTGTGAGAGAGAGACAGAGAGAGAGACAGAGAGAGAGACAGAGAGAACGAGAGAGACAGAGACAGAGAGACAGAGACATCCTGGCTATCAATGACAGTCACCTGTTTGGCTCAACAACTTGATTTCAATAAAGGGGCTGGGGGACTCATGCGCCTCTGTTGACACTCTTGAATCCTTGTATGGTAAATACACTGGCCTAACCAAAGAATCACCATGGAAAATCAAAGACAAACTTCAGAGGTCAGAACAGAAATGGCTGACAGTTCCTTAAACACCAATCCAGAAACAAAAGATAGTGCTTCAAGTGCCACTGAGTAATGCTTTTCTATGTTCTGATGAGCTAAGAAACTTGAAAACTATGTGAGCAGAAAGCAAAAATGAGACCTGCCATCTACTCTGCGCTTATAGTTGATGATGTGAACTTCTTCAGAGACTCAATCATTCAGCCTTCATGACAGATCTCCCGGGTGAGAGAGGATTACCCCAATTTGCATTTGCTAGAATGCTGGGCATGAATGTTTTATCTGAGATCATTCAGCCCCAAAACTGAGGACTCAGAATTTGACTGTAGGAATCCAGCACCAACCACAGTTCCAGTTAGGTCAAACTGTCACTGATTGTATGTCAGCCTTAGGGAGACTATGTGCAACTCATGGAATCTGGAGAGACATACATTATCTCTGTGTCCTTCATTGTTGCCATCAACTATGACACTTCTCCTCTCAGCTGATCTAGAGATGAAGGTCGGGGCTGCTTTTGTGAGTACAGTTAAAAGAATGTCATAAGGAAATAAAAAAATTAAAATAACAGTGAGGAACCACCAGAATACAGTCAATTTATGAGCCATTCTCACTAACCCTAGAAATAATGAAGTTAGGGACTGGGGTGCAGTTAAATAGTTGAACACACACCCACCACAGGCAAGGCCCTGGGCTCTGTCCCTACCATCACACACACACACACACACACACACACACACACACACACACACACACTCATCACTGTGTAAGAATAATATAAGGAAAGAGTTTCCAATGTATCATTTGAAACAATTATTTTTTTTTAAAGCAGGAACACTTAAGAGTTAAATTCCAGTTAAGACGTAAGGAGTACTTTTTGAAAGTTGGTGAAACTCAAAAAAAGAGTGGGAGGAAACCATTGTCATTCAATTAGTTTTAACCAAGTGATACTGCATTTGACCCTTTCATGTGTTGCATTATTAATAATACGTGAGATATAGTTACTTAGTAGTGCTTGCCCAGAATACATGAAGCATAAAGCCCTGGTCTTGGTCCCTACTCTATAATCTAAGTATGTTAGCAAATATCTGTAACCCTAGTCTATCAGAGGGAGAGTCCAGAAGATCAGAAGTTTAAGTCCATCCTTAGTAAAATAATTTGTGGCCAGCCTGAGCTACATGACAATTTACCTTAAAATATAAAATGAATAATAGAATTGGACCCACATCAGGTCACAGATGTCACAAATCAGGACCGATGAAACCCTTGAATCATTATTCACAAAATATAAGTGAAATAGAGCTTCGTGAAATTGGAGAAATTTAAACTGTTATTACTTTTCCTATAAAGGATATTACATTTAAATTATTTTTGTATTTTTTCTTCTATCTCCAAAGCATGCCTATTGTTATATCATATTGTCATGAGGTTCAAAGGGCAACTAGCAAGCACACCATCAAAATGCGGTTTAGGATGAAATCAGCTGATCATGTCTGGGTAACTCTGACTTTTCATTGTCGTCTAGCTGGGTTCTCTCATCCTCAAAAATAGATAACTAAACCATGTTCTTTGGTGGCAAAATAAGATCATATATGCAAGAAATATTATAAATGATTAAATGTGGCATAAATATTATGTGTTCCTTCTACCTTTTTAAAAAATATAAAATGTTTCTTCTACGTGTACAGCTCCTTTTATCAGCACACATGTTTATGCACCACATGCGTCCTTGGTGCTGAGGAAGCCAGACAAAGGCATACTGTCCCTTCACAGATGGTTGTGGGTCACCGTGTGGTTTCAGGGAACCAAACCCAGGTCCTCTAAAAGAGCAGCCAATGCTCTCAAAAACTAAGTCATTTCTCCAGCCTCATTTTAACCACTTTCATCATAAACATCAATATAAAAGGAATTAAAATTATAATCCCTTAGACTTCAATCCCAAAATGCATGCTGATGCTTATGATTTAATTTTCCAAATAGTATTTCCGTTTTTATCTCAGAGTCCATATAAGACTATTGCTTATACATTTTTTTTGCCCTTGGCTACGTGTGTGTGTGTGTGTGTGTGTGTGTGTGTGTGTGTGTGTGTGTGTGTGCCATTATTTTAAGTCAAGAACTCTGAAAGCACACTGAAAACCATTTAATAAATACGGAATATTGTAATACACCAGGTTCTCATGAGGCTGCAAATTCTGGTTAAGCACGAAGTGTTTCCGTTGGTCAGATAGCAAAACTATTAGCTTCCCTAGGCAAACAAAAAATAGGATACTTTATAAAATCAAGAACCTGCTTTTATGAAACATTCTCATGAAACAAATATTTTAAAAAGAACTTTACATTTGTGGTCTGAAAGCATAGTGGGGTTTGGCAATATACAAATCAGACCAGAAATCTACACTAGGGAAAACAAGTTACATAATCCAAAGACAACACAACAGGTCTGGGTTTTCTCTTTTGTTTATATAAATGTGACTTGTTTCCATGAGGCTAATCATACAATGATGAAGTATACCCATGACTTCTCCTAGACCTCAATAAAAGTTTCATTTTTCTAAGATATCAATTTATTTTTATTTTCTGTGTATGAATAGTTTGGACGCATGAACATTGTAAGTTCACCATGGGTATGTCTTATGCTTGTGGGTGTCAGAAGAGGGCAACAGATCCTTTGGAACTGGAATGACAAAGAGTTCTGAACTGACTGAAATAAACTGAGGAGCACAAGTGCTCTCTCTATTGAGCCATCTCTCCAGCCAGTTAGTTGTTCTTAACTTTTAGTTTTGAATTCACACACCACTCTGTCCTCTTCCCAAGCTCTAAAGAAAATGAAGATGAGAAGGAGTATATCTGTGTGAATTATGCATTGCAGAAAGCATATCTCATGTACTGTTAGCCCACCAAACTGTCACATTCTGAAAAGATCTCTGCAGAGTGCAAGGAGGTTACCAAGGTTTACCTTCTGTTCAAAGAAAATGTAAAGCACCATTTATTAGTTCCTAAAATAATGGTATTTGACTTTTAATTGAGGCTATAAAGGCATGTTGACAATTCCATAATTGGGAAAATATCCCTTAATTTATTCAATCATATATTTCTTTACAAGACATCCATTAGCATTCCTATCAAGATCAAAGAATGGTTTAGGTTCTGAGAGAGAAAAACAGAACAACAAGAATGCTCACAGTATTATAGAGTTTGCACATTCTATGAACAGATTCATATATATATGAAAATTACCTTTTAAGGAGAGTTGTGTACTCTATGTGTAATGTGCTAATAGAGCAGAGACCTTATAATGACAAAAAGAAACAAAGGAGAGAAAGCTAAAGTGTAGGGAACAAATTGAAAACCCTTACTGAATTAAATCTGCTTCTATGAGAGGTCAGGTGACTCAGATTGTGACCACTGAATCTCAGAGTTTGAACATTAAATACATGATGAACTGGCTAGAACATGGTTCAATAGAATGTGTTGTATGCCACATAGACACTGGCAAAATGAAGCAGTAGATGTCCTTAGTTAATGCCTGGGAAACCTGTTTTATTAGAGAAGCCATCTAAGCCCAAGGGCTGAGGTTGCTTGACTTCTACCATGCAAAGCCATTGTCACTATCTCTACAAACAACTCACATACAGTTTTCTGCATTTTCCTGAACCAACCCTGTGATGATACTGTGTAAAGCGTAATTATAACATACTGAGAAGTTTGCCCAGAAAAATAACATCTAAACCAGTCTTGTAAAAGTACAGCTAAAAGTATAGTAGTTAATATTTGATTATATTGTTTGTACTAAAAAGTATGATCTACTAAATTGCAGACACTAAATTACAGAAGAATTGTTTTCAATATTTATGCAGCGACGTCCAGAAAATGGTTATCATTGCTCATTTTGCCCCTCTCTTTATTGCTCACTAACTTTACTGATTCTCTTCCCTGGGCATCTTTCAGACTTAGCATCACCTCTTCTCTGTTCTTCCTGATCACTACCATCAATTACAATAGTTGTAGTATTTGTGTTCTGCCATCTTTTCTGTTGCATTTCTGCTGGTCTTCCTATAAACTGTACAGCAGCATAAAATGTGCACAAATATCTTCCCTATCTTTAAAAGCATTTTAGTTGACCTTCTTATTTTGCAACAAGACTAACCAAGCTTTTCAGCATTGGCTTCTTACTGATATTTAGCAACATGCCCATGGATTCTCAAGTTCATGCCAAGTCAATCTACACTAAATAAAAATTATAGAGACTGTCTCTTCATTCTTCCAGAGATTTATGTACACTTAACATCTAGTCTGTATATATATTTCCTTCTGATCAGAATATTAATTTGCCAACTTTTGCTTAATTCTCATTCACATATTTCATGTTCAGCTTAGCTGATTCATTCTTATGTGAGGCTTTTCCAGAACTTCTGAAATTCTGCATTGGCTACATGACTCCTATCATCTCTTCTCCTACACTTCATACGACTCTTTAATTATTCATGCATATCACTGCATCTTTCCCCAGTCTCCACAAAAGTTTCTATGAAAAAAAATGTAAAGATCACTTTCATTATTTATATACTCACTGGGAAAACAACTCTGAGACTCAACACGTGTTTACTGAATAAATTTTTAAAATTATAAATATGCAAATAAACAAAAACATGAGGAAAAGTTGAGACCTTCATCACTGCAGAATAAGGTAGTAAAAACACAGTATACTCTGTTCCCTTTATTTCTAAAAAGACCTTAAATCTCATAGGCCATAACCTAATAACATTCCATTGTTCACTTCTATTCAATTCCATTTTCCATTCTGACTAGCTTTAAGCATGATATTTTTGGGATGTTTACTAATTCATGTGTAAAAGCAATGATAATCACTTAATGAACATCTTTACTACTTGCTATGTTAAAGAGTAAAATGCCAGCTATTATTATTTACTTTGTCTTGGATGTTGAAACATTCTGATTAGTAAATGTTCTATTTTGTATTGTTAAATATACTTTATCAGTATTACCTAAAAATAGTTGAAAACCCGACTTGGCACTTGACAGCAGGAACACCTTCTATATTTTCTCCTGGCCCTTAATCCATTTGTTGTTGCATTTACAAATAAAAAAGGAAATTTATTTTATCACATTTTATCAACCAAGTGTTCAGGTGCTCTGTAGCTGAATTTTGAACAGATCGCTAGCTCTAAGCAAAAAGAATGTTCTATAAAAACAGCACTATAAATCTTCTAAAAGAAAAAAAAATCAATGATTTTATGGACATCTATGTTTTTGTTTTAAAAGGAGTGCTGCCTGTGTCTGTCTAGCATTTCTTAATGAGATGTCCTATTTGGCATAGCAAAGTCACTTCTGAGAAGTCACCTAAGATGTGTCTATGACAATGGAGGTCTGATGCTCATAAGAAATCCTTTAAATTCTTTGTTATTTTTCTGCAAACACAGACACATTTGAGCCCTCTGGGATGTGCTCCTCAGGTAAAAATGACAACACTGCATGGCACAAGTGTCCCACAATAAAAGCTATGTCCTGCTTTGACAGTTATATGATTGTGACATAGAACTTGTACAACAGAAGTACACCAACTGGTACTAGAACAAAGAATACTATTTCTTTTTGCATCTTTTATCAAGATGCAGCTGGGTTACAGGGGGAATGTAGGCTCTGGAGTTAAGGGTTGTTATCAAATCGAGACTCTAGCTGTGTGATTATCTGTAATGCCCAAAGTTAACTTATAAGCCCCACCTGGTCTGAGATCAGGTAACATCCTGGAATGTTGGGAATTGTAGTTCTTGGAAAATAACAAATCCTCATGGGAAAGTAACGTTCCTACAGGTCTGTCCTTACAAACCTCTGCAATATGTGACTCAGAGCTATTCCAGCTGGAATTTTTCAAGGAAAGATCCTGACCAAATTCCATCTCTTTATCAATATCCAATATTTAATATTTAGGAAAGCTTGCTTTAAATTTGGCTCAAAATGGTGAAATTAGTTTTTCTCCAGAAAATCTCAAAATTGACTTTTGGGCAAAATTTCTAACCTACCTTGGCCTTTATGTTCTTCCAGATAAAGAGAATCATTTCTGCTATAGACTATTGCACATATTTTACACACGTAGCTAGAAAAGAACTCTGATATTTCACACTGCATGCTGGGCATTCATCTCTACTAGAAATTGTCGCTATCATATTAATCATTAAAGACAAATGAAGAGATGGAAGAATGGTGAAGGATGGAATACAGGTAGAGTTGCATCCTGGATATTGTTGTTTTGTTTGTAAAAAAAAAAAAAAAAGAAAGAAAAAGAAACTGCTAAAGCCTAGCCCACTAAGTAGCATAACAGGGGTGTGGAAAATTTTTACTTGTTGCTTAAGAGGTAATATCTAATCTGATAATCCAATGACCAAATCTGGGTCTTTGGATGCTCTTAGCAAAAATTAAGGCTTCTTGCATCTGCTGTAATTTATCCAGTAAAGAGCTTTATGTACATCATACATAACTTGCACCATGAGAACATGACATCCAGCTTACAGAGCATTCTAATAGAAAGTTGTAACAACAACTACAACAGCAACAATAACAACAAGAAGAATACACCTTCTTACATGCTCCAGGAGCTTTATGTTGCCTAATCAGTTTCATCACACTGAGATGAGAACTGATATACACAGTGTCAGCAAGAAGAATGAAGGTAACAAAGCACTCTAATAGAGTAGGTTTAATTGCATTATGTGATTTACTTATTTAGCTATCTCAGCACCCTTCCTCCTAGTACAAATGAATATGAATCAGACAATCATGTACATATTGCTGGGCCACTACAGTGTGCCATTTATCACCAATAGGTTGATAGCCTGCAGGTTATCTCTAACTCATAGCAAGCACTTAATTTTGTTGTCATTCAGGGTCTGGGTCAGTAGATCAGTAATGACCTGTGCTACTACTGAACAGTTTGTGAAATTAAAAGAAACAGCCAGCACTAGTTGTTACTTTGAGAGAAGATATTAAACCATCAATCAAATGGGTCAATGTGCCCCAGGAGGAATGAAACATTCACTAACGTCTAGAGGTGACTTTCAGAACAAATATGTGGTTAGGTCCAAGAGTTCCTAGATTTCCTTGTTAGGTTAAGTATGGACTTATTAGGTAAGCAAGAAGGGGAAAAAATAATGGTTGTTTATGTAATTGCACTATCTACTTTATCAGATTTGTTTTAATTTTGATTCAGTGCTCTCCTAGAAAGATGATGTTTTTATGGTCATTCCAAAGATAATTAAGGAAACAATAACAGTGTAAAAATCTCAAGGAAAAGATGCCTTTTGGGTATCATTACCTAAAAATTAGACTGGATGCCTCTCAAATATAGTTCTACATAAATATTTAAGCTTAGTTACTTTGTGTTTATTTCCAAATAATCAACAACTAGCTACCAAAGGGAAGACCAGTGTCAGGACTCACAGTTGACCTCAGAGGGTTTAACATCAGAACCAGACATTAGAAATGAGTTACTTCATCCTTACACATAGTGACTGTGGCACAGCATACCACACTAAGAACCATTGTTCAGACAACACCCGAAGTTTACAGTGTACTGTGGTACAATTGTGTACAATAGTGTTAGAATCCAGGTCATCAGCAATTCCTTTCTCAAGCTAAACCCTAACCCAGACATGGCCAATACTGTAGAAAACTCTAGAAGTTAGACAAAGCCTAGGAGCAATGTCCAGAAAAAACAAAGGAAATCTCACATAAGAGAGTAAAAGATACTGTTTCCACAGAAAAGCTAAAGGAGGGATTTAGTTGAGGGAGTCAGAAATACTATTTGATCAAGCTCTTCTTGCAATGGTAGTAGTCATCCAAACTACTAGTAGTGGGAAAATAATATTGGTTTATTCTTGATGTGAACCCAGAGTCTTGTGTCTCTGTTTACCATCACTGACCTTTCTAGGTCCCAGTGCCCACAGCTGTCCAGT
The DNA here is from genome assembly GCF_963924665.1 of Micromys minutus. NCBI lineage: Eukaryota > Metazoa > Chordata > Mammalia > Rodentia > Muridae > Micromys > Micromys minutus. The sequence continues at coordinate 40,345,924 of NC_137983.1, read as the reverse complement.
CTATACCATAGTTGCAGAGACAAAAGGCCACTGTGAAAAAAAACCAACGTTGGGATGGTATCTAAGCATTTCACACTAGTAATACAATTTCTGGGATGAAAAGCAGGAGGATAAGTTGACGCTTAGACAGTCTGCTGTTTGCACATAGTAAAGGCATGATTAGATAATATGGAATCAACTTTATATTTTAAAGTTCAACATCCAAAATGTGACTCCTGGAATCTGACTAGGTCAAGAGGTTGACTATCTCAGCAAGGGAGTCAGTCCTTAGAGGAAGATGCAGAAGACCTTCCTCTCTGTCTGTGTTTCCCAACACTGGGGATGCTTGAAGGTGGCAATCTGCAAGCCAGCAGGCAGGGATTGCCAGGGCACCTCTTGAACATCCTGGTTTCCAGAAGATGAAATATAAATGTCAAGCTCACTAAGGAAGTAGTAGTCACATTTTAGGAAAGAACTTCTGGAAGACAGCATTTTTCATCGCACAGAGAAAGAATTCAAAGGATAGTTATCCAATATGTGTCTCTGCCATAAAGTCCAAGAACAAGCAAGAAGAGGCCCTGGAGTACTTGGGGGTAAGAAATAAGGGAGAACTATAGCTGGAAGAGTTTGAAACTTGGTGGGAGATAAGGTAGTGACAGGGTCAGAAATCAGTCTACAGTTTTGACTGTGCAATATATTGCTTCTAAGTGGTTTTCTACTTCTGATTTTATTTTTAATTTATCTGTAAGTGTGTTTCTTCTGCATGTATATTTATATACCACATGTCTGTCTGGTGCTTATGGAGGCTGGAAGAAGGTATTAGACCCTTTCAAATTGGAGCTCAAGACAATATGGGCTCTAGGAATGAAACCTATGTTCTCCAGAAGAGCAGCAGATACTATTAACCACTGAACTATGTCTCCAGCTCTAGTTTTATTCCTTTTAGTAATTGTTTTTCCAGGTAATACTTTAGTACAGACCGAAATCTAGTATAAAATGGGATAAAGGTAGAGGATATATCAGGCTTAGACAAATGACCCATACAAATAAATATCCTCATGTATATTCATTAGAGAGGGGCAGGGAAAACTTACAGTCTGTGGAACAGAGGAAATGAATAGACAGCAGAAGGTAAAAGACATCAATACACAACACCAGAGAAGCAGTGTATCAATCCTATGCTACATTGTCTAACTTGGGGTGGTGGGAATTGTGGAGAGATCAGAAAACCCACAGGAAACCCTTGTAGATTGTTTTAATTATCCTTCTGTTTAAGTCCTATTTTCTTAGGTAATGGAAACGTTTTCTTTATGGAAAAAATATCTTTTTTCGCTAAATTTAAAAATCTGGTGAATGATTCTTCAGAGATTAAAATGTAAGAACATTTTATGTAGTCCTGGCCTCATACTAATCCCAGCTGAAATAACAACTACCATACTGGCAACAAAAACCCACTGCTGTAGGGATCCATTTGGCTTTCTAATGCACACTTGTGCTGGGGAACCAAGAGAGATTGATAAGACAGTTCTCTGGTACATTATAACTCCTGCATCCAATGACTGGGGAGCCACATTCTGAAGAATGTTCTGCTTTCCCTGTGACTACAGCACATACCATTAGCCTCAAAGATAAATGTGGACTCTGGGCTTGGTTGAGGTCTGGGCTTGGTGCAAATGAGACTATGTTTTGTTTTATTGTTGCTAAAATTATTTTCATTTTAGGGGTTTGTTTGTTTGTCTTCCATCTGGTTTGGTTTGGTTTTTCTATTAGACTTCAGGTAGATTTCAGGTAGACTAAGTACATGTTAGATCATGTCCTCAACTGACAACCACAGACTTGGAGATAAAACTACTAGAACACAGTCAAGCTTTCTCCCCATGTTTTAGGAAGCCATCCACTACTGGGCTGCTGTCATATCTCAGTGATTCACCAAAGCATGTAATGCTTAATTAGCCAAATATGAGGATAATTATCTGAGTTATATTTGGGAAACCTGCAAAATAACAGACAGTGTTTGCACTCTATGAATACTTTGGGGCAGAAAGAGAGAGAGAGAGAGAAAAAAGAGGAGACAATTCTTTTTTTAAATAGCAGAACTGATTTCACTGTAACTAAATATCTTTGAAGTAATATGTTCCTTTTTCACCCAATTAAAAAAAATAGTTAAAATGTCAACAGAACTCTCTTGGTTTCAGAGGTTCGAAGGTGGTTTTAATTTTTAATCTCTCTGATGCTATGCTGAATGGGACTCAGACCACCCTTGCTTGAATGCACACAGCTCTCACTGCCTAAACCCTATCTCCTTATAAAACAGGGTGCTTAAATATTACATAAGGCTCCAGATATGACACTTTTTGGTGGAAGAAAGACCTGTACATGCTAATAATGCCAGATTGGCAAGTACCAAAGCTCATCATGAGTAGGCAAGTAGTACCAATCAAGTGTACTGAGAACAGCTTTCTGAGTACAATTACAGTTCAATATTATACTGTACTGGATTGATTTGATTAGCGTTTGAATGACGCATTTAAATCTTTGGCTTTAGGGTTAACTGAAACCATATTCTAGCATTTCAACCAAACAAACCATTGAAGAAACTGGTAATCCCGTGTGATGCAGAAAATGATGGGACAAAAACTGGAAGATTGGGATTTTTAGGTCTGGTTCTCCTACCACAGGCTCAGGTGCTGAGTCACATTTTTATGTCATTCATACCACAGTCTCAGGTGCTGAGTCATGTTTCTATGTAATTCATACCACTGGCTCAGATGCTGAGTCATGTTTTCTTTTCATACATGCCATTCTCTCTGTCACCTCAGCCAGTCCTAGACCACAGCTTTCCATGCATTTTTAAAACTAATAACCATCTTGATACATTGGATAGCAGATTTTACCTCAGTGCCCAGAAGGCATCTGCACTGTAGGAAAACAGTTCAAACTGGAGTACGATATTCATTGTTCAAAAGGGAATGTCATCTGCCCCTTCTCCCATGTTTTAATTATATTCTATTTATTCTCTCTCAAAGAAGGAAAAAGAATGTCTTTATTTTCAGATAACAAAATTTAATTGTCTTTCTTTTGCAATGTAAACCCCTCAGGTTTATCCGACCACTGACTCACTGATGTTCTAGGTAAGGAATATGCTATCACTTTGTGGTGATATCCTTTGTCTCTCTCCCTAGCAATCTCTCCAGAAAACCGAAATGTAATGAGCACAGACATTCCACTAATACGAAGTGCGCCATCTCCTTCACACATAAAGCTGGCTGTGTTCAGAGGTCATACTGATGTATTTGCTGCCTGGTGTATTCACGATAACCACTGCTGAAGATAATATATGTATTGTACATGTTAGAGATAAGGCATCATAATGAAAGAAAACAGTCGTTCCCAGAGCCACCCATCTCTGAAGTTAGATGAGATGGCCTCTGTGGACCTCGGAGGTGAGAACAGAACTGTATGCTATTGCTACATTTGCCTGTTTATATGACAGTCATTGCTTCCTTAACACTTACTGTGTAATGAACAAATACATAACCCCAGACAGCACTTTACTGAATTTTCTAAACACTGTCGCTGAAGACATGCATTCCTTTCACTTTCCCACTCTCTTCCCTGCCTGCACTCTTTTTCTTTTTAAATTATAACTGTAATTCATGTGCCATTAAATATACCCAAATTGAAGTATGGAATTAGATGGTCTCCTACTAGTCACAGTGTGGCAGACTACAGTCCCAGTATAGAGCATTCCTATCTCCTTACACAAAAAAATTCTGAACCCAGTTTCAGTCACCACACTGTGGCGGTACTGAAAACCATTAATCTACATTTTCTATATGGGTTTATGTAGCCTGGACTTCTCTTATTAATGGAATCATATGAAATGTGATCATTTGTGATAACTACTTTCACTTAGCATTATGTGTTCAAGGTTGTCTAATTCATCAAATGCTTCACTGTTTTATACACATTTATTATAGAGTAGTTTTCCATTTTGCAGGTGTGATACACTTTATCCATTGAAAATGATAGAATTTGGAACCAGTTCACTATTAGAAGTGTGAAAAAACATGTCATTGTTTGATTGAATTGCAGTGATCTTGTCCTTGCAGACAGATTGTAAAAGAAAGCGCTGGTGTGGGAGGAAGGCCACTAGCATTGTTCATCCTTTGAAAATGATGTAACAGAGAAAAGAGATGAGACCTTGGAGGCAGTAGAACAAACCCATTAGACATCGATACAACCCTGAACACTGAGACCCAGTGTCCCCTTGTTTTGTTTTGGCTACCACTTGTAAGCAGCCAAGGAACTGCTTTCTCCTAGGAATTCATCTCTACACATTATAATCTACCAAAATTCTATGGACTTTCTTTCTGAATTCTTTCTTTGATAATGCAAAACAGTAGTTTGATGTTGTAAAGTCTGCTGTTTGAATAACAAGAAATAATGGTGCTATGAACAGACACCAACATATTTTTGTGTGAACTTGAGTTTTCATTTTTATCATATAACACAGAAGTGAAACTGGTAAGTCACAGTCTAGCTACATGTTTAATTTCGAAGAACAGCTAAATTCTTTCTTTCCTAAAGTGGGTGTTTCTTTTTATATTTCTATCAGCAACATACCACATCTGTGCTAACACCTGTGATCATCTTTCTTTGTTTTCCTTAGTTCGTTAGCCTTAGCTTTTTTAGGCTGGTAACTGTGAACTTATTTTGGCTTTTCCTGGTATTTCCTTAGTAGTTAATAATGGTATGATGACCATTTACATTATTTTGATTTAATTATAGTTTAACAGTAATTTTAAAATTCATCTTACTAAAGCATATGCTTAGATTCCTAGCGTGTTTTATTTTTTTTTTCTTTTTAGTATTAAGCTTTATACACACACCTAGTTTGCTTCCTTTGTTTGTCTACTGGAAACAATCATGTTTTGAACATTTGTCACATGTTTTCTACTACATATTAATGCCTCCCATCATCAAGTAAATAAATGTCTAAGTAGCAAATATTGATCTTGTACAACACAAACAAAGCAAAACTGGCCACCCTATTGTGCTATGTGCTAGTGCAGCCAGCTACTATTGCTTATGAACAGGTGAGCTTGTCATAAAATCCACATGGCAAGTACAAGGATCTCATACCCTACCTGTTTCCTGACTACAGGATAGTTATACTCATATTTGAATAAAAGCATAAATATCAAAACTTATAAAAATGATGTAGCAGTCCCAATCTGTCCAAGAGTGCCTTTTATAACAGCTTTTATCTTTTCTAGATTTAAATATCAAAAGTTAAATATGACAGGGGTATGTATAAGAAAAGTTATTTTATTAGTATCACACAGATGAACAGAGAAAAGATGCCCAGAAAAAAATGCATGTGTGCTGAAATTAACTAATGGCTTATAAAGGTTCATAGTAGAAGTGAATGGCTAATCGAGGTAGTTCCTAGACAAGACAAAAAGGCCACTTTCTTTATACAAGTGGGAGTTTAGTCCAAATGTTTGAAATTTCTCCACTATAGAGGTGTGTGTGTGTGAATGTGTGTGTGTGTGTGTGTGTGTGTGTGTGTGTGTGTGTGAGATTAGGATTTATGGCCACCTACATTCTGGTATGTTTTATGTTTTCTAAAGGTTTTATATTTTCAAAACTTGCGAAGAACTAAACTCACCTGGTCTCAGGTAGAGAAGAACATGACAAAGATTTGTTTTTTAACCATGATTCTTCAGAAGCCCATATGTTAGTTTTCATTCTACCAAACAGCATTTGATAGATTACTGCACCAAGCCTCTTAATTGGAGACATACTAGATATCCAACAGAACACTACTGAAAGAATGCAAGCAAAACCATGTTTAATTTTTTTCAGAGTAAAACAAAAACTAGTCTCGGCGTTTGGCAGGTCTAATGAACTGATAAGGCATATCCCTAGAAGGTGCAGCTTGGGAGCTGTCCCCCTACTCATATGGAGAAATCCCAACTGGTGTTGCACAGCAGAAGCTTGAGAAGGATGTATGCATATGCTTATCAATCAGTCACATAACATTACAAGTTATGTGACTCAGACAATTATGAATATCTGCAAAAACAAAAATGCATGATGCAAGGATGGTAAACTATAAGGGGGGCAGCCACTTTGAGGAAGACATACATGGGAGAAGATTCACATCATGAGCGCAGAGGAAAAGAACATTGATGTTTTCTATAGTGATGATGCCTCTATAATGTACATCGGCTCAGTGGGAGAGTGGTTGCTTAGCAATTTGGAGGTCATGGGTTCTGTAGCCATAGTACCAAAAAAGTAAGAAGAAGCACAGACTTTTGATAGAACAGCAATGCCATCAATACGTAGAGAAGATATATAGCCATCAGGGGAAGAAACAGAAACAACAGCATTTAATTTCTGTATTATATAAATTCAGAAAACTTGTAAGGACACGACTTATTCATTACAACTGAATGCTTATCATTCTCTTCAATGTTTCCACTGTAATCCTCACTGTTTCTGGGTGTGAATAATTTCAGTTCTCAGAAGGCAGTGACAGGAGAAGCCTTACTTAAAGGCTAGCTTGAGACACATGCTAAGTTCTAAGATAGCCTGGTGACAAACTGTTTCTAAAATGAGAGAGAGAGAGAAAGAGAGAGAGAGAGAGAGAGAGAGAGAGAGAGAGAGAGAGAGAGAGAGAGAGAGAGAGAGAGAGAGAGAAGGGGGAGAGAGGCAGAAACAGAAACAGAGACAGACAGAGACAGAGAGGCAGAGAGCAAGGAGACAGAGAGAAAGACAGACAGATACATAGACAGACAGACAGAGAGAGAGAAAGAGAGAGGGAGTTTTCTGACCTTCTAACCTTAGGTTATGGTGAAGACTGGAGACCTAACAAAAGGACAGTGGCATCCTTCCTTTAGGGGACTCCAGTGCAGACACAGCCACTATTCAGCAGACTCCAAACTTCTTGTACCTTGGTGTTGAATATCCAGCCTCCACATGACTATACAATGTAAATCTGTGTTGTTTTAACCTTTACATGTTAAATGGTATTTTATAATAACCCAAGCAAGCCAAGTGTAATCCAACTTTCCAGTTGTAATCTACTGAACTACAAGAGTTCTAGTCAAAATCAAAACACAGCACTGTGAGAAAACATGCCCTTTACCTCACACTTTGTGAAATGCTGAAGAGTATACCTACACCCCAACTGTTCCCAAATCCAACCTGCTTTAGACCCCAAAGTCAAACCCTGAGATGTACCTTCTGGCTGCAGTGCAGCACAGGTCTTCACACTAATTGGGATAGTTATCTATCAAGTGTGGGTTCACTCCCAGTTTTCTTTCCTTCATTTCAGATCAAAGGATATGATGAAGAAAATCACACCAGCTCAAAGCTTTCCCTGTGTTAACTCACAAGGCTTCAGAGGACACCTCACAGCAAGACACTGTTTCTACCCCTTCCATTCCTTTATTTGTATACATTTGCTCTGCACACTCCTGGAAATAACGGTCCCCTAGATTGTAAAGACTTTGTTCAACCATTTCTCAGATCAGATCTAGGATCCCCCAGAATCTTGAACTCGAAATGCTCAAATTTCCTATGAGAAATTATATATAATTTGCGTATGACCCTTGTACATGTGTGTGTTAACCATCTATATATTTCAAAATAAAACAGCTTAAATGTCATGCCAATAGTTGTTAGCATTATGAGGATGGGAACAAAGGGAAGATGTCAATTTGGGCTTGAAACAGATACAGTTTTCTGAGAACATGTTTTCCTTGACAGTAACTATGAATAAAAAGCCACGGAGAGAGACTTAATCCTCCCAGCTCCCTGGAGATGATATTGATGAGAAGTCTGCCTTTTTCAACATGCATTGGTATATTTGGTGATGGGGAGAAGGAGCATAAAAGGCAGATTTTAGAAAGGAAGGCAAAGAAAGGGACCAAAATCTAGAAACTGCAGTGGACTGGGTAAAGAGCCCTAAGTAAGTTGTGTTTAGGCAGAGAACAATGAATGCAGTGAATTCTGGGTGACAGGAGCAGGGATTGAACACACGACTAAGGTACTAGTGTTTGGTCATTGCCTTCTCCTGACAATTTTACTGTTTTGTGGTCTGTGCTGGCAACAGAAGGAACCCAGAGCCTAACTTGAAGACTAAAGGAAAAGATCCAGGCAGGGAGATGTGAGAAGGCAGTGAGATCTGTGAGGGAAGGAAGGGGGCACAGGCAGGGTTTCTTCCTTCTCTCCCAGGTGAGCATCACCAAGGTGAACTCAGCACAGTTTCCGTGGGTTAGTGACACAGTACAGCACAGATTATGATAAAGACCAAAACAAACAAAAACTTCTGACCTCAGCAGGGAGGCAAACCTTTAGCATTGATGAATCAAACAAGAAGCCAGGTGAAGACAACCAACAAACAAGCATCTCTGCTAATGGGAACTGATTAGATTTTCATGAGTAAAGCGGACATATTTGTTTCAAGCCAGGCTATCATTATCCCCACATCTAACAGACCTCTACCACATGGCTACTTATGCCAGACTCTGTCTTTTTCAAGATTTGCATACAACATAAGGGAAAACTGACAAACAAACAAAATAAAATTCCATGAACAAAAGCAAAGAAGCAGGCTCTGTTTAGAAAGCAGGACCCTGATTGTTGCGGTGAGCTTCATGGGAGACTTCATGAGAGATGACTTGTTTCTGCATTGAATCCTGGTATGCAGGCAAATTTCCAATGTGACCAACCCAGAGGAAGAGAAGTGGTATGGAAAAAAACTGAGAGATGAGATGATTTTCAAGAAATACTCAGAGGATAAGAGGTGGACAGGATATAGAATATACATGGAGTAGGGGGAAGAGAGAGAGGCCACAGGCAAGGGGGCTTTAGTTAGGGATGTGATTATGAGCCCAGGGAGCCTTTGGATCCAGCCAGTCGAGGGATCCAAACGTACATGGTGAAATCTGTGTTTCAGGAACGTTCTTGTGACAGCAGCAATATTATTATTAGTTATGATGTCCATAAAGCGTTCAAAGAAACAAGGCAGAGAAACCGTTTTGTATTTACTCTGACAGTTTCAAAGGTTGCTGCCATCTTGCATGGACTCTTGAAATGTTATTTGTTGACTGCACTGAATAGGCTGGCCTGTTGGTAACTGCACAGGAAATAGGAGACTCAAGGGGGGGAGGGGGCAGTCAATTACTAGAACCCGAGTCAGATGACGGTTTCATCCATACCCAGACACCAGCGCCCCCTCCTTTCTTCCCCCCTTTGTCCTATTTACCACAATCAACAGCAATAATTTCAGACAGTTAACTGAGATTCTCTGCAGGGCTCCGAGAGCCTTGTCGAACACGAGAACACAGTAACAGCATAACAGATGGATGCCATCACTTGCCATGCTGTAGATCCACAACCAAGTGCGTGTTTATTTGTGTGACTGAAGCTAGTCTTTCAGAAATTGCTGTACCCAATGGAAATCCATCCCCTTTTTCATAGACACTTTAGAAAGCTGGACTCTGATACCAGAATAGTCGTTTTATTAGACCCTCACACTTTGGAAGGATCCGGAGTATAAACTTTCAGAGGCGGCAACATAATCCCTCTCATCAAATATTTGGGCGACAGGTGGAAAATTGTCCTGCCAGCTGAAGGAGACAAAATCCATTCCTTCTGGCAATTTTCGGCAATGAAACCCCCAGAAATGAATGTGCAATAACTTGTGGAAATAAATTTCAAATATTATCACACAAAAGCAGTGTGCTCAAAATCTCTAACTGTAAACCAAGTCTCCTGCCCATCTGAATTTTTAAAATGCTGATTTCTGTTTATGTCTGAAATGCCACTAAGGGAAGAGGCAATATTTCAAGATATAGGATTCCAGAGAAAGACGTGACGTTCTAACAAAGTAGAGCGGCCTTGAAGACTGGTGTAAGGTAGCAGCATCCTGGTTAGGATGCAAAGACCACAGAATCGTGCATACCGGGTCATACCCTCAGACCTGGAAGTTTCGCACTGGCCCACCTGCACACCTGTGTGGAGGCTTGGCCTATGCTTGAGTGATTGCTGTAACTTCCATATGCTTTCTACAGCAGTGCTGGGATACTCTGGTATTCCTGGGGATTTTCTTCAAAGGTTCTCTCAAACACGCTCATTTGCTCCCCCTTACTCTGAGTTAGAAGCCTGTACGCCCTCATTTTCCCGTGTGTGGCTCCTTTATATCTGAGTATATATAGTTTCTGAGACAGACAATGGATCCCCCTGTGGGACTAGTGGGGAATAAGGTTCTATTGAAACACCACACAGTACAATTTAATTAAATCTATTGCTTTTTATTTGAGGGATAAATTTTTTTTGTTCATACCATTCAACACATCTCTCATGTGACTTGTGTATACAGTGATAACCATCTCTCACATGACTTATGTATACAATGATAATCAATCACTTCCAATGTCTTTAGTTGAACTTCTCAAAAGAAAATCAGTGAAGCGTATGTCTATAGTAGCCTTCAAATGTTAAGCAAATCAATAAAAATAAGCAAAATTGTTCAGTGCATCATTTGAGTTTTATAGTTTTTCATCTTATACATTATAGATGCCCTTTAATAGGGTTGCTCATTGCATGCTATCTTAGTTTACAGTTGCTATGATGAAACATCATGACCCAGAGAAGAAAGGGTTTATTGTTTTTTTACATCCACATGGCCACACATCATTGAAGGAAGTCAAGACACAAACAAAGCAGGAACCTGCAGGCAAATGCAAAAGCCATGGAGTGGTGTTGTTTACTGGCTTGTGCCCTTGGCCTGCTCAGCCTGCTTTCTTACAGAACCCAGGACCACCAGCCCAGGAATAGCATCACTCAGAAAGGACTGGGTCGGACTGGGCCCTCCCCATCAATCACTTATTAGGAAAATACACTACAGGCTTGCCTACAGTCTGATCGTATGGAGGCATTGTCTTAACAGAAGTTCTCTGCTCAGATGTCTTTAGCTTGTGTTAAGTTGACATATAACTGTCCAATACCGACATATAGCATTCTTGTTCTACTGTCACGTGGGTTCTTTGTGTCAGTCCAGGTAATATACCTGGGAATAATTAGCCAAGGAAGACAACAGTAAGCAATGACCGTGCCCTTTAAGTAGCTGGCATTCTTTAAAGAAATTAACAAATACTCCCATCTGTAATGACGAAAGAGTAGACTAGATGAAGAGAGATAGAGACAATGCACAGAGACACCCAGAGTGTCTTGAGGGAACACTACAGCTTCTAGGAAGGTAGCAAGGAAAATGCTCCGGAGGCAACGAGCCCCTTCACCAATCTTACTCAATCCTGGAGCCTGGCTACAACTGTAAGACAGGAGAAAGATATAAAAGGGATAAAGATAGAAAAGAAAAGAGCCCATATATTCCTACTGGAGATGAGATGATTCCATCCTTGTCAGACTTCTAGGAAGCTCTTAGAGATATGGTAAATTCTTTAAGTTGCAGCTTATAAAAATCAACATACACAAATAAGTAGCTTTTGTACATAACAATAGCAAGCATCCTGAAAACAGCATTCAGGAAAAATTCCCCATTCCTAACAGCTCAAAAATAGTAAAGAGGAATGGAGCTAACAAGATAAGTGAAAGACCACTACTATAAATCTTGAGATGCTAAAAGTTCTAGAAAATAAAGAAGGTGGGAGGGAGAGCATCCGCATAGAAGTGGGGGGAGGGTGTAGGTATGGAAGTGGGAGAGGGGGAAACAGAAAAAGGAGATAACATTTGAAATGTAAATAGATAAAATATCCAATGAAAATGCAAAAAAAGATAGGTACAGGCAAGAACTTTTGAAAAGCCCCTGACAACATAGAAAACATGAGAATTAACACATGGAATTCCTGGACAGCAAAGGACACTGTTACTTAAACGGAAACATAGCCTAGGGAGTAGAAAATCAAAGTCTTTGCCAGCTATACCCCAGAGAAGAGCTAATATCTAGAATTTAAAAGGAACTGTAAAAATTAAACACTGAAGAAATGAAACTACAAATCAGCCAATGGGCTTATAAAATGAATAAGCGGTTCTCTATAGAAGAAAGGCAATGACCGATACATATTTTAAAAATTGCTTGATATTTTCAATCTCAATCAAGTCATCAGAGAACTGCAAATTCAACTTTTCTGTGCTACCGTCTCACTCTATTCAGACTTCTGGTTATCAAGGAACTGGACAAAAATTACCTGTGAGGATATGGGGAAAGGGAGCCCTTACTCAGTGCTAATGGGAATGCGAACTAGTAAAGTCTTTATAGCAGCCTGACTTCAGCCACACCATTCCTAGCCACCTACTCAAAGGCTATATATATATTCTATACTAGAGTTACATGCAAACCCGTGTCTGTTCCTTTTTCATTCACAGTAGTAAGGAAACAGAACAAACTTAGCAGTCTACCATTAGGTAGATAAGTGCATAAGACAATATGACATAAAGATATGATAAAGTTTTATTCAGCAATAAGAAAAAATAAAATCTGTAAAAATGGATCTGGAAACTACTATATTAAGTAAAGTGAGCTAATCTCAAAAGAAAATTAAAAGTTCATATGTAGATCCTAGTTTGTAATGTGAAAGCATGCACACACACACATACATACACACACATATATATGGAAAGCAGAAAGGGACATAATAGTTTCCAAGGGAATAAAAGTACATTTAAACTTACTATTCATTCATTTATTCATTAAATTGTGTGTGTGTTCATGCACTTGTGCACATATGAAAGTAAGATAAAATAGAAGATTCATGAAGAAGAGACTTTTATGGTTAAGTATAAGAACATGCTTTCCTACAATGCCAAGTGAATAATCTTAGATTTCAAATACAATTTAAACATTTTATAATCATTTGAATCTTTGAACCCTGTCAACACACCTATCTTATTCCTGACCCCATAATGATGGGACCTCATGCTACTGCTAAAGAATACAACACCTTCCACCAAATTGTAGAATACTCAGAAAGTTCTGGCACTATGTCACCTGCCGAACTCTGGGCTGGACATTTTGACTTTAGATTTTCACATTGTCTCCTACAGCCATCTTCGTTATCACACAGGCACTGTGATGTGGCATGTCCATATTAAGGTTGTAAAAAATTATGACTTCGTCTATATAAAAAAGTTTCCAAAGGGTCTATACACAGAGAATTCTAATTATATGCCTGGAATACAAATTCAGGGCTACAAAGAATAAGCCAACAGACAGGTTCATTGAACCTACACAAGTCCCAGGACTTGGCAGCATTGCATGATGTTAGATACTGGAAGGGTACATGAACCAGGAACCGTTGTCTGACCCTGCAGCATAATCTGTGAACACCTCTTGAGATAGAACATCCCAGAAAGTCTGATAGTTCTAAGACTTTCAATATCCTTCTGACTATGGAAGAAAAAAAAAGTTCATTAAACGAAGTCTTGTTATTTGGATTCCAGTTAATGGAGGCTTTGGTATATAATTGCCCTCTTTTTTAATTAGACAAAATTAGTAAATGTTACTGTACATTTGTTCCTGTCAAGAGAAAATGAATAATTTACATGTGACATTATATAAATACCAGACGTTGATTTATGTGTGTCATCTTTAGTAACATCAATTTCCCTCCTAAGTCCTTGATGATGGCCTGAGCACAGAGAAGCAGGAAGGGTAGTCTAGAGAAATTTGGTTTTATCTGGGCGAACCACAGTCTTCCATTGATTGCAGCTTAATGACTGACTGCATGTCTCATATGTCTGGCAAAGATGAATTGCTGAGTGCTGTGGTTTGAATCTGAAATCTCCTCCACAGGTTCATGTATTAAACATACCATCTCTACCTTGAAACTCTACTTTGAAAAGTGTAGGCTCTTTAGAAGGTGGCCTCTCTAGAAGAAGTAGGTCACTAGGAGTGGGCTTCTGAAGGCTGAACCTGATTCTGATTCAAGTTCTGTGCTCTCTGCTTCCTGGGCCCAAGTGAGGAAGCCTCAGCTTTATGCTATTGCTATCAGAGATATTTCTCCACTAATAAAGAGAACTTAGAAGTGGTTTTCAGAGTGACAAGTTTTTTTTTCCAGCTCTCTGTGGGCTTAGATGAAGGGTAGGGGAGGAGGAAACTAGGTTCTTTCAAAACTGGACAGCCATGAAGGCCACCCAAACCTGGTGACGATCAGTTTCTTGTCTCACAAATGCAAACATTTAATATCACAGCTCACAAATGGTAAATATTAGAAAAGCCTATTTTAGTTATTGGGAGTTTGGGGGAAGAAATGAGCCAGAGCTCCTCTTACAGCACACACGTGCCTGTAGCAGTGGATGGCACATGGGCCTTTATAAGGAAAAGTAGCATAAACTTGGAGGAGGAATAGGAAGGCATCCTAGTTTGCCCAACCGCGAGGCATCCTTGTAACCTCTCTCTATTTCAGCCACATCGAACTTCCACAGACATGAGAGAAAACATGGGTTTAGAAACCAGAACCCTCTCTATCATCCCTGGTCTCTAGCAAGGCATCCCAGCTGCCGCTCCGGAGTCCCTGCCCCATCCTCCTGACCTGCTTCTGTCTCCTGTTCTCAGCATCATGCCTTCCACTCTGGGAAAGACTGCAACCCTCTGAAAATCAGGCACTACCAACTGTTGTCATGACAATAAGAAGTCCTATGGAGAAAAAAAAAGTCTTACACTGAGCAAATCTGCCCTGAGCTAAATGGCAAAGGTGTGACTGTGGTGAATGTCATGTTCGTGGGTCCCTGGGCACTGTCACATAGCAGAAGTTGTAGGATGATATTTATGTCAACATTGCTGAAAAAGACCTACAAAAGAAAGAAAGATAAAAAGAAGAAAGAGATGAACATAAAGTGGGAAGGAGGGCAAGAAACGCTAAAAAATCTCCCAGAAAGCTCAGGACATGATGAGGATATTGAGATCAGAGATGGAAGCTGAAGATTGGCTTGGGTACTATGGTAGTCATGTAATTGATTCTCCCTATATAAGGTAGATCCACAAAAGTCTTAAAGAACTAAGTAGTGCTGGGAAGGACCTGAGCCGTACAGCACCCTGTGGTGGTCAGCTGTGCCCTAGGTGTAATACCCTTTATGGCAAACCAGTGAGTAAGAGTGTTTTTCAAAGTACTGTAAACTGAAGAAGGAGTCACAGGAACTGTGATCTATAGCCCTCAGATTAGAACAGAAGCCTTTTGATTGGTACTCTGTATGAGAGATCTTTTAGCAATGAGCCCTGGTAACATCTCTAAATAAACTGTGTATATTTACCAAAGAATATACTGAGAATTCCCACATACGGAACATCATAGGCACAGAAGTATTCTATTGTACCGAGAATAGGAGAAAAACACTTGTTTATTCTGTTTTGTTTTTCCTTATATAATGGCATGAGAAAGAATGGGGTGAGCACTTAGGGCACAAAATACTACACATCAAGAAGTTGAGCCTACAGTGGGATCCTGCCTCCTGAAAGGAAACAAAACAAAACAAAACAAAACAAAAACAAATGATACTTGCTGCCCTCAACCAGCACATAAGCTAAAACATCTTCCCAGGAATCTTTAATGTATCCAGTATGCCTTCCTTTCTTACTTCCTGTCCTAGTGGACACCCACATATCCCAGGAAAGGAATGAGTCTAGTCTGGCTCTTATCCATATTAGGTACAATAATGTATCTATTTTCCTTGACTGACACACAGGAAATGGAGAAGCTGTGCTCTTACTCCAATCTGATACTCTCTCTGGGTTTATCAGCTGTATGGTGATGGTGAATCACCTCACTCTATTCTCCCTGAATCTGCACAGCTTCTGGGTAACTCATCTCCAACAGTTCAGTGAATTATACCTAGGACAAGAGCACTTCCAAGTCAGACGTACTTAAATGCGCATAGAGCTAAGTTCCTCATCCTCCCTGAGACTTCACATGTCACTCATTATGAGAAGGCTTCTTATCCTGGGCTTGAAAGAGTAAGCAAAAATGTGTTTAATACCCATCTTTCCCATCTTAATTTGATACTATTCTTAATAAATACACACATGCCTTGAGTTTTGAAAATAGGAGCACAAACACAAGCTCGTGGCATGTATTGCACTAAACTTCATCTTCTGTAGATGATGGAACCCTAGAAACAGCTCCAGACTATTTGTAGACTGTGGGGGAAGCACCACAGCTTCATTAGCCAGTGCTTTCCACAGCTGCAGAAGCTCACAGCCAGTGACTGAAGGGCTCAGTGCTGGGCCCTCATCCCAAGAGACAGTTGTCTCTGCACTGACTGCAGATCTACCCTAACCTGCATCATCAGGTTAGCAACTGAAAGAGAAAGTTTCTAGGCAACAGCTTACCACCCCAAACTGCCCTGTCCCTTCTTTGGGTCCCAATCATAGGGTCTAATTGTCAGGAGGATAATTAAAAAAAATAAGTATATGAGTAATCTAATGCTCAGCCAGAGTTTTGATTTTTCTCAGTTATAACTGAAAATAACATCAAGTTTAAATAAAACAGACAAAAGAATCTCTACCCCATAGACTGTCATTTAAGAATGCTCTAAACTGAGTGTGGTGTTTCAGCTAATTATCAGAGCACTCAGGAAACTGAAGCAGGAAGACTGCCAAAAACTTGAAGCAGCTAGGTTACACTCTAAGTTCAAGGGCTTTCGGGGCTAGATAGTATGTGAGACATTGTTACAACACACACACATTACACAAACATGCACACACACACACACACACACACACACACACACACAGCAGAACACCAGGGTAGAGCAAATTTTGAACACTATGTGGAACTGAGCATCAGTCTGGCATGAAAGTCTCAGATTGTATGTATATGTGTATGTATGTGTGTATGTGTATGTATATGTATATATATGTGATGTATATATATATGATGTATATATATGTACCTGTACCTGTACATGCACCTGCACACCACACACACACACACACACACACACACACACATATATACACGTGTGTGTGTGTGTGTGTGTGTATGAATTGTTCAGGGATATAATAGGCTTGAGCCTGTCATTACTACATTTACTTTGACCAAGGAAAAACACTGAGGCTCCAGGACTGCCATCCTAGGATTTCAGATCTAGCCATGTTCCATTATAGCACAGCTTTTCTTTTTAAATCAGTTACTGCAGCACTTTTATTTTCTTTACCCAATGATGTGTTGCTGGGGCCTCAGCTTTTACAACCCACACAACCCTAGATGCTGAACCCTGACATTGTTTCCTCTTGGACTCTTCTGTCAAAAACCAAAACCCATAAATATTTCTCTACCAAACAAACTATGTTGTCATTGGGATCCATCCCCTTAAATAGTCAGAGCTGGCTGATCTTATAAGAGTGTCTATTGGAAGGTTGGACCTCAGAATGTCCACTAAGAGGTGCCAACCTTGAAAGAGCTTAGGCCTTGGATAACAAGACCCAACTAGTCCCTGAAGTCAGGTCTCCACATGCAATCAAGTACTTGTACATCAGTCCTCTCTGTGAAACTAGCCACCATGGATGGCTATAAGCTTCTGAATCCCTATTCAAACCACAATCTATACAATGATGCAATCAGGGTCCTCAGGCTCCTCAACAGATGTGTGCCCTGTGAAACGCCAGCAAGCTAATGAATCATGTGGCAAAGTACGGATCTTAAATTACGAGCTTTGGAAGCAAAAACAGCTCCACACTGGTAGTTTAAGCCTTTGAATTTCAAAGGCCTTGTCTCTGCTGAAAGGCTATCTTAAGCCTCAGGGGAAGACTCTGTTACACTATCTCAGTCCTTTTACAGACACACCCTATCTAATATCTTCTATTAAGATGCCCTACAATTGTTTTGCCAATGAGAATAACTCTCCCTACTTTCATTTGCCATGGCTGAGTAGAAGAAGACAACATCAGCCATTGTGAGGTGAGTATGCTGCTGGTGAATGTGAGTTTGGTTTTTTTCTTTTAAATGTATGCACTGAACAAGAAAGACTGGGCAATGCTGTGCCAGAAGTGATGGCAGCAGCCATTGTTTCAATCTTGCTTTCTTAGGAAAAGCTACCCTATAGTCAAAACAGAAAGTCAAAAGTACTTGAGCTTCTAATACCTTCACTGAAGCACAGAATTAGTACCCAGCATGTGGCAAACATTTTCACTTTCATGACATAGGCATAGGCAATCTCAACTAGAGATTGGCACACTCACTCAAAGCTGAAAGTGATAATGATACTTGTTTGAGTCTTCGATGTCCCTCTCTTGTCTTGAATGTTGGAACACTAACATGTAGTGCTACCAAGGTGTGAGGAGATCTTCAGAGGACAGGGCCTGGCAGAATGATAAAGATCAGTGAGTGACTGGAGATAGGGAGGATCCTTGGAAGAGATAATGGGATTCTGTATCCACATCCTCCTCTCTCTTTGTTTCTTCACTGGGAACACGGCATTACCCTGTATCCTCATCATGATGGCTGCCTCACCACAAGCCCAAAGGCATTGAGGCCAACCAGCTGCTGACTAGCTGTTCCTATGATGAACCAGGTAATCTCGGGTATTAGTTACAATGACACAAAGCTGACAACCACACTGTAACTGATTATCTGTTTCTTGGGATCCAGTATGTATTAGATAACACTTAGTACGATTAGTTGAGTATCCCCATAGACCTGAGACTGTTAAGAAATGGCAACCAGACTTTAAGGCACCAGCTCCATTTTTCCAGTAGAGAGTCAAGCAGGCATTTGACCAGGATGCTCAGTCTCTACAGTCATTTGTCAAGTAGGATGGCTTTGTCATACATACTATTTAATATGGTGATATTAGACTTTGGTTTAAAAGTAAAGCCACCCCCATAGTTAAAAAAAGAAGAAGTACTTGAAGTGGAAATTACTGTTGATTTTGCATTGAAGGTGAAGTTTTCTGCCTGTTTTCTATAGAACAGGTATCTTTTCTCCCTATACAATCTAACTCTCTTCCCAGGATGTCATCTGAGTTTCTTACTTATATTAGTTTTCTACATACCCTTCCAAAAGATTCTTCATAATGTTTACCACACAAAAGTTGTAACTCCAATGATGCTGTCTCTCTGACTTAGATGCAAGTGCTTCTAGCTGATTCTCAGAACCTCTGAAGCACATCCCTGAAAGCATACTCGCTTTAGTAACTTCTAGCCAATGAGTCCCACTAGGACCTGCTTCATTCTGTCTTTAAAATAGTCCCATAATTTTCTGACATCTTCATCATATCCAAGTGACTTGATCCAAGTCTCCTGACATGCCCATGCGGTTTGTAAGTCTATACAATCTAAGACAATGGTTTTTCTCTTAAGCACGATTGGGAAATTGGTACATATTTTCCTTAATTTGCAGAGGGGACATTGAGATGGCACCTGAGTAGTAGGAAGGTAGGTAAAATTCGTGTCATTATGGGAGAAGACAAAGCCATTGTAGAGTCATTCTTTTTCGGAGCAGAGCTCTTAAACTTGACAAAGCAATCTGCTAACTCTAGTGCCTGTATCTAATACTTACTGGTTATTGCCAGAGTAGCTTCAGAGGCAATGTCTAAGTACATGAAGACCTGAAATTGGCACCATAGAGCACTGATGCTAATTATCATTATTTTCCCCATTAAAAGAACAAAGTAGGAAAGTTAGGCAATATATTTTTGTCAATATTCATCCAAGGATTTGCTCTGGAGTTGATCCTTCTCAATGATGCTGTAATAAAACCAGTATGAAGCAAGAGCATCTGGTCAGATCATCAGTGACAACTGGTCTCTCCCAGAGTGGTTTCCTATGCCATTCTTCTATATTCCCTTGCTCTTCTGCATCCTCTCCATTTGTAAAGGCTATAGCTCATCCATATCACCCAAACCTGGCAGCAATTTCAAGGGTAGATGTATGAAAAAGCATCTTTCATGCTGTGCAGATTTCTTCCTTGTACTGGAAATTATGTACATTAGATACCAGCAGCCAGCATGTAACAAAGGCTGTTGAACTCCATGGCTTTTGCAACCTAACTTTGGTGGATTAAGATTTCACCACACACAAGGAGCCACTTTGAGTCCTTCTCATTCATGAGAGATACCCGAGGGCAACAACAGGAGTGGAGATTAACATTCTAACTCCCTTCCCATTAAGTAAACTTCCAGTACAGTTTAACCCTGGTAATTAACCAAAAATTATGCTACTAATTACTCTTCGCCTCTCCAGGAGAGAATACATATGTATGCCTAACAGGTTCAGTCTCTCAGTCCTGAGCTGGCATGGGGTCAAACCTACCCAGGAGCACTGCCAGCTCGAATATGGGCCAAGGGCTCTCCTGGATGAAAGTTTTTGTTCTCTGTATATCTTCTACAGCAATGCCTCATGCTATCTGGGAACCTGCTGAAATGAATCTTTTTAAATCAGTTGTTGTGGCATGAGATAAGGTATTTTTCTTTATTTCTAGTTAATTCCAAAAGAATCTTGATGGTCATAGCTGGTGAGCTACACTGTAAATATCAACTAGTTTCACCACAGTTTTCTTGCCTATTACAAAGCTAACTGTACTAGTTGCTATACTGTACAGCCTCTGAGATGCACTGAAAGAAGCATGAAGACAGAGGTGAGAGATTCTGGGTATGAGGGAGAAAGACAGGCCTTGGTTATAAGAAAGAAAGTCACATTTAATTTGAGCTCTCTGTTCTAACAGATATCTGAAACTGAGGCTGTACTCTGTACATAGGAAATACCAGGAGATGCTCACCTCATAGAACTCTGAACTCCCTGCACCACACACTGGAAATATTCAGGACAGAAAACTGGAACTTCTTATAATTATTCCCAACATACACACAATGTAACAGTGGGTCCCAGAGTATCTGCACAGGCTAGCTAGGTGTTTTTACGTAAGCTGAAAACCTTTCAAAAGTACAGATGGAAGAGTACCCTGACACACACACTGACTTGATCAGCCTCTCAGTCTGGTGCCCACTGGTGACCCTGGAACTGGGTTACTGTGGGCACCATGATGTGTCTGTGAAGTGGCAACTGCAGAGTCCCCAGAAGTTCTGGGGTGCTCTTGAGCTCCCTTACATGATATTGAGTTATGCAGTATGAAGAGCATTGAGACTCAGTGGGCTCCTACCTTTCAATTGACATAGAGTAATGATAAGGCAAACCTAACATCTGAGTATGCCCCTCTGCAGATTGGATAGGTATAGAGGTCTGAGGACTAAAGGAGCTAAGGGGGAGAAAGGAAAGATGGAGGGATAGAGGGGAGAGATGTGGGTTATGAGGGAGAAAGGCAGGCTTTGGTTGTAAGGAAGAAAAACCCTCTGCTCTAACAGATATCTGATACTTAGTCTATCAACCTGTATTCTGTGCTCAGAAAATAACAGGAGAGGCTCACCTCAGTGAGGTTCTGTAGACATTAAGAGGTTACGTTTTTTCAAAATGTATTTATGAATGGTTATAAGAGATCAATACAATTACATCCATATGTTCATAACACTCCAGTAGTACACGTCTCTTTTGCCAACTCCTGTAAAGACTGTCATCTACTCCTCCACAGACATTCATATTTTATTTGTATGTATTTACAAAATGTTTCAATTTTACATATTATGCATAATGCATGCTATAACAGACAACTGTTCAGATCACATTTGTTTGTTGGTTATGTGAACCAAGTATGAATTCAAGTTCTTTGGGATAGTGGATGAACCCAAGCTAACGATTCTGTGAGGTCTATTGACACCTTACAACTTTTGGGGCTCTGTATGGCCCACATGGTACAGGACCACAGCTAACTTACTCTCTAACTGCCATCCAAATCTTCTCATCCCGCTCTGACCTAACAGTTTTGTGACTACTGGGTAAATCTTTTGGTCTGTATTAACTAGCTTCTACAAATCCAGAGACTAAAAATTTCATCTGGTACCATCTAAGACCTATAGTACATATTTAGCCTACTTTGCTGAAACCCACATACCTGACCGATGTGTGTTAAAAGGGCCATGATCTTGAATTCCTGTGATTTTGTTAGTATGAAAACTGCTGGAGTGTAATATTTGCTGTAACCCAAATATGTGTTTTCACCATAGCTCTCCATATTTAGCTCCAGAATAAACTAGCTCTTACTCCCTTTGGTGGGAGAGTAGTATTTTTGTGGCAACAGAGGGAAACTGTATTGGACCAACAGCAATTAGTTTCCCAGACACATGGACAGTGGTGCTTTCAATCTGTCCCATCAGGCAAGGCCCCAAATTAGATTTGTTCTTGAGCAAAATCCCAGAGCAAGATGTGTGTGAGGCTCAAACGAATCCTTTACTCATTAGCTGTAGTCCAGTGATTCTAAAAATGGAGTGCCTTCATCCAAATCTCTCATTTGAATTGCCTAAGATGAATTGGGATACCCAGACTTTCCTTTTATTTATTTATTTATTTATTTATTTTTTGTTGTTGTTTTTGTTGTTGCTTTTGGCTTCTTTCTGCCTTCTTTTTTGTGGTTACTAAAGATATACACTATTCAGTCCAGGGAGGCTGCAGTTATGATTTATTTCATGCCAAGTGTTCCACTCTGCCCTTGTGCGGAGATTTCAACCAAGAAGGGCACAGCTAAGCCTTGGTTCCAGGTGACCAGAGGGACTTTCCCTCATCTCTAGCTGTCTTGAAGCACTTGCTTCCTTTTCACTGGGGCTTGCCTCTTGTGCTCTGGATTTAAAAATGTCTGTTTTAGGATTTCTGCTACTTAAATACAAAAGAAAACCACAGAAGCAAACCCTGAGGGGGTGGAGCTTGAATAAGGCACTTTAGAGAGTGGGTGTTTTTGTGGCTGACCTTCACCAGACAGGCCTAATGTAAGGATTTCTCAGAAATTTATCTCAGACACAGAGTTTTTCCATACAAATGGGTTTATTTTGATTGTCTTGTAGTCATAGTCCCTGTGATAAGTAACAATCTACTGAATAGTTTCCACTGGGAATCTCATCAGAAAAACTCATTTACAGGGAAAGGTAATTTATTAACCTTAACCACCTTAAAATACCTTAAAATCCCAGTGCCTGGTTTTACCATATCAAATTATTCATCTATTCAAGGCAGATCTAGAGAAGATGTTAAAAGAGTTAGAATTTTAAGCTAGCCCCACTAACCATGCCTTGAGGATAAGTATGTCTCAAGGCTAAGAACAAAGTAACACGTTCAAAGAAATGGCCCAACCCCAGACCATCTAGACTCAATAAGATGTGGCTCTTCAGTCCTGAGAAAAACAAGTACAAGATCAGTGTGCCCCAAAAGAGAGTAGCCTAGAGTTAAATTGTGTCCAAAATGGACAGAGTGTGCCAATTTGAATAAACCAATGAAATAGTTATGTGCTTGTTGCTAACTGCTTATGTGATTTTCTCTATAAATACTTCTCCCCATTTGAGTTCAGGATCAACTCCTCTATATACTGAGTGAGATATGTGTCGTCCCCAGAGATCTGACCCCTCCCCAAATAAACCTCTTGCCTAGTTGCAGCAAGATTGGATCTCTGTGAATTCTTGGGTTTACAGTCTCCCGGTACTAGAGTGAAGGGCTTCCCCAATTCGGGGGTCTTTCAATGTCACAAGACAAAAGGGAAAATGAAATGAAATAAAATAAAAGCTCTTAGCAAAGTTTTGAGATTTTCTTGAAAACCAACAAAACAATGCGTATGGCCAAGGATGGAAAAGGCAAGTACATGCCTGCTCTTGAAGAGCCACACTTGGTACATCTCAGCATTCTGTGGTTCTTGGAAAGCCGACATGCATCCTCTGTGGTATGTCTTTCTTCTGAACATTTCTTTATCTTAGCCCTGCATTAAATGTAATAACATTATCAACTGGTGCCCCTCTGCCCTGCCACCTCTAAGAGTAACATGGATATAATTTGTGCCAAGACTTATGGAAAGTTCCAGAAACCAAGGAATGTCAGGGATAGACTCCATAGGGAAGTGTTAACTACTGGCTCCTGCATAAATGGCTTAACAGGAACACAGAACTCTAATGGAAGCAATTTAACTCCCAATAAAAGAGAGACATATTTCCTTGAAAACTAAGAAATACTGCACATGGCTTAGTACTATTTAAGTGGGGACTTTCCGTTTTAAATGCAAGAGAATGAAGATTTGTTCATCATAGCCTCAGGTGCTGTCTTCAATTTGAATAGTGACAGGTAGTATATATCAGTACTTGCTTCTGACTTGATACATACATTTACACAGAATCCACCTACCATATCAGATGTTTAGAATGTCCTGTAGAAGTATCAATAAAAACCTTCGAGGGTGTGAGCAAAATAACACATACCATGTGAGCCTGTGTAACTAGCAAATGTTTCTTGATTTACCAGAGAATGAATAACTGGTGAGAGGCAGTGCAACAGTATTAACTGGTATGTATTCCTAACAGCCTATTGAGGAAGGTAGAGGAGTTGCACAGAAACAGCTTGCAGGGGCCCAACTCCTATCGAAAGCTTCACTTCTTCAGAGCCTGTCAACATTAAACCCAAAACTTTTAAAGAGCAAAGGAGTTAGTGGTCAAAAAAAAAAAAAAATCAAAAAATGAATACAAACAAAAAACCCCCAAAAAGAAGAAAAGACAAAGCAGATGTTTCCTCTAGCTAAATAATGCCAGAGCAAACATGATTAAACCCTATTCACATCATTTGTTTAAAAGTCTGCACCCTGGAGAAGGAAGTTTCCCAGGCACCTGGACTAATAAGGGCAGCCCCACTGAGTCATATGCAGGGAGAATTCCTGTCCTTTGGTCAGTAAGTTGTGGTGCTTCAAAGAGATAAACTTCCAAGAGAGAAAGCAACACACAAGAGATAAACACGTGGTCGGCTGAAAGGGATTTGTAGAAACAAGTGGGGTGCAATCATAACTGATGCAGATTTTGTGGATGAACTACCTGGGACCCTGAACTTTTTCGTATAACTGGACCAGCTCCGTAAGCTCTGTCGGGTCTGTCTGTCTATCTGTCTGTCTGTCTGTCTGTCTGTCTGTCTGTCTGTTTGTCTAACTATCCATCTGCTCATTCACTTATTACTTATTATTTACTTTATATTAATTTACTTATTTATGAGTACACTGTTGCTAAGCTCAGGCACACCAGAAGAGGACATCGGATGCCATTTCAGATGGTTGTGAGCCACCATGAGGTTGCTAGAAATTGAACTCTGGACATCTGGATTTTTTCACCACTGAGGGATCTCTCTAGCCTCCCTGACCGCATTCTTCATGACACAAACATTTGATTATGGGAGCTATTCCTCTGAGCTAGGCCCCTAGCTCCTCCCTCAACATGCTTTTTTAAGTCAACTGTCATGATTAAAGGGACGGAACTGAATGTCCCAGGCTGCTGAGCCAAGGAGGGCAGGACCTTCCGATAATGTCATCCTCGCTCTTCTGAAGAATAAGCATCATTCTTCACAAACCAGTGCATACCAGCCAGTGTCGAGGAGTAGGCTCACTGAGAGGAAGGACACCTTGATATAAAAGGGTTACAAATTATGGGCTGGAGATGCAGCTTAGACTTATAAGCTGTGGCCCCTGACCAGAATCTTTATCCTGTCACACATAGAACAAGGCACATACTCTAAAACATATGCATAAAATATAAGCATTAAAAAAAAATAACCATGAAAATATGGGGCTGCTAGCATCCACTGAGAATCCCAGTTTTGGCCATACCCAATGCAGCCTGAAAACTTTTTCTAAGCATCCAGGCTATGTTGCACACCAGAACCTAGTGGGAGAAATGGTTCCTCCCCCTACTATAGCCATGGTAACATGTTCCTAGAATCTGCTCCACAGACCCAGACTGCAGAACCTCCAGCCTCCAGCCAGACTTCTTTTCATAACGTATGATATACTTCTTTGGCTCTACCCCTCTGGACTTCTTAAGCTTCCTACTTCTCTGGGATGCGTTATGGTTTTCTCCAGCTGGCCACGTGGTCCTGGAAAGACATCGCCTCCCTTCAGATCCATTTCTTTAAATTCCATTAACTGGGGGACCTGTGACCAGTAGGCTAAAAATTAACTCAAAAGAGAAAAATTGATGGTCCGAGAGCAGATGCCCAGGTATTACCACAAAAACTAGAAGCAACAGGAAATAACTAGGAAAATGTCCCTTCAGCTGTCAATCCCAAAGTAATGATCAGCAACACAAAAGATACATGGAGCTCAGGACATAAACTTAAAAGAACAGTTCTAAACATGCTCAAGCGGTTCAAAGAATTCAAAGAGGTCTTGTAGCTGAATGAATTTCAAAAGACCAGAGCTGATTAAAATCACAACAAAATAAAACAGGCTGAATATAGTACTGAAGACAACTTAGGCTCTGAAAACCAAATTCAAAGAGAGAGAGAGAAATATTCATTACAAAAACCTAAGATGAGTCTGAATGAGAAAATCGAAAGCTCTAATTAAAAAAAAAAAAAAAGCCTCCTCAACAGAACAAAGCATAGGAGTATAGGAAGTCATGGCTACTGAGAATGTATGTGAATGAGATCACTGTCAAAAATGTTAAACTAAAAGTAAAAGAAAAAAACATCATAAATGGAATATTCAGGGATTATGGCATAGTATTGAAATACCAAATTTATGACAGAAAACAAATTCTAGATCAAAGGTGCAGAATGCGTCTTCTATGAAAACATATGACAAAACACTCCCCAAATTTAGATACAAGAGGCAGCAGAAGAGTAAGAAGAAAAGTGAAGAAAATGAGCCCCCCCATGTTATACTACAGCTAAGACACTGTGTGAGTGTGTGTGTTTGTGTGTGGGAGTGTGTGTGTGTGTGTGTGTTTATGTGTGTGTTTGTGTGCGTATTTGTGTTTGTGTGTGTGTTTGTGTGTGTGTGTGTTTGTGTGTGTGAGTGTGTGTGTGAGTGTGTGTGTGTATGGATTACAGAGAAGGTACTGAAAGGTATAAAAGCAAAAGCATATATATATATATATATATATATATATATATATATATATATATATCATATGAGGTTGCATCTTTGAGAATAACAGTAAGTTTCTCAGTGGAAACTAAAAGTCAGAAGAGTTAAAGACATTAGCTTCAAGTTCTGAAAGAACACAGATGCCAAACCAGGCTCCTTTAATGATCAAAATTATCTATCATAACAAAAGAAAGTAAAATCTTTCCATGATAGCAACAGGCCTAAGGGATCATGAGTACCACACAAGACTTACAGACAGTGCTAGAAGGAATATCTCTGCTTTACTCTAAGAGGCTACTTGAGGAAAGGGGAATCCATCATATTATTTTACTTAAGATAAAAAATAAACACCATAAAACTTGCTTAAAGAATAAGAGCAGCTAATGCACACCTTTCAATAATTCCTCTGAATAGCAATTGACTAACCTCCTGAGTCCAAAAAAGTAAAAAATAAAAATAAAACAAAAGAAATTCAGAACACTGCTATTTCTCTAAACTTAGAAACCTAAAAGAAATGGATAATTTTCTACACCGTATATTCTTCACTGGAGTTAAATGTAAGTAAGATCAATAATTTGTACAGGCCAATAACAAGCAGGATATTGAAGCAATAATAAAAAGAATCTGTTGGAGAAAAGCAGTTTGGCTCTTTTGGTAGATTCCCAGAAGAATTTGCCAAACATTTAAAGAAGAACTACACTCAATGCTTCCCCAAATATTCTACAATACAGACGCAGAAGGAGCACTTCCTACCTCTCTTTTCTTTAAAGCCAGTATTACTCTAATACCAAAACCAGGGAAAAACCATGACTGCAGGAAAGTACTCAAAATTTTGATTATTGTTTTGTAAAATTCTCAACAAAAACATTTCAAACCAAATGCACATTTAAAAAATATTCATTTGGATCAAGTTGGCTTTTGCCAGAGATGAAGGGATGGTTCAATATAAATAAATCAATACATTGTAATAAGTTGTTATATAAGTTAGTGACATGATTATCTCAACAGAGGCAGGAAAGGCCTTGGATAAAACCCTACCAACCTTTCATAATAACTGTCCTAGAGGAAATGGGAGTGGGGGAAACATACATCAACATAAGAAATATGCTATATATATATGCTATATATATATATTGACGCTTTTCTCTTACATGCTAATCGGTCTTCTGTTACAGGATGCTCAGTAACAATTAGGGATGATTGAAGTACAGTTTCCTCCCCTACTGGTACATATCAATACTGAATTAAAGAAAGAAACCAGACAAACAAAACACATATTATATTATCATTTATTAGAAGCACGCAAACAGGCATATCTGTGAACAGGCCTCTTGCTTGAATAAAGGAGTGGAGGGAGAAGGTGCCTGAGAAGAACTATGTTATTTTGTGGAGGGGTGCTAGATACTTTCAGATGAGACTGTGATTATGCCAGAACGTCTACGTTTACAACTATACTAAAAGTGTATATTCCAGATGGGAAATAAAGAGAGAAATGGCATATAAATTAATTCTAAATCACACTATCTTATAAATCCTAAATAAAGTCCTGCTTCTTTTCTTCCTTCCTGTCCTAATCCTCCATTTCCAGTCCACCCCTGAGGTTCATATCAGACTTTCAAGACTGCAGGTTTCCTCATCTTTCTCCCATTTGGTGTAAGTGAGCATCATCTTCTCCTGACTAAAGTCCTTTAAGTCCCCCCTTCCAAAATCATTAGTATATTTTCACAATGACTTCTTTTCAATGATCTCTAGATTGTTTTTTGGCATTTTTTACAAACTACTCCTGCCACATTCAGAAATACATTTTCTGGTTTACACTTTTCCTTGAAGGAGGACCACACACTAAACTGATCTGAAGAGCCCATTGGAACAGACAAGCACACACATATGTACATGAGCACATACACAGGCACACACATGTACATGTACACATACACAGGCACACATATGTACATGTGCACATACACAGGCACACACATTTGTACATGTGCACATACACAGGCACACACATATGTACATGTGCACATACACAGATACACACATATGTACATGTGCACATACACAGGCACACACATATGTACATGTGCACATACACAGGCACACACATATGTACATGTGCACACACATATGTACATGTGCACATACACATGCACACACATATGTACATGTGCACATACACATGCACACACATATGTACATGTGCACATACACAGGCACACACATATGTATTGTGCACATACACAGGCACACATATGTACATGTGCATATACACAGGCACACACACACACACACTCCCAGATTTTTCTGTAGTGCCCCCAAACCCCATGAACTATCTTTCCCCTATTCACTCTGACTTTTCCTGTATAGCACATGCCTAAATAATTTCTTGGGAAAAAATTAATTTGATCATTCCGTCAAAATCAGCCAAAGCGATTTCTGCTCCCAGAAAAACTCAGTTATTGCATGCAGTAAATTAGGTTAATTTTGCTTCTACCCATGAAGTGCTGTGAGCACACAGGAGACCTTATGGGCACATGGGTGATAAGGTCAGGCACTAAATACCCCATGACTCTTTAGTATGGCTGTATATTCTGCACCTGCGCCTTACCACAAATTAGTACGTATAAAAACAGGTTTTCTGCTAGTAAAGACGTCAATATCTCTGTGTTTTTAATGTGTATATCTTTATTAGTAAATAAAGCAACCGTTCCTTTGGCTGGGGGCATAATTCAGTTGCAGAGAAATTAAACAGCATATACAAGGACCTACAGCCACACACGGATGAATGATAATGAAGAAATTAGGAAATGAGCTCCTTTCTTAAAGTGAAAGTCAGTCTAGGGCATTTGCTGCTGCTCTTTACTATTTCTATGAAATACTAATTCACACACATGCCTGTCTTGGAAATGAACTAGTTACCTGTCTTAAGCATATGAATGGAAGGTATAAATGAGTCCCAGAGAGACCCAGTGACCAGTGCCACAATGGCACAGCACAGGCCTCTCTGTCTGTCTGTCTGTCTCTGTCTCTGTCTCTTTCTCTGTCTCTTTCTCTCTGTCTCTGTCTCTCTGTCTGTTTCTGTCTCTATCTCTGTCTCTATGTCTCTGTCTCTTTCTCTCTGTCTGTATGCCTCCCCACACATACACACACACACACACACACACACACACACACACACACACACACCTCCAGAGCTTGGGAATAAATTACCTGCAGAAATCGCCTTAATTTCTGCATCTCTTATGTAATTGTAAGACCTTCTGCCAGCCAAATAAAAATGTTCAAGTTCCCCCAAATCCAGCTAGGAAAAAGGTATTTTGACATACTTTCTTATCTCTGCCTACATACACTGCGTTCCTCAGTGCTGGCTTT
This sequence comes from Micromys minutus, assembly GCF_963924665.1. NCBI lineage: Eukaryota > Metazoa > Chordata > Mammalia > Rodentia > Muridae > Micromys > Micromys minutus. The sequence goes on along the minus strand of NC_137983.1, from coordinate 40,315,616 downwards.
CGGGGCTCTGACAGCACCTCCAGCACGTCCAGCGCTCAGTTTCCATTCTCCTGTGATTACACAGAGGCTCCCAGCCATCACTTGGCAATGAGGCGAGCTGTCAAACTTCTTGTCCCAGGCAGAGCCTCAAAGGGTCTGTATTGTGAGAGAGAGCCTGCCAGTGCTCAAGGCCCACTCCTCTGTGCCAGCCCAGAGAATCCACAAAACACACACACACACACACACACACACACACACACACACGGGAAGAGACCTGAAGTAGCAGACAGAAAGGATGTCAAAGCTGTGATTGGGATTATCTTCAATCATAGATGCTTAAGAGGAGCAGTATTTGGGGCAGGTAGAGGGGAGCCTTCTTATGGAATAGAGTTGGAATACCAGTGACAACTGAGGAACAGAAGTCATGAAAGATCATAGCAGACAAACTAAAACATTAAAAGAAGGGATTTTTTTTTCTTTTGGCTTAGTTGGATAATTCTGGATAATTAAATCTGAATAAAGGTTTCAAACACTTGACTCCATTTTTAGAAGCTCCAGGCTCTGAGCTCAGATGGCTGTCCCGGCACATATATGGTTTCAGGGAGGATGATTTTTAGCATCTCGTTTTCTGTCGTTCTTTTGAAATCAACCTGTCCAGAAAACTTCAATGTTAGACATGTAAGATGAATTAATAATGCTTAGGTTTTCTCATAGGACATTTTGAAGTATGAAAAACATTTTAGAATAAGAAAACAGCACTAAGGGTCCCAGGAAAGTAATATCATGTAAATAATGCTATTATAATATAAATAAAATAAATATGAAAAAACATTATTGACTTGAGACTATCAGCATATGTAATTCATTAACCTTTTTTAAGAAGGATTATGAGTTGAAGTCTTGAAACTGATCTAAAGAGACGTTGGAGATTTAATTAGATGCTCAGAATAGCATTCTTTATTTAACTTTTAAGTATATCACTGTCAATCACTGGATGAGACAGGTAAATCGTGTATTTATTTAGAGGCAGAAAGGGGAAATGATGAGGATGATGAAGATATTAGTAATGACGAGAATCACGAACTGGGCTATGATGCTGTATCTGATGTGCTGGCTGTATTTGATTCTTCCTGGAAAGTTCTTAAAACCCTTTTGACTCTACCCAGATGGCAGCTCTCTGAAAGCAAAATGGCTGAAGTTCAACTTTGCTACTACATATTTTCATTTCTTTAAAAAAATACCCCACCTACTCATTCTAAGTAATGTTCATCTCTGAATCTCACACCACACACACACACACATACACACACGCGCGCACACACACACACACACACATTCTAGGAAAAGAAAAAGAGCTTCTGAGTTTCTTATTACAATAAAGATGACTTATTAAGTAATGAGAGAATAAAAACAGTATCCATTGAAGCCTCTAAGACATTTCTGCAAACAAAACTGAGGATAGAGCAATGATAATATCAGTTTTAAGAATTTCCACTCATTCAGTATGAATATTTTTCTTTCCTGTTTATAAAATCGAAGCTTTGTTGCTTGGTTTTTCAGCAAGGCTTTGGAGGGTTCTTTCCTTTGCTGTGTTTTGTTTTGTGATCAAAATAACCTAAAGTCACCTTAAAGCTAGTTGCCAGCTGGGAATGAAACGTCAATAGTGAAAACGGCAAGACCAGCAACATGAGAAATGACTATGGAGTCTTAAAGAGCTAGTACCTAGGGCTGCTGTACCACATTTCCTAACACACACACACACACACACACACACACACACACACACACACACACACACACACTTTCTCCCAGGGAGGTGGATTGCATGCTTACTGCTCGCAGGCCTAGGAGCAGATGCTTAAGCACAAAGCAAACTGTTTTCTCTGCTGGCTTCGCTGAAGCAAATTTTAATTGTTAATGAAATTAAAGTATGAGTAAGAGAAAATTTAAAGCGTCATCATGCACCCAACAGCTTGAAGGACCCATGATCTCAATCACTAATGGCCAACCCCAGCTTTTTCTTCATTAGGAATGTGAATGCCAGTAAATTCCATACATGTGCCCCTTCCCCAGAGCTGAGAGACTCTCTAACCCTCCAGGGTTAGCCCTCTTGATTTATATACTCTCTCATTTAAAACCCAAGCTCTGAGGTGAATGTAGCTGTAGCTTTTGTTTCAGTTTCTAGAGAAGGGGCATTGCTCTGTGGCTGTCATTCTCTTGAATCCCCTTTGTTGTCTAGGATGGAATTGAACATGCAGGACCTCTTACCAGAGTGCTGGGCCTGCAGACCTGCATCACTGGGAAAGGTGGTTTATCAACCTGCACTAAAACTCACTCAGTGCTTAAGGAGGTAAGGATGAGGGAATACTGATTAGACTTTGGCCCCAGGAAAAGACAGAAATAGTTTGTTAAAAGTTCCGTGCTCAGGAAACAGAAATGGCTAGTGACCTGTTTGTGACTTTCTTGCCATGTTTGAGATGCTAAGCTATCTACTAAACATAGGTCAACCTGCATTCTTGTCTGCTTGCAGACCTATAGAAGCTACAAAGAGAAAATGTGGGGACAAAAAGCTAAGGAAGAAGAGACTATCTAAATAACCATCTTTATATAACCTAATGCCAGTCATATGATTGGTTGTGGGACACTGCCTGGTACAAAAAAGGGCAGAGTATAGGGCATACAGGAAAACAATGCTTGAAACAGAAGGACTAAAGGGCAAGCTGTGGCAGGATCTGGCTAAAGGACCCATAGTCAGGCAGCCCCATTTTGTCGACCTCTAAAGAGCACTCGAGAACTCGGCAAATGCAGTCAGAGCATCTCGAGTTTTGGATCTTTTCTCCCAGGCAGTAAAACAGAACCATTTGTAAGGACCTACGGTGTCTACTTTCTGGAGTGTATTTTCAAGTGTTACTTTAACAGACATGGAGGAGAATAAGAGCAGAGCTCCCCGTGTTATGCAACACACTAAGCCACAGCCTTTTAAGTGGGTGGAAACCAAAGGATATTGGCTTTTAAAGGGATTCTCTCTTCTCTCTCTCTCTCTCTCTCTCTCTCTCTCTCTCTCTCTCTCTCTCTCTCTCTCTCTCTCTCTCTTTCTCTCTCTCTCTCTCCCTCCCTCCCTCCCTCCCTCCCTCCCCCTCTCTCTTTCTAAGTTGTGCTAAAGCTGCGCACGATTCCAGTCTCAACACAGTAATATTTGTGCCAATGATTTGCATCTCTCTATTCAATAATATTCACTCAAGCTTTATTACCCAAAGTAAGTACATGGCCAGAGAACATCTGGAACAAAATATGTATTTTTCACTGAATGGTTAGAGGTCAGTACTTGCTACCCTTTGATAGCATGTTGCTGTAGTCCACAGAATAAAGCACCAGGCTTTCAACCCCGTCCTCTGTGTAACCACACAAATCTGTTACCAGTTTGATTATCTAAACAAAGTCAATTAACCAAGTTAATAAGGAAATAAAGGAAGGCCACAGATGAGCTACAAAAAAAACCAAAAACAAAAAACAAAAACAGAACAAGTATAACACTAAAAAAAAAACAATTTTATAAAAACCTTGGAAAGTTATTCCTAACAATCCAAGAGAGCAAATAATCTAAGGCAATCTGGAGAAGCCAGTGTGGTTTGTTCTACACTGTGACTGATTGCCTGCCCCTTTCAGTGGCCAGTGTTAGTGCAATACCAAAAATGGTCCCCAATTCCCCAGAGTTTGAATATTCCTACTGTTAGACTCCCGCAAATATAATATTACAGAACATACAGGGAAACACCAACATCATGTAGGTGTTTTAGTTGGAATGTACTTACAGAGACTTTGGCTATCTAGAAACTTCTGTGGCATACATTTTCAAAATATTTAACAAGTCAAAATAACTTGATTATTATTTAATTCATCTTCCTAGCATTTGGCGAAAGAGAAAAAGTAGAATTAGTAAATGTGGAAACAATTGCTTATTTAAAATATAAAGCTAAAAATTTTAAATATAAGCCACTGAACTACTATGCTTCTGTTTTTATAGATTATGCTTTCCATTGCCCTGTATTGCAGCAAAACTAAGGATTATGTGTGAATGATAACCATATTATGCTTTATCTTCTCTCTCTCTCTCTCTCTCTCTCTCTCTCTCTCTCTCTCTCTCTCTCTCTCTCTCTCTCTCTCTCTCTCTGCATGCTTCCCAAATCCATGTCTCACATGCAAAATGGATCTATCCACAAACCCTAATGTCTTAGAAAATTCCAGCATTAGTTCTGAATCCCAGCTCTCCTCAAAATATCTACTTTAAGCGTGGGTAGAAACTGAGGCATGATTCACTCTGAGGTGAAGTTCCTCTATAGCTATGTATCTCTGAAAATCAGGCAAGTTAGCATCTTTCAAAAGACGCACAAGATAGATTCCATTTTTAGGAGGGAGAAACAAGAAGGCAAAGTGAAGTCCATCTGAACTGTCATCAAAATAGTCATTCTCCCAAAGCTCTTTAAGAGACAATCCAGGCTCTACCCTGAAAGTATCTCAAAACTCTTTAAACTTCCACCCAAAGCCACATTCATATTTCAGTTATTTGTAGAGTAGCATTTACTTCCTGGGTTAAAATGTAAAATAGGCTACGTGTGCGTGCATACATATGTGCACACACAAACACACAGACAAAAGAGTGTTGAGGCTAAGGAATTACCACAATTCACAAGCTTTGAGGCTCAATGATCCCATCATTACGAGGGCAGTTTCCTGAAATGAGTCCTATGGGTTTAGGGCATCCTAGCTTTATGTTCTAACCAGTATGTTCTTGGTTCTTCATGGCAATAGAACACTGACTAAGACAACATCCATATTTGGACTTTATGCACAATCAATCACATATACATATATGCCCACACATATACTCAAACACATGGTTACGTTACTTACACATAAACAATTTATTTTTAAAAACATGGATCATGATTCTTATCCAATCACAGGGAGCAGTACAAGGAATGGATCCCTAGCTTCAAAATAGGGATACTCCAGTTACTTACTGGAGTCTTCCTTAAGTGGAGAATTAAAAATATGAGGTATTCTATAGACAACCATACTACTTAATTCACTGAAATATGTATTCACTTTGTCTCCCTGCCCCACCAGCTTTAAAGACAGACACAGTCTTTAATCCCACTCCTTTACCCAATTCTCTTAAAACTTCACAGGCATTCTAACTGGCAAAGACTTTGATCTTATGAAGCAAACCAGTAAGGCCCTAGGATTAAAATAAAATCAAGTAAAAAGCTAGCCTCGTTTTTTCATTATAGTTTGACTCTAGGTTTAATTTTTTTCAGATTTAAATCCTCTTATGTTTTCCATGGAGGAAAAGAGATCAAAGATGATTTTTACACTTATCAGAAGGGGGGACACTTGGGCAGATTTCAGATCCCCCCTTGGGACAATCTGAGTCAGTATCTGTACTGTCATTGATCTTCTTTAGCACAAAGTCATCACTCTGGGCCCCTAGATACATGTTACAGGGACAGATCCCATCAGAGATCATGGGCTGACAGGATCCACTGCAGAAAGCATTAGGCATAAGGACCCATAACAGCAATAAGCAGGCACTACTCACACAGCCCAGAAATAGCTTTTACATCCACTCGTGCTAATTAGGAAATTACTGAAAATATTTCACATATTTATAACATCAGCCCACCTCATTGGTATGCCACTCTCTCCTTATAGGGCAAGCTAGCTATGAATCAAACCTGAATAATAATCCATCACTGTCAATGATAAATTACTGCCTGGGGAAGAAAAAGAAAACACATCCTGACATTTAAAGCACCAAAGAAACAGTCAGTCCCCTGTGAGGTCCTCAAGTTAGAGAAAAGTGTCCATGAAATCAGTACACCATGGGATATCTTAGAAGGGGAGTCATGTGCCACAGGAGCCCAAAACAAAAGTGCAAACAAGGGAGCCCTGCTAGGAAACATTTTCCCCTAAGTCTGCTATAGTTTTTCATATATTATTGTATTCAATGAGAACCCGAGTTACTACCACAAAGACAGGTAGTAAGTATCACACCAGCGGTGTGTTTAGCACCATGGATATGCTATGCAAGTTACATAGAGCCTTCTGTGCCTCAGTTTGCACTATCATGTGATGGAGCAGTAATCTCTCCTAGGTCATAACATAATAGAGATTAAATGAGATATATATCACAAAAGTATGAGAATATAAAACAAAGTAAAAGTAGTATATACTAAGATAGAAAGTTCCTTCTTAACATGACTTGCTGTATCAATGTAAGCCCATAAAAATTCACTGTAAACTAAATCTTTGTGTACTGAAGATGGTGATGATAACAATATCTCCCACCAAGCACAAATGAGTCTTACATAAAGTGACAATGTGTGAAACAGAAGGTCAGCTCATTGTATACTCTTTGTATATCGTTCTTACAGCAGGGGTAATAAGCTCCATGTCTGTAAGCCAGAGAGTCTCTGGGAGCACTGGACAGGCCTTTGTGTGAATCATAACATATTGGTGCTGATTATAAGACTCATCATTGTCAAATGTGGGGGACCGAAACATCAACTTAAGAAAGTAGTAGGAACAGAACTGCCAGCTATCCCAGCATAAAACTCTACTTGTCCTTCTTTATGGCACCACTTAACAGCTATCAGAATGGAAAATGCCTACTGTTATATTAGTATTTCCATAAATATTTAATTACTGAGAAACAGTATTGCTATAGCAACAGTGCTCAGACACTAGATTCAGGTCTTACAAAACCAAGGACAACGTGGTCTCTGGTCTCATGAAAACTGTGTTCTGTTGTGAGGGAAAATACTGGATGAGGAGAAGCACATAAGCCTAGTCATCAATGCACAATAGGTGGCAAGAAGAAACAGGAAAGAAAGATGCAGAGGAGAAAAACCCACCATGGGTGGTGGGATGCTGATTTGAATAGGTTTGTGAAGCTGGCTCTTTAAAGTGTTCTATGTAATCTGGGATCTGAAAGACAAGATGGAGCCAATTGGTCCCACCCAAGGGAAAACAGAACATTCAATATAGTCCTGAGAAAGAAGAAAGATGTTAAAGTTCAAGACTTGAACAATGGAGCATGGTTGTAGAGGAGGGCTCTGTAGCAATAAGTAAGTCAGCTGTGCAAAGAACTGATGACAGAAAAAGAGACATGAAGGAAACAGGTTCTGTTGAATTTGGATTGTGGCCTGAGCAGTCAGCTAGCCCTGCCGTAGATACTACAGAGTAAAGCAGAAACTGGGCACTAGATCCCTGGGTCAGAAAACAGAAAGGGAGGTGATGTGCAGTAAGGCGATTAGCTTCCTTGTTTATTCAGTGCTTTCTCTGACTTAACAGGCATTTGACAATGAGTTTGACACTGACATACGTCTGATAAATGTGAATATGCACAATTCATTACAAGCAGCTATGAAACGGCTCGGCTTTCCCTTAAGGGCCATTTTCTAGATATGATTACATTATAAATGGAAGTTGGGTCTCCAGAGGCATCCAGACAGTTCTGATTCACAAGCCATTCCCTTCAGCCCCATATCTGAAAGCACTTCCTGTAGCTCATAGCTGAAAGCAACGTGCACTTCCTGTAGCTTTTTCTTTTGACATCAGCAGCTCCATATTCACCACTTCCTGGTGTAAGAAGAGCTAGAGTTCCATCCAATTGCCTAGGAATTTAATAAAGTCCTAAGTTGGGGAAAGGAGGATGAGAGGGTGGGGAAAGGAAGCCAGGGCTTGTCAGGAACAGGAAAGGAAGACTGGAGATGGCCTTGTTAGAACACAGCCTCAGGCAACAGAGAAACACATGTAAAGTTTTCTCTAGCACATATTATCTCTATCAAATTTGTCAATCATAACAGCTAGCCATTATTGTGTGTTCATTCTGTATCTAATGCTCTTTAAAGTGCTTAGGAGCACTGGTAGTAAAAAAAGAAAAGAAACTTGATTGTTTATCCTATTATTCTTATAGGAAATAATTTTGAAATACAGTAATAATCCATGGACCATTGTGCAGTCATTGTAAATGGTACTTTAGCCTGAATCTGAGGACCTAGAGGAATGGTTTGTCGTTAATCTAATTGCAGAAAAAAAAATCAGTAGTTTTTCTTCAAGAACATTTATGAAGTATCACAAATTTTATTTATGTACAACACATCTATCAATTATCTATATATGTTTCTCACTCTTCACATTGAACATTTCAGGAAATTGTCTTGGCTTTCTCTTTGATACATATCCAATGCTATAAATAATAGTGTGGAAAGCTAAATCAGTAGGGGGCTATCATTGGTTATATCGGGAAGCAATATTCTAAAACCAACCCAAATGAGACCTGGCCAAAAGGAGTAGCAGAATATTATATGGCTGAATGAAAATAAAGAATATAAATTTATGCCCGTAATATTAGTACAAAATGCACAAAGAAAGTATACATATTGGAAATGAAACGAATAGTCTTTGTTTTTTTACAATAATCAATGACAAAATAGAATAATGAGATTCTGAAGCATTTTGATTTTTTGTAGGTAATGTTTTTTTTTTTTTTCAATTCTATTGACAATAAAAGACTTTTTCATACTGGAATTTACTAAGCATGTATAACTAGCATGAATTTTAGAGTATTTATTGTTGAGTTTAATAGTATTCAGTTTGGAAGGCAAATGAAGAGGTCAAAGTTACAGATGTGAGTGTTAGAGACAGAAGCCAAACTTACAGCATAAGATGGAGTATTTCTTATTTATTTGTTTATTTATTTGGTGGCCCTTTTCCAGCACACAAATGCTCCCTAGATCTCTGGCCCATCAGATAGGTTATACATCCATTCAGCAACAGCTTGATGATCCTTTCTCTGGTGCAATGTTTGCTCAGTGAAACATGGACTTAGATTTCCATGTTAAAAGCCAATAAGGCCATTTTGCTTCGATAAACATTTCACGTGCACAACCAACTAAGAGATGCTGTCAGAAATCTTTACAAGTCTCCATCAGCATCTCAGTTGCTGAATGGAATGTTCAGATAGATCCCTGTGCTTTCTCTATTTTAAGTCTAAGTGACATGTTATAGCACCTGTCTCTATATCCAATTTCCACAGCCAGGTCCACTGTGAATGTTTTAAGTCCCTGAAGATCGTTGGGAATAAATGAGTACAAAAATTGTTGGTGGGGTTCCTATGCTCAGAGCCCTCCAGTGACTCTTTGTATATCTTGATCTTCATTGTGTTTCTACAATCTTACTAGTTTTTCTCCAAGATAGACCTGCTTTGCTTTTCCCCTTGCCCAAGGGCTCTGTCTGGTAAGTACCACAGGAGCAGCAACCTTCTCCAACTATAACCACAGACACATCCCAGCAGCCTAGGACAGAACCTCACATGCAATGGACCTTCTGATAAGTATTGTTAATTTTTTTTCTGTCTAGTTTTGACATATAAAAGAGGACTGAAGTAGGAAATACTTTTACTTTCTCTTCTGCCAGAAAACCACTCCAGAAAGTAAAGATTTGGGTCACTTGTAACATCAAAACAAGGTAATCCCGGGCATCCAAAGTTCCTAATCTCCCAGACAATGAAACTAGCAAAACAGCCTTTCTCCTAAGAAAGTCAGGATCTCTTGGTTGTTTATATTTCATTCACATTTAGGTGTCCTCCTTAACTTGAATTTTCAAGCACTTTAAGTGATTATGTATCACTGCTTATAAGCCTAATTCCTCTTTCTTCAGAACAACAGTGTTATGACTATAGTCATATATTTTTAAGTTGAATACAGGAACATTTATTATCTATAAATAAACGTACACTTACTGTGCTAACATTCTCTATCTAATCACCAACTGACTACTTACAAGACAATAACATTGTGGAGAATTAAATTATTCTGTGGGTGTAGAGAATTAAGTTACTGTGTGTGTGTGTGTGTGTGTGTGTGTGTGTGTGTGTGTGTGTGTGTGTGTGTGTTCCATTGGTAGTTTAGAGGACAGCAAAGTAGCAGTAACTGTGGAGTTACCATCAGGAGCACAAAGAAAGTGTTCTTTCCATTAGACTTCTCATGATGCATGCTATCTAAAGATGCCTCTACTAATGATATTTTATTTTCTTGTTGATTTGTTTTTATTTTTGCCAGAAGAAATTCTTGAACTTGCTTGTATAGAGGAAATTTGAATAGAGTGACCTATAGACCATTCTGAGTACTTAGAATACATGTAGTAAAAAATATGGAATTAAAAAAAATAGCATAAATTGCAGCTTTCTCTGGAGTCTACTAGCCCTAGGTCATAATAGTGTACTTTATTCTGTGCTTTTTTTTCCCTTAAATAATTTTATTTTAATTTTATATGCAGTCATGTTTTGTCTGCATGTATATCTGTAGGAAATGTATATCTGTAGGAAATCCTGGTATTGGAGTTACAGATACTTTCGAGGAGCTGCCATGTTGGTGCTGGGAATTGAACCTGGGTCCTCTTGAAGAGCAATCAGTGCTCTTAACGACTGAGCCATCTCTTCAGTCTCTATTCTGTGCTGATTAATTAACAGTCTGTCTATAACTGGATTAAGGATAGACGAAATGAATCAACTTCTACATGTTGTCCTCTGCTCTTCTCTCTCTGTACTATATGTTCAAACACACACACACACACACACACACACACACACACACACACACACACACACACAAAGAGAGAGACAGAGAGACAGAGAGACAGAAAGAGAGACTATAAAAGAAAAAAATCATCATCATGAAGAGTTAATGATATAACCTATTGCATGTGAAACTCGGGATAACTTTCTTTATTCAGTGTGCAGAAAGTAGGCTTCCCAGATCTATGCATGTTCAAACACCGAGCTCCAGCTCTGTGGGGACTCAATGAAGGAAGACTTTAGCTATATATGTGACACTCAGAAGCCTGGTCTAGAAGTTGATTAACCATTAGTTATGTCTCTGGTTCTAAAGAAGACATCATTTAAAGACTTTCCCTTTATTTCACTTAAGAAAAAAGACACTCAGGTATTAAGTAGGAAAATTGTTGTAGAGAATGTAAAGAATATACCCAAGCTAATTAAAGACAGAAAAGCAACATGAAATTTTGAGCACATTAAAATTTTTTGATCAAAGAATAATTTTAAAATTAAATAAAATGAATCATGAAAAGAGACCAGAGACCACTTCTTTTTTTTTTTGTTCTAATCACAAAGAAAATTACCTACACAGATTATCAAGGTTCTCCTATTAAGTGCACTAACATCAAATAAACCTAAAAGACCAATGAGTAGAGCTGTCTGGTAAATTCATTGGACAGTGTAGAACATTCAGTGCCCTGCTGAAATTATCAGAGAAAGAGAGGGATGCAGTTGCCATTCCCACGCAAAGGGAGAAAAGGCATGGCGCATTGGAGATCAATACTGATGCAAGACTGGGTGATCAAAGTCATTACAGCTCAATGTCCAGAGCCAAGGCTCTGAAGCAGAAAAGAAATCAAAAGGTACATAGACATGTTCCTTCCTTTACTCTCCCAGTGTTTCCCAGAGAAAACCGGGAAGAGATGCAGTAGCCAATGATGCTGTAATTTCCAGAAGTGGCTCATGTGTCACCAGAAGCTAATATAGTTGTGGCAATATAGTACAGGGTGGGGGTCATGTGGGGAAATGGAGGAGAAGCATTGCTTATCAACAAGCAAATCAAAGGTTCCTGTCTTGGGAACAAAGAGGACCCTGACTATTGTTACCCTAGGTAATGAGAAACACAGACTAGCCAGAGAGATTTTTTTTTTTTTTTTTTTGTATCCCAAAGATAGCCATCTTTTTCCTTATCTGCCTCTGCATATCACGATTAGAAGGCACTCCATAGGAAAAATTATAAGAAGGAAAAGATCATAAATCTGTCAAATTTTACAAAACACTGAGAACATTGCAAGGAGTTCAAGATGTTCATCTCCACACCTTGATAAAGGGAGACCCAGAGAAGTTCAATGGCTAGACTGAACTTGTGGGTGCTGAGAGTGACCTTCTGTCTATTCAGTCTGTATATTTGTAAGACATACATCACCCAAATGGGTTTGTCTTAGTGTCATTCGAAGACCTTTCAAAGACAAACCTAGAAAGAGTGTTTCTAAGGCAACAGCAAGATGTCAAGCAGCTTCCTCCAAATCTCTCACAGCAACTCCCTGCATCAAAGCAAGATGCACTTGTTTTTGAGTGGATAACATACAACATGATGATCCAGAGCCAAGGACTACAAACTCCCTGGCCTCAAACAACTTAAAATCTGGATAATATATCACTTAGTTCATGCTAAACACTCAATGGGTTCTGGAACCAGCATGAAAGGTGATGCTTGGGTCTGATGCCTGTGGTGTCCCAGGTGTTCAGTCATGGGGAGAAATCTTATCTCTGCTGATGATATAATTTGTAACTTCCCCCACAGACACACAGAAGAGAAATAATGGGTCTGTTGTTACTAAATCATTGATAATGTATATTTATGTTGCAATCTGCTCTAAAACAAGAAATCTCAATTTATACTAACTTCTCCCATCCCTAGTAAATAATAATGCAAAAATATGTCAGGGTTACAAGATGGATAATACTGGAAGAAAGTATCCAAATTTGCACCCAACTTTTTACTCCCCTACACAGTCATTTGAAGAGGTGAGATTTGAACGAAATAGTCCTGTAATAATTGGAATTCCTTGGAGAATTACCTGGAAGAGAGGCACAAAGCTAGAGAAAAGTACCTCACAGGACTGAAGTCTATGCACAACACAGACATAAGTACAAAGCCAGATCAAGCAGCCAAATAAGTAGAAACATCTTTCCCTTTCTTCTGAATATCTATTCTTTTCCTCAGGGCCCAAAGCCCAGATCAAACACCCCTGAACTCTCCTGGGAAGACATTGAATTCAGGCTGCCTCTCTTCCTGACAGCCCTGGTCAATGCCTGAGGTCCATGCATACCATAGAGAAATGCAATGAAATCACAGGTGTGGCTTGGAACACAAAGCTAGCACAGTCAAGAATGCAGTACAGAGAAGCTCTGGATGGTGCCTATGAGTATCCTTGAATCACTCTTTGCATCTACATGTGACAACCTGTGTAGAATGCCCAGTACACTATGGCAGATCCAGATGGCAAGGATATTTTGCAATGCCAGAAACACACCCCCTTGATCTCACAGGCCTCATTATGGTCCTCAAATCTTACTAACTGCTATTGATAGAACAAGTTGATGCTTCTATGTTAAGGCTGCCTCTTGCTTATTTTACATTTCTGGTAAAGTGGAGGGAATATAAAATCAGAAATCTAAGTCCAAATAAAAAGAAACACTCTTCAGTTCTTCTGAATATTCCCTCCTACTCTTCCATTTCTCCCTGACTGCTTAGTTCATACCACAAATACTTCATCTACTGAGACTCTAATCACTTTCAGCTTCATTCTTCTAAGGAAGCCTTGTTCAAGGACACCCTCTTGGTCACCCATTCCCAAAATCCTTTCCTCCCTTTACTATCTCCTTCCTTCTCTGCGTGTGTGGAGGCTCCCTGAGTATCCCCCTACCCTGGCACATCAAGTTTTTGCAGGACTAGGTGCATCTTCTCCCACTGAGTTCAGACAAGACAGCTGAGCTAAAGCATATCCTATATGCAGGCAACAGCTTTTGGGAAATACCCCATATAAGACCAAGCTGCGTATCTGCTACATATGTACAGAGTGGCCTATGTGTAATATGTGTATGTTGTTTTGTTGGTGGTTAATTTTCTGAGAACCCCAAGGGTCCAGGTTAGTTGACTCTGTTGTTCTTTCTGTGGAGTACTCCAAGGAACCCTTTTATTACTTACTCGTCTAGTGAATTTCCTCTTTGCTGCTTATATAAACCATATCATCTAGGGTAAATTTAACTTAACTCCTATAACCAGTAATGGAGCCCCAGTGGTATTTATCCAAAGAACATTAATCTTAGCTTGCATAAAGTTGTAGAACGGTAATGGGGATATCGTCTATCCAGGTCTCAAGAACTCATCATCTTCTTTTTGATGATACCACCAAAGCCATATGTGGCTTTAAGGTTTGAGAGGGAGTGACAGAGGTATGAATAATCATGCTATCATCGACCAACCTCCATCAGAAACAACGTACCAAACATCTCGCCAAAAGAGATCCTAAAACTACATCCTACATACAAAAGAAGGCAGTCAGTATGTGCTAATCTCACAGAAGTAGCAACAATGACTTTCATTTGATATACATAATATCTAATTTCCTTGTTTTCTCTCTAAGTAATGGGACAAACTGAAAGTTAGCTTCCAAGAGAGGGGGCTAGAGCATAGCATTCTAACACAGCTAGCCGAAAGGGTTAACAGTAGGCCTAGATAGCAGGGTAGAGGGATGATTAAGGGAGAAATAACTAACACTAAAGGCATATTAAAAATATCATTTGGAAACCTAATACTGTAGAAAATTCCTAAAATATATACATATACACATATGAAAATAATTTAAATGGAGTTAGCCTTTATTAGGGACAATACCAATATTACCCATCCCAAGTTAACAAAAATTCCGGTGCTAGAAATGGGTTATCTACCTTAGAGTGTTGGTCAATTAAGTCCAGCAGACTCAAACATTACATACAGGGTATTGCAACTAATATCAGTTATTCTCCAGAATTCAATGATAGCACCCCATTGTGGAAGACACCATATATTTGAACATGGAGAAATCAAGTTGGTACTCAACTGAAAACTTGAGCTTTATTTGCTCGCTTTTATAGCCCCTGGAGATGCAAAGCATGCTATTGGAGGAGAGAATCATCATTTTCACTTAGTCATGAACCCTTTGAGTTATGAATAACAATGTTCCTAACAAAACATGGCACAAGAGTGGCATCAATGTGACAATCCTTTCCATAAGATAAAAACCCACACCTGTCACAAATGTGGATGCCTCAGTCCTTCTTAGAAGGGAAAACAAAACAGGGGAGAAAATACAAGACCAAATAGAGGAGCAGATATTGAAGAAAAGAGTTACTGGGGTTAAGAACATGTGAAGACACAGTGTTTAGATTCTAGGAGCGAGTCCACTACTGCTGCACTGCCAAATGGACATAACATTAAACTGACTCCTAGTTTTTTATTATTATACCCAAGGATGAGTGCATCACTCAAGGCACAGGGGAGGAAATTCATTATGAAGTATATGATAATGAACAAAGACCCACAAGAGCTCAAGGTGCTAAAATAATGGACTACAAAATGTTTTGCCCTAAATGGAGCATCCGTATCATACTCTTCCCCAAAAGGCTGAGGGATCATGCAGAAGATGGAAAAAGCAAGACTGTAGGAGCCAGAGATAGTAGACGATGAGGACAACAACAACAGTGTTTACAGATACAATAGGGTAGTTTTTGTGATTGTGACATCATTCATAAAACCTGCATAAACTGAAGCTAGACAAAACTCCAGAGCAAAGAAGGGAGGTGGACATGAAGTACCAGCCCCAGCTGAGAAGCCATTGGCAATTGATGATTGCTGTTTTTAAGGGCATGGCCCCTGATGTGTCCACAATACACTAGTGAAAGGTCCCATACTCAGAACTACACACTAGGTTTAAGAGACTGCCCCACCTAGAGACCCAGCTCATATACAGTTACCAAACCCAGACAATATTGCTAATGCTATGAAGTACATGCTAACAGGGGCCCAATATTGCTGTCTCCTGAGAGGCTCTTGCCAGAGCATGACAAATACAGAGGCAGATGCTTGCAGTCAATCGTTGAATTTAGAACTGGGCCCCCAATGAAGTAGTTAGAGAAAGGATTGAAGCAGCTGAAGAGGTTTTCATCACATTAAAAACAACATTACCAACCAATGAGAGTTCCTAGGAATAACACCCGGATAGACCCATGGCTCCAGCTGCATATGTAGCAGAGGATGGACTTGTTGGGCATCAGTGCAAAGGGAAGCCCTTGGTACTGCCAAGGCTTGATGCCCCAGTGTAGGAAAATGTCAGGACAGGGAGGAAGGAAGAGGTGGGTAGGTGAGTGGGTGGGGAAAACACACTAATAGATGAGGGGAAAGGAGTTTTATGGAGGGGAAACCAAGAAAGGGGATAACATTTGAAATATAAAAAAAAAATCCAATATAAAAAAATAACATAAAACAAAATAAAAAAACAATATGAGAACACAAATTTAGATAAACAGGGAAGGGGCAGATCTTGGAAGAGTTCAGATGGTAAATATGATAAAAAATATGCTATAAAATTCTCAAGGAATAATAAAAACATTAGGAAAAGCAAATAGATTATCAAATAAAAATGATATTATTTTCTTAACTGTGTACTTGAAGACTAGGAAGTACACAGGATTAAAAAAGAATTGGTAGATAGGCAAGCTCAAAATAGAATACTACTGTCATAGATATGCCTAACACAAACTGTTTCTGATGGCAGATATCCTAAAGTGCATATGCATGTGCGTGCGTGTATGCGTGCGTGCGTGCGTGTGTGTGTGTGTGTGTGTGTGTGTGTGTGTGTGTGCATGTGTGTGTGTGTGTGCATGTGTGTGTGTGTGTGTGTGTGTGTGTCCTCATGCACATGCATGCATGTGTGATTCTTACGTGGCCAACTGGGTACACATGTGGAAATCAATGCCTCCAAGCAAGTGGTAGTTACTAGTTGCTTGTGGTGGTTGTGTGTTTCTCAGAGATGTGAAGCAACTGGCCTTACAAACAAAGATATTTCAGCTTAAAGAAAAAAATACTCAGTTAATTAATGTGGAGGGGTTGAAGGAGTGTGAGGGATTAGCTCAACATCAATGACATCTCTGCAATGTTGCTCCAGCAGAGAATTAGACTTACAATATCCCTCAGCCTTTTGTTCCTTGCCATGTAAAATATACTGGACTCTTCACTATGTAATACCTGTTCAGGTGGTTGTTTGCCAGGGTCTTCCCCTTCCCATCATCTCACAGTGACCTTAACTCCACAATTTCTATTTATTATATCCTCTTTCATGCTTTCCACACCATCAACTCAAGTTGACACCTTCTCTAGATCGAGGTCATCCGCTTACTCATTTCTGGATGGTTTTGTCACCTATTGTCAAGGTAATTTTTCCATTTTAAAAAGCACCATGTTCTACAGTTGACAACTCGACTATTATTTTCACTTTCTATTTCACTTGGTTCATTGCCCCTCGGTCTGCTAGTACCTGAACTGTGGTCCCCCTCTATGACATGCTTGGTGCATCCATTGAACACACATGGGAATTCTGGCTTTCATTTTACAGATGTATGTGCTCACTGCCTTCCTTCCCAGTATCCAGGTATTCTATCTCAGATTCTTTTTACATTTTCTATCTGGCAGTGTCTATGACAGAACAAGCAACATGCCTTGGAAACCTAGGTCTGTATCCATCTAAGAAAATGTGTGTTCTCCTGTCTTTATGAAAGTTATTTTATCTACTTTGTACTTCTGGAAAGTTCTTGATTCAAAAATAATGAATAGTGCTTCCTGTACTATGAACTTTATGATAACGGCATCACTTCGCCAACAAAGGTTTTCTACTTCCCAACACCCTCCTTTGAGTATTCTATCACCTTTGTCAGATTGGATCGCAATTCCTAGTAAAATGCAAGGTGAGAGTTCATCTGGTTGGTGAGTTGCCTAGGTAGTCTACATTGGCAAAAATGATCTCCATAGGCTGTCATTTTTCTTAAGTTTTCAAAACCAGTCTCTGTTCTGACATCCTCCTAATTTATCATTCAAACCAGATTAAGATTACGTATTAACATCCTCACTTTGACACCCACTCACATCTCAGAAATCATCACAGTTATTTTCTATTATTCTATCTTTCCTAAGCCTAACCCGCCACATACATACACAGCCCATTCAAGATAGAATCTTGACATATCCATAACCCTGCTCATACAGTCTCCTCTGACAGAGACTCTCCAACTGGGGGAATAATAAACTTGTTGAGAATTTCTTCTATTCTAAATACACAGGTCTCATATACTTTGTAGTAATACACTGGGTTTGACTTCTGAAGTCTATTTAACTAGAAATGTCATTTAACATCTGCAGATCTTGATTCAAACCAGCAGCTTTACCTGTCCAGAACAGAATGGCAGAATGAACCCTTGTTTTCTGTTAATTTATGGACCTATTGCACAGCTTGCTGTAAAACACAATAATGCCTCAATTCATCTTCTTGCAATGGCAGCTTCCTCTTTTAATAACTCGGTGGGTCTTTAAATACGTAGATAAGTACCACATTCTACAATAGCCATCAGGCAAAAGATGTCTCTAACCATATGACTTAGTTTAATTCATTAAGAAAACATTAAAAACTAGTCATGGACTGCTGCATCACAGTAACATGGCCAGATCTTGGAATATTAATTGTCTTAACTAAGAACAAAGGAAGAGACTAGTAAGGGAATGATTAATAATAGGAAAATAATGTAAAACAACAGAAAATGATAAAACCACAGTTGTAAATTTATGCTGCTTTTCTTTTGACAGAACTACTTTAAGGTACACTGGGTCAGTTAAAACTTTTAATGTTTATTTTTTTCCACCCATGTTGATTTATTAGGCATTATACTCATTTTAGTAATAAAAATGTATCCTTCAATGTTTTCTGAGCTTTATGTGGTGTTTCCCACTTGCAAGCATGTGGCTGCCCAGTACCTAATTCTTTAATTCTCTGTTAGTAGAATCCTTCAGTCAGAAGTTATTTCATACAAATAAACCGAAGTGTTAATGGGGTGCCTTCTGGAATGTCTGCTCTCTGCTGACTGGTGCAGACAAGGTCAGAGAATACACCATCCCCAACAGGGAAGTGTTTGCTGAATGCTTAGCTGATGTATCTGTCTGTGTCTGAGCATATTTCCACCACAGGCAGAACAAAAATGCCAGGCCAAGGTGTTTTCACAGCCATTTACTGAGGTGTGCCTTACTTGAAGTCAGCAGCATTCCAGCAAGGGCTCTCTGCATTATGTAGATGTGTGTTGGTTGTCCTGTACTAACTATGTGATCATCAACTTCATCAACAATACCCTGAAGACAAGGTAGGGCTTAGCAAAGATCTGGTAACACATACCAGAAGAGCTGAAATTTCTAGCATTTTTATCATTATTCCAGTTCTACCTAGAAAATGCTTCAGCATATACCTAAAGTTCTTCTAGAATTGCATGCAATTTGCTTCTATTTATAAGGCAAAAAAAAAACTATCACATATGTTGATAGCAAACATGCTGTTGGGCTGAAATTTTCAGATTGAGTATTTGGATCTTCTGGGAAACAGACTGCAGTTTCCATTAAATACCCTCCTTCGTTAAAATGGAAATATTATATGGATTTATAATACCCACTTTCCTTATTGTTCATCAAGACAAATGTGTCAGTCCATAGGCTCCCCAAAATTATGGAGAAATTAATATACTGAAAGATATAATCTCAATATGCCAAAGCAACATCCCTAATTAAGGATATATGTGTATTAAACAGACTGTTGTGGTGAATTGGAAGAACCCCAGATCCTCAGATTCACTTCTGACTTAATATAGGATATTTTCTAAAGCATATACAAGTCTTTCTGTACACTGATCCAATGATTTCAACATGCGAAGCAGTACTAGGACAGAGGTTTTGTCCCCTCTATAAAGATAAAGAAAACAAGACCAAGAAAGACTATATTGGCTCAGTTTCAGTCTGTTGTACTCCTGATTTTAAACAGTGAGTGGAAGAAACTATTAACAATTGGAAGCTTTTATGTATGCTGGTCTGAAAACTGGTGCTTCACGAAGTTGCTTTCTTTTTGATTGGCATAGGCGAGTTGCCCGTCTCTCATCACTAGGACATTCTTTCCTCAATGAATAAGGACAGATAATTCCACATCATCACTGCCTCTGCCACCACCCCCACCTTCCCAAAGGCTGCAGTGGCCACTTTTCTTCATTTCTAGCCCCAATCAACGCAGGCATTCTTGTTTCTCAAGCACTTCCATCCCCTTAGTTTCCTTCTAATACATGTTGAGAAGACTCCTAATTAAAACAGCATCAGCACTGTCCCATAGATAACATACTTTCTTTGTCAGGAGCTGCTTGCAATGACACCATGTGTATTGTTAGTTAGGAGAGACAGCAGAAGGTGACTCTGATCACTTTACAAGATTAGAGGTTCTAGAGCAATTTGTGGAGAATGGTAACTTGATATGCCATTTAATACTGGAAACCCAACTTGGTTTTGACTTAACTTTACAGAATGAAAATTCTTGACATCCATAGTTATACATAATAATGAAAGGAGAGAGAGGCCACAGACCGCTGCTCTATGACACTGGTATAACAGCTGTATAGGTTCTGCCTATCGGCTTTTTGCAGATGAATAGTCTCCAAGGCCATGTACTAAAAACATTAGTCCTTCAAGTGACACTACTGAAAGGCCTTAAGAAGCTTAAGATCTTCGGACATTGGGACATTTTAACAATACTGGTTGCATGCTCTTAAAGATGATGGTAAGACCCTCCTGTCTCTCTTCATCTGCTGAATCCCAAGCTATTATAAGATAGAGAACCATAGGGTGATAAATACATAACCATAAATCAAATTAAGCCTTCCTGTTTCTGTGGCTTTAAAAAAAAATCTCAAGCATCATACTATAGTGGTGAGAACCTAACCCAACTACAAACTTTCCCATTATAAGAAAAAGAAAACCAAAATCATGGAAATTCACACTGAGTTCTTTTTATCAAACAAAAGGAGCTCTAGTAAAATTAACCCCTAATTCATCCATAAAGACAGGCCATAGAGCTCCCTCTTGTCACTGTTCCACTCTGACAGGTCTGCATCTTCTGGGTCACATCTTCATGGTGGTGTTTAGCAGAGCCCCACTTGGCAAGTCCTGTTCCACAAACACCCGTGCAGTGGATGTGCTGATTCTCTTACACTCATGGTGCTACTTTGCCTTGACTTGAGGGATTAACCTAATTAAAGGCAACAGTAGAGATATATCTGCTGTAATAATAATTTCAACTTGTCACTCAGGAGGACTAATGGGCCCTGGTGTGAATTTTATTAAGAGAATCTTAACAATTTCATAAAGAACACATGTGTACATCCAGTTTTATTTAACTTTTTTATTAATGTGTAGTTATTTAGATCCAGTTTCTCTAACTAAGTCAGGCTGGCCTAGAACCCATGATCCTCTTGTATTAGGTTCTCCAGTGCTAGGAATATCAGGTGCATGCAACCATTACTGCCTGTCTTTGTGTATATCTTTATCGTATCACACAACACAAAATTTCATTTGAAAATTAATTACAAAACCTATTAACTATGATGTATCCACAAACTTCTGCTCCTAGGCAGTCATAAACAAGTGGCTTATAGAAAGAGTACAGCTTTGGTTATCAAAAATAGAAAACAATGACCCAGCTCATATTAGGAAACATCTGTGACATAGAGTAAACTTCAGCCCCCCAAATCTAACACCTGCCCACCTCGAGGCTCTAACTGTGCCCTATAATGTGTACATAATGTAGTCAAGTTTTCATTTCTATCTACAGGTTCTTTAAATGTTTGGAGACAGATATTGACAGGTTCCTCCAACAATAACAATTTGTGATTTTTGTATGTATGCCTGTCATCTTTTTATGGTATGGATGCTTTCAGATACAAAATAATGGTCCTGGGTAACTCTGAACATTAATGCTGCATAGGGAAGGAGACGGATCTGACAGTCTCATGTATTTAAGATGAATTCAAATTATCTTCCATGCTGCCTTCTAAGCTTAATATGTGCTTTCAAACTGTCAATCCACGTTCTTTGAAATCAACTAACTCAGAATGTCCACACCTCCCACTAGCTCTTCTCATACTCCAGAACACAAGTACATGATGAATTCAGCCCAGGGTAGTGCACATGAAGCTTGGGTTGTGTTCTCAGAAGGCACCAGGAATTACAGGAGCCTGTTATGTCACAAACAGACAAGTGGTACCTTGGACAGTGTCTGTTTGACTTAAACTTTTGAAGTGGAATACATGATGAAGCTTCAGAAGGCACATGCTGACCTTATTCCCATCCACTGTCAGGAAACTTAGAATGCCTGCTCTTCTCAGACAGTATCCTTGAGTATACAGTTTTAACCTAAGTTAGATTACCTTCCAAATGCTGTCACCATTTAATACATTTCCTCACGTTGTGGTGACACTAAATCATAGAATTATTTTCATTGCTACTTCATAACCATAATTTTGCTACTGTTATGAATCATAATGCAAACATCTGATATGCAGGATATCTGATATGAAATCCCTGTGAAAGGGTCATTCAACCCCAATAGAAGTTGCTACCAAAGGTTTGAAAACGACTTCTCTAACAGAAATTTAATTTGCAGCAAGACAGTGTTCCCACTTTCTCTATACAGTTGCTGAAAGAAGTAAAAATGTGTAACACTATGATTATTCTCAGGATAACACCTTCATACCGCCAGCCAACGCTGCTCTGTAGAAAAACTATTGTTCTGTTTGTAGAAGTCCTATGATAAGCTGAGCACAGTGACACACCTTGAACCTGGGCATTTGGGTAACGTGATCATGAGTTTGAGGCCAGTGTGAGCCATTTACAAGAAGCGTTTCTGAAACAAACTAATCAATCTGTAAGCTATATATATATATATATATATATATATATATATATATATATATATATATATATATATATATATATATATATATATTTTGCTCAAACAGGTATGTATGAAAACTTCTATTTTTGCATGACCAGCATTTCATGTATAAAATGTGAAATAAAAATCCTACATGTGATGGCAAGCATAAGCCTTTTTGAAATCCAAATTTTCTAATTTTCAATTAAAAAAATGGAATTTCCATCTTGAAAACCAGGAGGGGGGGGGTGTCAAAGAATAGGTCTTGGGGGAATTAATTGACCTCTCTTTTCAAAGGAAATATCTCCATCTTGTGGCGTTTAGGACTCATGTATTTTACATCAGTTTTACACTGTTGTATTTTTAGAAACTCTGGTTCAAATGGCATTCGTCTGAATGGCAGGCTCTCATGCTTACCATTGTAGAAGCATGCAAAGATAAGTGTTATATGAATTCTATTTCCTGGACACTTCTAGTGCAGGGTAGGCCCAGATGTACAGACAAGAACCTAAAACGTGATACACTGTCAATAATGGCTATAGGATTTAGCTCTGAATAGTAGAATGTCAGAGGAACTTTGGCTCTAGAAACCTGAAAAGTCTTAGAATAGATGAGGTTAGTGTTTTGCAGCCTGAAGTCTTTACTGGAACTTAACAAGTCGATATAAGCATGACAAATATTCTAAACATTGCTGACCCAAACATGAAAGTGAGCATCCCACTCTCCTACTGCAGAGATAACAAATTTAATGCCTTAGTGTCCAGCTTTATTATCTTTCTTCAGTTCAGAGACCTGGTACAGGAATCAGCAGGCTATATCAAACTATCAGCAAGACTTATCTCTTCCTGGAATCGCTAAGAGAATGCCTATTTCCCTTGATTTTGCAGTTCTTGTAGCCAGTTACCTAAAATGAGAAAAGTCCTCTCCATCATTCATTCTCAAAGGCAGAGATGCTCGAATAAGATGTTGAACCCTCCTCATAGCAGTTCATCTTCTCACACAGCAACATCCTCCTTTGTCTCTTCTCTTCTACATCCATGTTTGATTTTTAAAGGTTCCCTGTGGCTCAACTGGGCCAATGTGAGTAACGAGGGCATATTTGCTGTGTTAAACTCAGCTCACCAGCGTCTTCCATCCCATGAGCACTTGAATCACTTCTTTTGAGGCTTACAAAAGATTTGGTGGACCACTGTTGTTTATTATGATGAGAGGAAAGAATATTAACAGAACTATTAGTAGGTAAGTTGTCATATATACAAAGTCATGTAGGTAGCATCTAAGGGAAGATTCAATTAGTTATGTGATATCTGAGACCTGCCCATGGCTTACAAAATAAAGAAATATCACTTGACTTTGTTATGAAGAAGTGGCTCTCAGCCTGTGAGTTTAAACCTCCTTTGGACTTGAATATTAGCTATTGTATAAAAGATATTTACATTATGAATCATAACAGCAAGAACATTACAGTTATGAGCAGCAATGAAATAATTTTAGAGTTGGTGGTCACCCCAACATGAGAAACTACATTAATAGCCACAAAATTATAAAGGTTGAAAAACATTATTATACAGGGTATACTTCTGGCATCAATTATTAAGGAAGAGAGGAGGCAATATTTTAAAGGTAGGTGATCCATTTGAAGAGGATTGATATGTCTTAAACAAGTTCATCTCTATTGGATGTAGCTTCCAATGGATGATATGTAATTATTGATATTTCCAAATTCATTTGGCAATTGTACTAAGAAAAATTCAAGTGTAGAAAATGTTATTAAGGTGAGTAGGTAATACCTTAGCTGCTCAGAATTCAAGAGGATATATAAAATGTTAATATAGGTAGATTTCAATCATGGTAAAAGATGCTGTTATCAGCACTCGAGAACAGAATGACTATTACCCAGTTGGAGGGAAATGATCAGACATGAGAAAAAAGGTGGGTTTACTTAAAGGTATAGCAGTCAACAAGATCAATCAGGAAGGATAAATGAAATATGAAAGTAAAGAGTAAAGCACTCACCTTCAAAGGCTGTCTATGCTTGAAGGGCAAATACAGGAAAGGAGGGGACAGTGGGGAAATGCTAAGAGAATCAAAAATGACTAGGCAAAAATAGGAAAGAAAGAATGGAGTAAATGAGTTAAAATAAAGCCACAGCAGTTCTGCAATCATGGCGCCACCCAGAAGTATAAGTATACTTGGCACCAAATGCTACAGAAACTCTGCCCTACCAAGGTTTTCTTCCATATGCAATTATATACACTTTCTAGCATGCAAGGATGAATCTGATAGCATAAGAATCATTACTCTCTATTGTCTAATACAAGTAAGGAATCTGTAAGTGACTGACCAAGTAGTTACCAAACCACTCTTTTATGGGACACTATCCACATTGTAACTACTGTCTAAGATCTTTATATTTAGTGACATAATAAAATATGTCTTGAACTTTTTCAGAATCCACATACTTACTCCTCAAGATGATGCATATCTCTCTACAGCTGCATAGATAGTTATACTTACAGACATTTCATTGAGAGGATGGAATGTATCTGGTCATCTTTAAAAGGAATGGCCAATTATGAGCTTTAGAAAGATGAGTTTCATGAAGCAGGTATCAGATATGGGGAATGACATAGCCATAAGACAAGGAGAAAGATGCACACCAGACAGCTTGGCTATAGTTGTGCCTCTGCATGGTAAGTAATAATTACCATCATAGCAATTAAGAACTGTTTATGGCCATGATACTCCAAATCACCCCATCACATCTAAAATGAAGTGATGATTTTTGAAAATGGTTTTATTTCTCCTCTAGTTTCAGGGACTTTTCTTATTGAGAATAATGTTCATAATTACCTTCCAATGTTCTCTCTTATAACAAATTCCTCAGAAGTCTAGCTATACTAACAAATGAAACACACGCCAAACATCAGCAAGCACACGGTACAAACTTATTTGGTATGGTAGAAATGGAACATCATGTTCAATCTGTGGGAAAACATCTGGCAATGGGTAACAGACATGAATCGATGTACAGCTGCTTGCTATTATTTAACAATGCAATCACAATGATTCTAGGATAGAAACATGCATCAAGAACACATATCCAAGCTACATCCAATAGAGAGAGGTTTCTTCAAGACTTGTGTAAGAGCAGCCAACATCCTACTTCTTTAAGTAACCATCAATAAAGCCCTTTGAAGTGTGAGCTACCTATAGCTGCTACTCTAATAGAAAGGAAGAAGAAGCTAAGTTTCCAAGCACTGAAACCCAGGGTTCAAGATACTCAAGTATCTTCCCTTGTGAACTTCTGAAGTCCCTAGCTTGACACCCATTTCAAGGTATATTATGGCAAAGCTCGAGTTGTTTGTTCTGTCTTTTGCTATGAGTCCGCTGACTCTCCTACACTAGAGAAAACAACTCAATTACCTTGGTGGACCTCCCCTTCTCCTACTTAGTGAAGATGTCATTCAATTCCCGGGAATCTCAGGAAATATTGTATAACTAATGGAGTAAATATGTTTTGGAATGTTATGTTTGGATTTAAAATATTCTGATTATAATCAGTATTATAATTTTAAATATATATATTTGTCTTGCTTTAGAGAGATTTACAAATATCACTTAAGTACATGAGCATTTATAGTTGCTGAACAATTTTAAAAACTTAAAAAGAAAACAGTCTATATCAAATTTATGAGCACATTTAAAACTACGGACATGATTTAATTAACTAGGTTGATTAAAAGGAGAAAAACCTCTTTAAACTGATTGCTAAAGCTGCTAGGTTTAGTAAAAGAATAATTAAATTTGTAAATTGAACTTAAAGGCTTAAGAAAGAACTGGCCATTTAAATTTCCAATTTTAATAAATTGAGTATTAATATTAAAAATGAAAGTAGCCTTTAAATAGTTTTTTGCTAAGGACCAAAGCCACTTTCTAAGGACATCAAAAAGCTTACACAGATACCATGCAAGCGCCCAGGGTGTATTTTTTTACTCATGATTTATGAAAGGCCTGGATGAAAGGGCCTCCCAAATACTTCCAGTGCTCATCCTCTGAAGGCTGTGCCTCACCTGCTGGGCAGGTTGTTAATATACATCCCTGGTCTTATTTTCAACCATGTACATCATATCGTGTAACTCGGGCTAGTTTCTGATTCTTACAACAGAATAATGGCTACGCCCGTGAACATCTTGTTTTTTCTAAGAACACCATTCTGCCCTTTTCCAGGAGCGCCTGACTCTGCGGGACGGAATGGAGATTCGGGATGTTCGGGGCACTAATGAAGCAGTGCTGAGGCATCTCATCTCCACAAATGTACTTGAAGAGCAATATTCTCCTTTTTATGCTCCTGCTAAAAGGATGCAAAGACCATGTTCAAGGGAGAAAGATGGAAACACCTCTTCCCCATCTAGACAGTCATTGTGTGTTACCATCCAGTAATGGCCTGTTATTGGATTTCTTTTTCAACTATTACACACAAATTTTCTGTCTTTTGCTCCCAGAACCCTACCAAATGTGACCCTAAGCCTTCTGATGGTAGCATCGAAGTAGGAGCGTTTCAACCCTCACAGTGAAGGAGTATGGGATAGCAACCTACCTATGGAACTTGGAATAAAAGGGCACTCTGGGTGTACTCACAGAAACCTGAACATGGCCTTCCCAAATTAAGCTGTTTATCAAGTAGCTTCACTGAACTCACAGACTTCTACCACCCTCACTGGAGGACACAGCACAAGGAAACTTTCTGAAGACCCTCATCTCAATAGCTCTCCAGCGTACAATCTGGAGTATGGCTGTGGTCCAGGGGTAGTTCCTCTTCCTTTCATGCTCAAAGTTCAGTCCCTGGAAAAGGACAATAATTATTTTCCTAAATGCAAACATGAATTAATAAAAAGCCAGGGATCCGTTTGCAAGCTAATAAAAACACCTGGGCTGTTCTTCCTGTTTGGTTTTCCAAATAAATAGATATCTGGATGGACCAAGTCAAAAACCCATAAATAGGATGATTCGCTATTGGTAATAGTGAGGATAAATGAACCTCAAAATTGGATGAAGGGCAGAGAAAGGGCAGAGATTGGGGTACAGAAACGAGTCAGCCAGAAAGGGACACACAAGTAAAATTCTCCACATGCAGGCAGAGGCTTCAAGCGGCTTGTAGAGAACTCAGTATCACATTATAAACAAAAGGAGAAAAGACACTGGCCTGATAAATAAAACATACTCTGAAAAAAATCAATGCATAAAAATTAATTGGAGCTGTGTTAGTATGGCGGCCAAGGCGTACCGCTGTGCTTCAGTTTAAAACCTACCCACCCAGGGGATCTGGAGTAATTTGATGAAGACTGGTATGTTGCAGAGGTTTTGTGGTCCTGGTGTGATTTCAAGTTAACAAGTCCAGGTCTTGCATTTCGTCTTCCAGACTCGGGACCGATTCCTGATGGGGAGTTTGCGTTAGCCTACATTTCTATGAGGAAGCCTGATGTTAAAGTCCTTCCCAGTGATTCTCAAGCTGTCAAGGTCTCCCCAAGGAGAGGATAGCCTCTTGTAGGGAAAGCAAGCTTGGGGAACATTATGAAAAAAAAAAAAATTCTCCTCTCTGTACAGCTCAGCAAGCAACTGAGCCGAAATCCAGCTTCTCATGGTCCAATTAATCTGATTATTTTTGTCTGGGAATAAATAAAATGTGATAAGTGATGTTGTTAAATTCAGGCCCTGTGCATGTAAGAGTCAGCTTATTTTATTTACTCCTATTGTACATTTCAGTGTTATTTAGGGATTGGCCCTTCGGTTGAAATGTGCTGGCTGACACCGCTGAGTGTTCTCCAAGTCCAGTGGTGAGGAGTTATGAAGTCGGATCCTAGAGCATGGAACCCTGCGGTTAAACGGTACTTATGTAAGGCCACAGCAGATCTAAAAATACATAATGAGCCATGTTCATGCACATGTTTTTCAGTTATAGAAGGGTTGTCCAACAGCAGGAACCCAAGCTAAAAATATATACAACCGCATAACAGAAATCAAAACAAGAGTCTCATTAGTACAGGGAAAAAAAAAAGGGCTCAGATTTGAAACAAGATATTTCCCCTCTTGACAGGCAGTATAAGCTGCCATCACCTTGACCCATAACGAAGCCGCAGTGGAAAAACAAAGAAAGAAACAAGCATGCCCTTCTCTTAATACAATGAATAATGTATTGGGATGGTGACATGTTTGTAAGAACTGTGTGAGAGATCAGGGTGGGGGGGGCTGTATATCTTCCTAATTCTTCCCTGTCTGATACATGCCACGACCTTCAACATTCTGATTTGTACATTTGGCCCCAAATGTCAAAAGCCTTGTGCACTCAGCCCAGCCAATTCAGTTGTGTGTGATTAGATTCACCACATATTCCAGAATTAATGTGTGTTCATCAAGCAGTTATATGTCAGTAACATTTCAACATGAAAGAAAAGCGGGACCAGAAATCTAAAAAATGAAATGTCATTAGGCTGCTTTTCCTTTCCATTGGCAACACTGTCATTTCTAATTAGAAGCTTAAGGTTGTATTTTCTTCCCAAAGCAGGGTCTCAGGTAGCTTAAGCTGGCCTCAATATTGTGTTGTATCTGAGAAACTAAATCAAACAAAATTCATCTATACATGCTTCCTACTATCTTATCGAAGACCCTGCAGAGATCTAGATAATGAACTAATCTATTGGCTCAAAACACCCAATCCATACCCTCGGAATGTGTGTGGAAGTGCAGGCAAAAGTCAAAGTACCAAGGAGGCACAGAAACTGAAAAGAAGGGAGGTGGACTTCCATTTAGGTAATAAAAAGGTGCTAGTACTAGATGCTGACATAGAAGAATTTCTGGTATGCTCTTGCACAGTAGAGTGGTGTACAAATCATTAAAAAGTTATCCACAAAAGAATCAAAGAGGATTTTGCCATAAGTAGTGATGCTTGAGCTGAAACATGGGTCTAAGTAAGCTCATTGTGCAAATGCTTTATATACTAATATATATATATATATATATATATATATATATATATATATATATATATATATATACTAATATGTTTATATATATATGCATATATATAATCATGGGGAATGTCAATGGCATGTAATTTATAATGTTTTCTGACAATTAAAATAAATAAACATGATGGTGACTAAATATGACAATGTAAGCCGAGGATATGGCTCAACTGACTTTCAGTTCCTAGAATCCATGTGACATGACAACTGACTACCACCTGTAACTCCAGTTTCACATGCAGTCCTAAACATAACTGATCCAAAGTTACTTAAAGCATTACAATGTTACTTATTTCCACAAGATGCGGATTTACTCAGATCAGCTCATCCTGTAATGGTGTGGCCTACTTTGTGTACCAAAGACTTGAGTAAGTCTGCAGGAAATTTTCCTGAGAACCTTCCACAAGGCTTCGAGATCAGCTGAGATGCTGCAGAAGTTTCAATAACATGGTATTATTTTAATGAGCTTCATCATTCAGAAGTAACCACTGAGCAATTACTATGTAGATGGTGGTTCACCACAAGAGATGGGAGACAAAAGAAGAGAGGTACCTTCTCCTGCAGGATTCAGGAGCTAAGAACCTGGAAGTTTACAAACAAAACCATCCCCCCAAAACAAAGCAACAACAACAAAAATAACAACAGCAAAACAGAAAAACGTTCAGTCTGTGCACCTTCCTTGTAAATAGTCATCATAGGGACACTATCACAATTCTTCTCTAACCAACTCATAACGAGGCACCATGTATATGCATGCAAGTTATACCCAAGTCAAAAGGGCAGTCATACCCCAGTAGCTCAGTTCAAACATAATAGAAACTGGTAAGTACTCAGAATTCAACAGAATTCATCAAGGTACTTTGACCTTACTCCTTAGAAATGACACATGTTATGACTAAAGATTTATGCTAGGTGTGTTGTTTTAAATAGGTACTGTTCCTAATAGTAGAGTAGAAAAATAGGGGCCCATTGGAGAAAATAACAGACTTTCTCAAGGACACACCCTTATAAGTATATGAGTCAAGATGCAGGCCATATGCTAATTCATTATGAGCAATATAGCCACAGAGATCCCATGCAATGTTTAAAGGTTTGTCTCTTCAGTTGATAGGATCTATAAGTACTCTGAAATTGGTCCAAAATCCATCCTATAAAACAGCAGTTCTCAACTTATGGATCGTGACCCCTTGTGGGGATCAAATAACACTTTTACAGTGGCTGTATATCCAGATACTTACTTTGTGATTCAGTATTAAACTTACAGTTATGAAGAAGCAACAAAATAATTTTATAGTTGGTGGCCACCGCAACATGAGAAACTGATTAAGGAATTGTAGCATTAGGAAGGTTGAGAAACTCTGCACTAAACTATGTTTGCCTAGTCCTTTCCAATCAACACAGAAAATGTCACCAAAGAGAATATCATAAAGCACAAACTCCTATGTAATAGCACCATACATTAACATGTGTTAGTTCATGACCTTTACTGTATACTCTGGCAAAGAACTCAGTTACTGCTCCAACTTCTACTTCCGTACGCCATCATGATCAACTGGCTCTGTGATATCTGGTCCCACCGGTCCTTCTAGGCAAAGGGATGCTTTTTCAAAAGCACATTAGTGGGAAAGCTTCTTGATAATTCCCCTTTCTTTCAGGGCTTTGAGGAGCTAAGCCAGTATGCAGGTGAAAGGTAATGTCCACAGTGAGAAGCCCATTCTTTTCAAGACCGTGCACAGTCTGGGGATCCTTGTGCAACTGCAGTGTGGGTCTCAGGGACTGAGACTACCCAAGAGCCTGAAACAGCATGCAGCATCGGTGCCAATCGTTACTTCTATCCAACAGTTTATGACAGAAATTCTGGAAGTAGGATGTTACTATCTATGTTTTAATAAGCCTTCCTGAGAACTCTGAGACACTTTCAAATTTGAAACACCCAAAAGAGAACATTTTAGCAACTCAGGTTGTACATCAGAATGAGAAGTAATACGGTACTGAAATTCCAGGCAAGGTTCGGATGAAACCCATTCTAGAATATAGAATTAGCAGCATGATTATCACTCTTGATGTAGACACACATAAAGGGTAAGAAAATGTCTTTTTAGTGCAGGACATTAAGTCTAAGTTTAGTATTACTAAATTCAAAAACAAAACAAAATAGGAAAAACAACAAAAGAAACAAAAAGCCCAAAGTGCAGCAGAAGTTTCAAAGTGAAGAATACATTTTACTTTGTATATTTACCCCACGTGAGACTTAGTGCATAGATACCTCACATTAGAATATCGAATTCTAAGTGAAGCATTCATATATATATGCCTATAATATTGTTACCTTATATCTGCTAGCAGTAGAACACAGCCAATACAGGAAGATGGGCAGGCTGATGAAACACATATCTAGTCCTGGTTCTATAGTGATTCCATTTCCCTGGAACAACCCTAAAGTCCATAGAGCAGAAAAATGTGCTTCTGCTGGACCCACAACAACCTGAGTGCAAGAAGCAAGCATTTATGTGGAGATGCTAATAAATCCGGACTACATAAAAGAGGGAGACACACAGCAAAGGGTACCTTCATCTGAGGTTCAGACATTAACTTACTAGAGTTTTTTTTGTCCCCCCCCCCTTGGTTAGGAAAGCAACCAGAAAAAGACCAACAATCCATTGCAGTGAGGGACACAAAAAGCATTTTCCTTTGCCCTCTCAGGATATTTGAGTGGGGTCTGCAAATAAAACCCACCGATCAGCAGGATGAAAAGCGTACAGTGTTTACTTTTTTCAACTTTTATGTGCACCGAGGGGAAAAAGGAAAGCTCGGAGAAGCTGTTAAGTTTGAGAGTTGATATACCATTTTAACAAAGGGCAGTGCACTGTGGAAAAATGAGTAGGCAAAGAAAATAGGGTTGGCCTTCTAGGGCCAGCAATCTATAGGAAAATAAACACACTAGAAACTAGTAGGTGATATGGTTATTATTGTGGAGACCATTACTGCAGGTCCAATGCAAGGCCTGGTTCCCAACTCCTGTGATTGGACTGGCTCTTCTAATGCAGAAGGGGGGGGGCAGCTTCACAGTTCACAGAGCAGAATTTAAATGCTCTACAGGAGAAAGAGGGCACAGAGTTATTTCTCAGTTTACCTTTTTAAAACTACTTTCAGCTATAGAGAATCCTTACACGGAAGCAGTACACTTTCGGGGGGCAGGGTCCACTCTAATCTATTTACCAGATACTCCTGATGTCTTCAGGGGTGTGTTCCTGCATATGAGGGTCCTAAGTCCCTTACCTCTAGCTGAGCACTTTGAGATCAATTACCTCCCTAGCTGCAGCTTAACTTCAACTGGACAAGGAAAAATAAATAAATAAATAATAACAACAAGAGAAAATCAGCAACAAAATATGATAACTCAGAAAAAAATTCTAAGCAGCCATTTTTACCAAGTGTGGGCAGAAGGATAATTTTGCACCCAAGCTAAAGGAAGGCCTGGGATGTCCTGGTAGGCAGGAGAGTGGGAGGATGGCAGCTGTATTACTCTGCCTTTTACAAACACGTGTTTCAGAGTAGAGAGTCCTGAATTTGTGCCCCCTCGAGATTCAAGGCAGCTCAGAGGCCTGCAAGGACTGAACGTAGATAAACACAGAACTGGGCCAAACAGCAATTAGGAGAAGAAATTAACAGAAAATGCCAGAGGACTTTAGCCTCTTTTTTCCCTGTTCCCTTGATGACACATTTAGAAATAAATGTTAAAGGAACAAAATTATTCTGATTTGTTCATGTCTTGCCTACATTTTAGGCTCTCTAGTCAGACTGGCCCAATATGTGTTGTAAATTGCTACTGTTTAGATTGCTATCACCAGGGGATACCACAACTTTAAAGTTCCCTGGGAAATGCCACAGACTTTCAAATTAAATTTGCCTTAGATTTCCTTTTTAGCAAAGCTACTTTTGAAGCCCCTTAAAATACAATGCATTTTTTCATAAATCCCAAGTCTCCATTTGATGGAATTTGGTGTGCAGATGGGCAAACTCATAATGACTAAAAAAAGAAACTGTGGGATGGTGGGATGAAAATTCACTGTCATTGGGGCTATAGAATGCTACTGGTAACGAGGAGAGAAATTCTGAGGTTAGGAAAAAAAATCACAACAACAAAACATTATCTTTCTGCCATTTGGCACTAGGTAACAAAGAGCTACCCCTACTTTCCAGTGTGGCCATTGGTTTTCCACAAGAGAGGTTGTAGATATTCAGCAGAGTTTTACATTCATGTTCAATTCAGAAGCCTGCAGGATTAATGCATTAGTTAATTCCCCACTATCACATGCTAAACAGCTTTTTTGAGCTATACACATCAATTTGTTCTAATGCTAAAGGCTCCCGCAGTAAAAAGATATGAAAATATTCAAAGTATACTAATGCATCCTGAAGCTCTTGAGTCGGAATACTAATGCCTCCATCTAAGAGGTCGTAAGTCTGTTATCTTCCCATCAGAAGCCTTTCACGGGAGTCCATTTAGACAGTAAATACCTGTGGATCAGGAGCAGTCGGCAATATCCATCTAGTTGTTGATGTGATGTCCCTCTTTGTCTGCATATGTTGTGCAAATTCATCGCTAATGCTGATTTTGTGCTTTAAATCAGTGGCTTTAAACCAGAAAGCCTGGGTCTATGTCTGTGTCCCTTTGTGTCCACACTGTGTGAACTAGGAAAGCATTGTGTGTGACTGAGTGTTTTGTGATAGACATCGGAATCATCTTCTCTGCGTGTGCACACACATGCGTGCATCACACTGGTGTGCATTATTTCCACAATGTTGAATCACACATCTATGAATCAAAGGTAATTGGTTTTAATGTACTAGAAACAAGATAACTGCACTGTGCAACCAAAGGTTTTGTATACAGAGAGCCATTTGTATCTCCTTTAATAATGCAAATGGAATAAACCACCATCCCTTAATGTTTGTGAGCTGCAAGGTAAGGGGTGTAAGACCTTCAGAAAACAAAGACCCAAATTAGTGATACAGAAAAAAATTTCAAAAGCAAGGGACTTACAGTCTCCCTCTCTAGGTCCTGAGGATAAAGAAAAACATAAAATTGAGAGGAGAGAATTAACTAAGGGAGAGGAAAGATATAAACCCTAAGGAGAAAGAGAACTTTAGCACCAAGTACAAGCTAAACCTAGCTCTATTCGGTAAGGGGATGAATCTGTAAGATCTGCCCCAAGACTTCTTGGTACAACAATACAGAACTAGTGCTTTGCTATAGGACATGTTGGCAAACCAAGATTTCTTCATGATGATGATTAAATTGTTAACTTGAGAATGCCTTGTGACCTCATGCAAGTTCATTTTACCTCTGAGAACATGTTTTTTCACTTTCAACATTGAGGTAAACTACCCACCAGTATGTACAACTTTAATGACTAAAATGTGCCAAATTCATATAAAAAGGAAGAAAACCTGCCTGGTATGCAGTAACTATTTCATTTCGCTAATACATGAACTAAACAGTCTTCTAACTGGGTAACTAAATTTCACAGAAGATTTTTAGTCTTTTATTGAATGGCTGGTTATTTTCAGAAAGTGTTGAGGCCAAAGTATATTCTGTGAGCAGCACATACCTTCCAGGAGAGGAAGATAATACGAGTGTCTCGTTAGAAGTTGTTAAGTCAGAGAAAATAAATACTTTACCATGAGACATGCTCTGAAACAATATGGCGTTTCTCAAATTCTAAGCTAAAATAGTCAGTCTAGGACTGGAGGGATGGATGTCCAATGTGTCTCTTGCAACAAAAGCATGAGCTTCTGAGTTTAGATCTCTATTGCCCAAGTAAAAGCTGGCCATGGGCTGCATCTGTAACTCCTACACTGGACAGGCAAATGTTAGGAGTTTATTCACTGGACAATCTAGATGAACAATGAACTTCGGCTTCGAGGGTGGGGGGAAATATTTTGATTGTTTCAAAACATGAAGTGTAAAACAATCCAGAAAGACATAAGACATCAACCTCTGGCCCCATCATGTTCTCATGTGGTCTAGTACAACCCCACACATTATATGCCCGTGCACAGGTGTGTGTGTGTGTGTGTGTGTGTGTGTGTGTGTGTGTGTGTGTGTGTTAATAACAGGTAAATGCTCTGAGAATTAGATTGTTCACAAATTTCCCTGTGGTTTAAAAATTAAAATTTATCCTCAAAACTCTTTCAAAACTAGGTTACATAGTCTAGTTTCTACAGCAGGGGCCTGTATCACACTAAAATACCAAATGTTGTATAAAATAGCATTTAATGACTAGATTTTGGGAATAACCTAAGTATCAAGGCATAGTTAAACTTAGAAAAGTTCTATTTAAGAATCACAACAGCACCTAAAACCTAGGTAACAAGGAGTTTTTGGTTCCATCATCACACAAGAATACTGTTATAATTCAGTTCCTCAATACATGACAAATCTACTGCAATAATTCAAAGCAACACCAGGCTTGAAAGTTTCATAAGGAGAGATGGTACTGGCCAGTGTGGCCAGATGGAAAACTGTGGAGAAAGAAGGTGAGAAGCGTTGGATTATTTAAGTATAGAGTAGAAAAAAATGAAATAAATCTGAAGATGTGTCGTGCAACCAGACATCCTTGCCAGCAGCACATCTTTGTCAGTGCAAGGGACAATTCATTCAGAGAAGGGAGGCTCTTGAAGAAACTTGAGCATACTAAAATAATACGTGTAGGCAAAGGCTTGAAGCCAAGGTTAGAAAGGATAAAAGAAAAGCTACAGTCATTTTACAAAGTATTTTTGCTGATGATGTTGTTGGTGATGGTGTTTTAAAATATATAGTGGAGTACCCCAAACAAGCAAAACTGACAAAATTTTGGCATTAAATGACTCAAATTCTAACCATCCTAACTTAGAGGTTATAGGAGAACAGGATCATAGCATCTTTTGCTTACTGACCTATCCAAATTCACACACAATAAATTCTTTAAGCCAAGGAACACTGAGTATGAAAAATCCAAGATGCTCTGAGCTCACATGACATGGCACAGACAGCCTGCGAGGCTCCAATTATTTTTTGAATAAGTTGGTTACTGTACTGAGTCTTGTGTAGTTCTAGTGTCAGAAAAGAGTAGCTAGGAAGAATGCCAGAGAACCTAAGGCGAGGGATAAAATGGGGTTTTAAAAAAAGGCAAGGCTTGGTAAAAGAAATTTGAGCAGTTCAATCAAGTACACAGCGAGTTGGAAGATAACATTCTGTGGCTTTATCTGAACCCAGTACTGAACAGGAGAAAAGCTCCTGGATGTCACTAAGGTATGCTGAGGAAAGGTGAAGGGGCGCAGAGAATGAGGCTTGTCATTACTTCCACGTGCTCTGCAAGTGGTACCTATCAAGAGACACTAACCCAAAGTGTCAGTAACTTCAAGGGATTTGATAACAATTTTGCCTAGGTAGGAAAGTGATTATAGAACAGTGTTTAATAATAGTAAGTTCTGGTCGCTCATTCAGCCTTTCTGTATTTAGTTACATTAATGATCATCAGCTCTCAAAGCAACTGGAATATGTTTTTTTATAAATATTTTCCTTAAAACAATCACATAAGCATAATATATATAATAAAATATATCCCTACATATTATATTAATCATTTTATTTACATCCCAAATGTTGTTTCACAGTCTTCCCTTACAGAGTTTTTCCATCTTCCCTCCCCTTCACCTCCGAGAGGGTGCTTACCCTGGTATTCCCCTCAAGGGCATGAAGTCTCTACACAAATAGGCGCATCCTTTCCCACTGAGGCAACACAAGAAGGTCCTCTGCTATGTAAGTGTTTGGGGTCTTAGATCAGCCTGTGTATGCTTTTCGTTTGCTGGCTTATTCTTCAGGAATTCCCAGGGATCCACATTAGTTGACAGTATTGATCTTCCTATGGGATTGCTATTCCCTTCAGTTCCTTCAATCCTTACATAAGCTCAGCTCAATGTTTGCCTGTCAGTAACTGTACCTCTCTCAGTCAGCCGATGGTAGAGCCTCTCAGATGAAAGCCATGCTAGGTTTCTGTCTGCAAGTACAACATAGGATCAATGTCATTGTTTGATGCCTGTCCATTGGATGAATCCCAAGCTGGTTTCATCACTGGTCAGCCGTTCTTTCAGTCTCTACTCTGGTGCTCTTAGACAGGCACAATGTCAAAGCACTGTTACCTAAAATGTCTTAAGCTCTTTAAATTCCTTAGCAATAAGAATTCAACACACTGGACTTCCAGAATATATTGGTCCAAAATATTGTGTATTAACAATTATTCTTGATTCTCTAGTGCTGACACAGAATGTGGGTGATCAGAGACACTGGAATTTCTGAAGCCAAAAGCTATACCCATCCCCTTCCTTTTTAAATGGAAAATTTAATTTCAGGCCACCATGGTCCTTAGAACACACTATTTTCTAATAGATAACAAACTATTTTGCTACTATTGGTCAAAAAAATGTGCCAGAAGCAAAGGGGGAAGTAGAAAGTTAGGAGGCAGGAGATAAAAATATCAGAGGACATTTTCAAGGAAAATTTTAGACCTTTCAGTGGGGGTAAAGTGGGAACCTTTATTTCCTGGTAGAACAATACCTTCTTATATTTCTCATGTGATGGATCCTCAGTAGAAATGTAGCCAGCAGTGGCAACAGAAAACAATGGTGGTGGCACAGTGTGAGATTTTTCTAAAACTCCCCACCATTCAAAGGCTGTAAGGCTGAATAATAAATGCCCTGGGGTAATTTTTCCTGACTGGCACTCTGTCTTCCAGGGAGAACCACAAGTCAGCCCACCAAAAATATGAGCAAATATAATATGACCTGGTAATTTATTGGCCCTTTTGCTTGGCACATAGTTAAGGGCTCCAAATGTCATTTAACTCTAAGCTTATCTCCTAGAAAAGTCAACCTCACCAACCATTGATAAAAGAGGTAATAGACATGGTCAATTTTAATGACTCGAAGGACAGAAAGATAATGTCTATAGTAGAGAGATAGGAACGAGTACACAATCCTGGTACCCACCAGGGACAATGCCTTTGATGGCCTGGTAACAATTTGGTGATAAGAAGCTCTCAGGTAGGATTGCAACTTTCTTGCTAGCTAGAAGTTTGCTCTTGAACAAATGATGGTTTCAGTGAATATCCCATTCTTCATTTGTAAACATAGACATATGATGGATACTCATTGAAGAAACTTCAATTCAGTGGGTATCCAGTAGGTATTTATAGATCTGGAAATAAGCATTTTTATTATGTATTTATATCTACAATATAGCCTTTCCAGTTCTTTGCAGTGTGGCTTTAGGTAACATGTTTCATATCTTTGCTAAGGTGAAAAGTAAGCCTACCTACACCGTGGAATGTATTCAAATTAAAGGAGCTCATACAATGAACATTTACAATAGTGGGGAAAACCATCTGTACAATCATGGTTTTTCTAAGCTCTGTGGATAATGACAAGGAAGACAACACAGTTATAAGAAATGGTGTGCTCAGTATAATTCACCTGTGCACTGAAGGGTAGATGTGTTAAGGTACAAGAGATACCTGGTCATTAAATCACAAAAAGCAGCCTTGAGAGAGAGATGGGTTACTGTGTCATCATTTGGAGAAGCTCACAGGTCAGTGGGATTAGTGGGGTGGTAGGGGGAGGACAGTAGTGAAGTGGATCATTATAGTTACTGTTTTAGGCAACAAGATCCTGATAGGAGTTGAATTTTCTCTATAAAATAACAGTGTTAAATACTCAAAGGCAAGACTTGGAATGTGTAATATGAAAAGATCAGTCAAGACCTAAAAACTATTAAAAAGTCCAGAAAGTCTGGAGGTCAAGACAAGTTTAATGACACTCAAACCTGCAACAGGTTTTACACAACATCTGGGACCATACGTAATTATTCCACAAAGATCTTTCAAAGACTTGAAAGGATTGATGGGATTTGTGAGTAAATGGCAGTTGGTTAATGTTATAACTGAATTTTTCTTTAGTACTGAAAAAATGCAATCTATATCTAGTACCAAATAAATTTACCAATGGTTATAAAGGTTAAGAGAGAAATCAAATTCATAAAGCAGGTACATGAAATGATAAGTGAATTTGTATTTGATCTCAAGTAGTAGGGTCTGTAAAGGTAAACATGTTGAATTACATCTCAATGTCTTACACAAAATCTAAAGTCTTTTCAAATATAATAAACTCTACATACAACTAAAACTTCTATGAGTTGGATACAGCAAAACTTTTATAGTAACCAAGAAAGAGACACCAAAGATCATTCACAACATTGAAACAAAACAAGTATATTATAAAATAGTAATCAGAACAGTATTACAAAGTAGATTTTTGTTTTCACAATTTTATGCAGTTTTGAAACTTTATAAACTACCTTGACTATTTTTTAGTGATGGCTCAAGACTTATGTAGTAAGAATGGTTACGTGAAGTAGACCCAACTAAGGCAATGGCCTTCTTTGGCATCACAGGCCCCCTGGGATATGCTGGTGGAACTCACCCTAGGACTTTCTGATTCCATTCAACTGGCTGCTGGTTCACTGTACAGGGAAAACAAATTGGATTTTCTCTCTGAGGTGAAATGTTTATAGTCCCAATAAAAAATAATACTGCACCTGAGATTTCAGAAAACAAGGAATGTAAGAGGAGTTCACAGAAAATTTGAGATCTAGAAATTTCTGGTAAGTTTCTATCATCCAAACTTTAAACTCCTGGGAAGTGAATAGAACCATAGGCTCAAACTTTTCCACTCCTTCGAGTGTGTAAGTTAGTCCACTACTAAGCTTTACTTTCCTCATCTGCAAGATAAAAATAATAAAGGCACACAATACTATCTCCCTATCAAGACTAATACAGTGCTTCAAAGAATTAACATTTGTAAGGAGCTCACAGAGAGCCTTATTTCACAGTAAATATACACTTATTTTCATAAGCACAAGTAGTTACATTGTTCATATTTTGCTAAAAATATCATTAAGTGGGAAAGAAGAAAAAAATTTTCCCACATTTTGAAACTTATAGCTGTTAATTTCTTAAGCCCTGTTTCATTTTTCAGTAATTATTTGTCACAACATCTTTACAAGCCTTAAAATACAATTCTGGGATCAGTGAAGGATGCAGATGGTGGTATGGAAAAAAAAATCTGCCTGGTAATCATTAGGGGAGAACACAAGAGACAGGAATGGAGAGGAATGTTCTCCGAAGCACCCAGAAGAGAGCCTAAGGATTGGAGTACACATTGCCTGGTCAAATGGAGTGTTTTACATATAAATGACCAAAGTTGATGGAAATGAAGAAATAACCTGGTCTACTTTATTATGCAAACTGAAACAATGCTGGTGTTATGAACAATTGAAACAGGTCAAAGTCAAAAATTGAATATGAGGGTATATTTGTGGTTTTCCTCCTTTGAAATGTCAAAATAATTAAGTAAATATTTTCTTTGTCCACTTGTCAACAGAAGTAAGTCTTATAAAAACCTTGGGATTCTGGTACAGTTAAGAAAGGACAAACTATATTTCAAAAAAGAGCAACCTGACTTTCAGTGTCCCCTTTGAGAGTACGCTGCTGATGCAGAAGAAGCCAACAGTCTATGTACACATGGTTTTACATTTCTGCTACCATCCTACTCCCTCAGGTTAGGAGGGCTTAAGACAAGCGTTTCTTGCTGCTGTTTTGATTTCTGAATGTTAATGAATGTGGAGAAAGTGATGTAGGATTGGGGGCTTATTTAATCATGCATACATACGTGGACGCATGCATATATATATATATGTGTGTGTAGATTCATGCAGACGCATAGTCAATATAGTCCTTGTAAAGAAAATAAAATGAGGTTGATCAGTAAAAACTAGAGAGAAGCCCCTGGAATGATTAGGTGAGTGCCCAAAAGCCAGCTTCGAATGTTCAGAGTGGTCCTAGCCAAAACAGGTTTTCTATCTGCACTTGGGCCACAGCTGATAATGAAGAAAGCAGACTCGCGGTTGGAAGAGGGCTTCCCTACAGCAGGGAAGAACCAGAGTGGCCAAGCTGAAGGTTCCTCAGTCATGATGTCAGTGTGAGTTACTGTCGGGAGATGACTGTGCAACATGGGTCAAACGAGTTCTTCTTCAGTGCCCACTAACATTAGACGAATAACACTAATTGGATTATTTTATTGTTCCATATCATATTTTTACTAAAAATGTCTTACAAAATGAATGATAAGAAAAACCACAAAAAGTTATGAAACACTATATTTCAGCAACATGGGGATATACCTTAGTAGGTAGACATTTGAAACAAAATTTGGTGGTTTCTCAACCTTCCTAATTCTGCAATCCTTGAATATGGCTCCTTGTATTGTGGAATGATTAAATTATATCATTGCTACTTCTTGACTCTACTGTTTCAACTGTTATAACTCATAATATTAATATGTGATATACAGAACACCTGATATGTAGCCCTCACATTAAGAACCACTGCTTTAGATTCCATCTCTAATACCATTTAAATTGGCTTTGATGGTACATGTCTATAATACCAGCCCATAGGAGGTCAGCAGGAGGATTGTAAATTCAATAAGAAATATAAAGCTAGTCCAGGCTAAAGACCCTGTCTCAATGAACGAAGCAACCAATTAATCAACCAGTAAGTAAGAAAACGAGCGTTTTTATATCATTCTTTTGAGAACACTTGTACAGATAAGATAATGTCTAGGTTTATTATTTATAAGATAAGCTAATTTTTTATAACACACCTCATTCATATTTAGTTACATGTTAAGGTTCACATGTTAATCGATTTACACATTATATACCAGTTATTCATTTTGTGACAAATCAGGCCTCTAAGAAATTTTATGAAAGTTTATTAAATAATAAAACTTATAACTCCTTTTAAAAGAGCATTCTCTATGATTTGAATCACCTAAAACCAGCTAGAACATACCTGAAATAGAATTCACACAGACCAGAACTAAATATTCACTAGGTTATTACTGGACATCATTATCTTCCCTTGGATAATCGAGACACAAACCCATCAATGTTACTTGAATCTAGTTATATCAAGATGAGCTCCACACATGTCTTATGTTCAGTGGATCCTATATGCCTTTGCATTTCCATATCCTTTTACCAGTTTCCATTTCTTCCACTCAAATCACACTAGCTTCTGTAGTTCACTTGTATCTGCTTACAAAGATGAAGTAGGAAGGCTGACTCTCCCTTGCATCAGCTTTATCTCCTTCCCCAGACACTGAACACACTGTCACACACTAGCTCAAACCACAGAAGTCTTTGGGTCTCCTAACACAGAATACATAGTAGTATACATTTATATGAGTCTATAAAATATCATGCATGTTAAACAGGTGAAATGAGACCATCCAGAATAAGCTTAGAAGACAAATGTAAAGAAGAGCCACCGACGCATATACAGAGATTCCAAATCAAAAAGGTGTCCAATTCTCTCCAGTTGCTACCTGGAAATATAGAGGCAGGACATGTTTTTCCAGAGACACGTTGGTTGCAATCTTTAAATAGTATCATGCCATTTGTAACTCATCATCAATTTTATTTGAGCACAGTGGGATATGTATCCCATGTACATGTATGTGTTAACATGTGTCCATTAGAGTTTTAATTTTTAAACAAAGGTACTTCCTAGCCTAGATTGGGTCTCAGGTCCTTGAAAACTTTTAGCAGCTACAAAAAATATATCAACTATTTTTTCTTCTCATTAGCAAGAGAAATTTCAACAATACCATGGATTGATAAAATGGCCCTTCTTTAATGAATTTTATAATGCTCAATTCTAGAGACTGACTAGAAATATGATCCAATGAAGTGTGGAACATCCTTTACCTAAAATGCCTGGCAACAGAGGACTTCAGATGTCACAGATTTTAAGGATTTACCATATATGCATATGCACCTGAGCACTCCTAACCACAAAATCTAACATGTCCTAAAGTTACCTATATTGATAATATCAATGCACTCTACACAGTTTACACAAAATCCTTGAGATGAGACTTATGTTATAAATTTTTTATTCATGATTCCAAAGCAGACAGCTTTTCAATGCTGGGAATAAATTCATGCTATTGTTGTTTTTGTTTTATTTGTGACATAAGGACTGGAAATCACTGTGTAGACCAGGTCAGTCTCAAACTCAGAAAAGTGCGTGTCTCTCCTTCTATAGGGCTGTGGTTGATGGCATGCACCACTACACTCAATGAAGTATTGACATATGCCAGGGATGGACTATTTCAAGAGTACCACCTGCATATCTTTGTTTCCAAGCATTATATAAGGGTTGGTCCCTTCCTATAGTAAATACCTGTTTTGGTAGCAGAATTGGATACAAAGTGATTTAGAGTCTGAAAGTAAAGTTATGTCAAGAAGACATACAGAATTCTTTATTAACTTTGGGTTCCTAAGAAGAACATGAAAATAAATGAATAAATAACACTACAAAAACTCTAGTACTAAAGTA
Organism: Micromys minutus; assembly: GCF_963924665.1. Taxonomy (NCBI): domain Eukaryota; kingdom Metazoa; phylum Chordata; class Mammalia; order Rodentia; family Muridae; genus Micromys; species Micromys minutus. Next base: position 40,271,443 of record NC_137983.1, on the reverse strand, counting down.
TTTCAAGTAAAATGTATTGTTAATTAAGCAAGTTTCTAATATATAAATATTTGTATATTGTGTAAGAACATACAGGATGTTTCCTAGTTTGAAACTGCACATAGATGGCAGTAGAGTTAGTCATTGGTGCACAGGCATACAGGACCAACTATCAGCACCCTACTGGCACAAGGCAGGTTATCTTATCCAATTGCTCCAATAAATTTTGAGGCTTGTTGGGTACTGGCATCCTTCACCTTAGATGGACATGCAACTCACTTTCCTTTTCACCACAAATAAAATCAAGTATGACTCTTCAATCAGCATCTTCTCATCAATCTCCAATAAACTCAAGTGGCTAACACATGCCTTGCCCTGTTCTATTGTACTAAAAGGATGTCAATCATCTGTGCCCAACCACAAATGACCCAGGTGCAATCATTCATGTTCTCTAGTAACATCCTGGGCTCTATTTGGGGGAGGGGGTCAGGCAATAGTATATTACAAATTTCACAACTCAAGGAATCCAGAAGAAGGTGTGGAGAAAAGACCAAAGTACTCTGTGTACAGTGACAATACAGACAAACAACCAATACGCCTTGCATCCAGACTCATGGATTTTAAGTCACATGCTACTTACACCCACAGAAAAAGGAAGAATGGCACCAAAAGAAGATGTCAAATCTCAAAGCTGTGAAATATTTTATAAAAGCCAAACCTCATTAAAAGGGAGACTCTTGTTAAATATCCCTTAAGGAAGCATGTAGAAACCCGTGCTCCACTGAATCCTAGAACTTCACAGTCTATTCATGGAGATAAGATCACCATGGACATAGCCAATCAATACATATAAAATACAGGAATCAGAAACAATATTAGCTGAATAAAAATAGCTCCCAAGTAATCAATGAAACTACACAAATTAATTTGTGACAAATGTTTTCTCTCCAGAGCTCTGCAGGGAAGAAAAAAGTTGCCCGGAGCCACTGGCATTCACACAGCCCTGTCCATGTGCATTAATATTCCTTATCTCAAACTAAGGAAAAGAGATCAAGGGAAGGTCTGGGAAAAGGAGTAATGGGAAAGGGTTTGCCTCTAAGTTAGGCAAGATTCCTGATTCCCAAAAGAACCAATTCTATTACAAAAGCACTTCTAGATGCAGGAGCTATTTCTCTTGTGACTTGGTATTGAAAGTTTCAAAGTGATTCCAATAGAGCCCCCCCCCCAAACACACCATAAAATCCCAGCCCCACCTGTATAAAAGCAGTCTTCTTGAAAAACTGCCAAAGTAGATATATTCTCTGAAAGACTCAGGTGGACTGGCTTTGGAAGAATGCACTTACTAACAGTGATTTGTGTTCCTGTGATGCGCTCCGATGATGCACTGGAGACTTTCAAATGAGAGCATCAACACACATCCAGAGGGCTTTTAGGATCTTAGATAAGCCCAGATTGAGATGGGAAATATCTTACCTATAAAGAAGCATTTCTGCACATCAAAAGGATGTAGTTAGTTAGAACCCCCAGGGGCTATGTGCTAAGTCTCAGCAGCACAGGTCACCAGAGTGACAGAGTTGAACTTGAGGACAACTTTGGAAAGAAACACTTAGGTTAGCTGCAGGGCAGTGGATCTGAAAATGTTCACCTTCTGACCTGTGTATTTTTGTGTAGGGCTTTGGCATAGCTTTTCTACAAATGCATATGATTTGAGAATGTCCTTTAGCTTACCTTTACAATGTGAACCATGTGGGGAGGGTGATAGTGTTTATTAGGAATGCTGAGAAGTAGCATGCATGTAGCAAGCTGCTAGAGAAAGAACCCTATTGCTACACGATAGTACTACTGCACTCTGAAAGGACCTTACTAAATACTTAACTCTATGCCTAGGAACACTTGACAGGTAAAAAGATATATTATAATCACATCTTCTCTAGACAGGGAAAGTGGACCCTAGGACATTAGGAATGTAGTGTGTTCTGGCTGCCAGAAACTTCTGCAAAACAAGCATCTGTTATGTAACAGACATGGTGCTCCACACCAGACACTGGAATCTCAACTTGCCCAAGCAGTTACACATTCAGAGTCTGCTGTTTCGGGAGGAAGAGCAGGAAATATTGACACCATGCAATCCCTGTTGTCATCTGCTACTGCCCACAGGAAAGCCAGACACAGTAAATACCCAAGAGTGTCAACTATGACTATCATGATTTTTTTCCCACAAATTAAGAAGTATGGTTTATATTAAATTTTTAAGAATAGAACACAATAGACTGAGGACATGTTTCCATCAGAAAAGTGCTAGCAAGCATGTGTGCTTGAGGTTGGATCCTCAGACTCCATATGAAATACTGGGTATGGTGGTGCATGCTTGTAATCCTAGTGCTGGAGATGCAGACATGACTCTCAGGGGATCACTGGTCATATCAATAAACTCAAGAGACAGACATGGCTGTCTTAAAATATGCTGAAAAATTAAGGCAGATACCCAGGGTGCCCTCTGGTCTCCACACAAAAAGGACTCATGTACACTTATACAAATACTTAGACATCCATAACACACACACACACACACACACACACACACACACACAGAGTACATCAGACAATCTTGTGTGCTGACTGAGGAGGGTGATGACTACTTATTGACCGATCAATGGATACCAGACAGTTTTAAGTACTATTCAACCCTATCAGGTACTGTGTGAGGTTGTGGTTATTGTACACATTATAAGATCTGGACAGAAGAGCTGATGAACTGAAATAGTTTAAATAACTTGCCCAAGGTCATGCAAGCTGGCAGAATCAATACTTGAGCCAGAGCTGTCTGATTTATCAGGTCATATTTCAAGTCTTAGATTCTCCCTCTTCCAGCACAAAGACTGTTTCATTCCACTCACAGGCTTAGCCTCACTGTCTTAAAACTAGGCTTGACCTCAAAGTTATCTGACATTTGAGAACAGCCTCACGCTCTGTTTCTGGTAAGCAAGCCCTTGATAAATGGTCCCTGTCTCAGATTAGCAAATAGCCCCAGTTTTCTATATTGGGGTCTCTGCCTTGCATGTTCTTAATCATAAAATTTAGCTTGAACATAAACCATATATTTGAAGTCTTGCTGGAGACTTTGTCAAAAGAAATTCACCCCAAAGCCAGAATTAACATAAACTAGCCATGAAAGGTCATTTATATTGCTTTTTGAATAAACACACACACACACACACACACACACACAGGGTGTGGGGGAGGATAGAGAATAACTCAGAAAACACATACCAGTTTAAAAGGCACAGTTTCCAAGATACACAGCAATTAAAATTTTTACTCAGGAAAAAATATCATTTTATAATTGTTGTCCTACCATCAAAATTAATAGAGCCCTATCAAGTACTTAAAATCAATTCAACTTAAATGACAATTTTCAGGGTTATCTATACTACTAAAGCATTATAGGGCACTATACAAATACAACCTTTCTTCTTGAAAAAAAATCAAAGTAACTCACAAATTATACTAAATTTTATTAATCAAACACAGATATAAATGAAGTTCTGCCATATCAAAATATTCAAATAAAAATGCCATAATTCTTACATGCATGATTTAAGGCCAGGTCAGATTGGCAATTGGTTCTTCTCAATCTCCATTCTCTTCTTTGTTTCAGCAAGTCTTCCTCATGTAACTTTCAAACACTGGCCTGACTTGCACTTAATGAATTATCTTTTCTAAAGTAGATGTAGTATTTCTGTTTAATACAAAACACACCAAAATAACACATGCCTGAAAGACTGTGAATAAAAATATTGAAAAACATAAAAGGAAACTGTGGAAACCAACTAAATTTTTTCTTAATGAAGCTCAAGAAGTTGGAAGATCAAAGAGTAGATGCTTCAGTCCTTCTTAAAAGGAGAACAAAATATTCACAGGAGGAAATACAAAGTATAGAGCACAGACTGAAGGAAAGGCCATTCAGAGACTGCCACACCAAGAGGTCCATTCCATATACAGCCACCAAACCCAGACAATATTGTGGATGCCAAGAAGTACATGCTGACAGGTGCCTGATATAGCTGTCTCCTGAGAGGCTCTGCCAGAGCCTGAAAATACAGCGTCAGAACCAACTATTGGGGTCTAATGGAGGACTGAAAGATCTGAAGGGATTTTCAACCCCACAGGAAGAACAACAATTACAACCAAGCAGACTCCCCAGAGCCCCCAGAGACTAAACCGTCAAGCAAAGAGCACACATGCAAGGACCCAGTGCTCCAGCAGCATATGTAGCAGAGGATGACCTTATAAGGTATCAAGGAGAGGAGAATCCAGGGCAGGGAAATGAGAGGGAGTGGGTGGATGGGGGGAACAGTCTCACTGAGGCAGGTAGGGGGAGGGGGGATGGTATATAGGGATTCCAGAGGGGAAACCAGGAAAGGGGATAACATTTGAAATGTAAGTAAAGAAAATATTCAATAAAAAAATAAATATATAAAAGTAACCATAAAAGGGAACCACAGTTTTACTGGTAAAGATAGCGATAAGATATTTAACATTATATTTATAGCTTTATTTTCTCTCGGATCTTTAAGTTGGAGCTCATAGCCCCACTCTGAAGCAGAGCTGTGAGAACTGAGAAGATGGAGCAGTTGAAAAGCAGGGAGGGAAACTGAATTTAAAGAAAGCCAACCAAACATCATTCAGATCTATGAATGCTGGTTGGGCTTATTCCTGGTAGACATCAGTATGCTTACTCGTATGATAATATTCAGTGAGTATTATTTAGTCAATCCTCCATAGATGAACACTGATAGGCAAAGGAACAGAATCTAGCTACTTGTAAGATAGAACTTAGGCACACATTCTATTTAGATCAAATTAACTAACTGAAAAAATTTCCTTTCAGGGGAATATTTTCATAGGTAGACCACTTCTACAATCTGTACTACATTGTGAATTTCTTTCTTCCCTATGACAAAAGTGCCTGACAAACGTGACATAAGGCAGGCAGTGTTTATTCTAGCTCCTGGCTTGTAAGGAGATAAAAACCATCATGGTGGAGAAGGTGTATGGGCAAAAATACTCTACTTTGGTGGCAGAGCAAGAAGCATTGTGTCTCAGTGAGCAGGCTGTCGGGAGCAGAGACTGATTCCGGTGCTCAGTTCAAATGACTCTGATTTAGTCCATGACTCCAGAACATATATGATACCAAACACATTTAAGGTGGGGTTTCCCTCTTCAACTACAGCTTCCTGAAACCATTCAAAGTATGTTTTCTCAATTATCCCAAATCCCAACAAGATGACAATGAAGATTAAATGTCATGTTTGGTTGGGTCAGACAAAACACAGTGGCTTTCAGGAAAATACCTACCACTGTGCCATGTGTTTATATTTGCATAATGAGAATATGATATATAGTACCATCTTAAGAATGCCATGATTTGCTTATTTGAGAGACTGAGTATAAAAATGAGATATTCTGAGTTTCACAGTTGAACATTGTTCCTTCTTATATCTAAATGGAAAATCATGCAGCGAATGAGTACCCAATACTTATTTATAATTCTTTCTGTCATATATAATTCTTTCTTGGGTTCTGGTACTGCATACAACTTGTTTTTAATTGACAAAAAAGTAGGGTTGAGTCTCAGCTTTTATTTTCAGACCACAGTGCCTCAAGCCTTTGACCCATTTTGGTATGTCTGACTCCTAATCAATGCATCCCATTTTGTCTTAATATAATTTATTTCACTATGTTTACTCATAGTTATAGAGAAACACAATGTTGAGAATGTCTAGATGAAACTGTCAATCATCTGAACAGAGTGGCAGTGTTTGACAATACCAGCAATTTTTTTTTAATTTTTGAAAATTTCACACATGTATATAGGGAAACATATTCATATCCACTCGGGTATTTCACATAAAACTCCCCAAATCTCCAACACAGTGCACTTCCAACTTTATGTTCTTTAAAAAAGAATAACTCTCCAAGTCAAATTAGTAGAGTTCGTGTGTGTGTGTGTGGGCATGACTTTGCAGAAGTGAACATTTGCTGTGCCTTCAGTAGCAGTTCTGAGGGATAGAGCTATCATGACAAACAACCCTAAATCTCAGGAATAAGAGAGAATATAACAGAAAGATGATGAGGTCAAGAGTATGCTGAGACACATAGCTGAGACACTGACTCAAAATACTGAAGTGATAGTTTTGGGTGCATGAGGCTTATCTTAGGTTGAGAAATTTGCCAACTGTTCTAGTTGCTTCTCTGTTGCAAAGACAAAACTGTGAGGGAGGAAGGGGTTTATCTGGATCATACATTATAGTCTATTACCAAGGGAACCAAGGAGAGAAACCTGGATGCAAAAACTGAAGCAGAAAGCAATGGAAGGCAGCTACTTACTGGCATGTTCCTAGTGGCTCATCCAGTTATATTTTTTATTATGTCCAGGCATTCCTGCCTAGGAATGTCACCACACACAATGACCTGGTCCCTACAGACATGCTCATATGTCAATGTGATGGAGGCAAATTCTCAGTTATGGTTCCTCTTCTCAGGTATATAAAGTTGACACTCAACCTATGACACCTACCATCAGTAAAGCCTTTGGTCAATTCCAGTGAGCAGAATTCAAATTTGTAGAATTACTTCTGTTAAACTTAAGTTTAGTTTTTGTCATAGTCAATTTATAAATCTACATTGTTCTTATTATTAAAACTTAGGTCCTACCATCTTATTTACATATATCATGATATACTTCTCAAAGCATGTTTTCATTCTAGTGACAATTTTCGGTATAATTTAAGCATCTTCTGTGTTTATTTCATTTCTCATGACTGTAGTAAAAACACCTAACAGAGATGTTTATTTGGCTCACATTTTCTGTAGCATAGTCTGTCATGTGACTGAACAATGTGGATGATGCCTGGCATATTTTGTAAAGTTGAAAATCAAAAAGCAGGACCTATTCAATATCCCAAAAGCTTGCCTTGAATTATCTGTCTCAAACAGAAATGCCTCCTGTGGCAAAAAAAAAAAAAAAAAAAAAAATAGTTTTTTAAAACAGTGCTCCAGATTAGGGATCAAAAGTCGAAATACATATTAATTTTGAGACATCTACATCTAATTCAAAATATCTTCAAATAGTTTTGAAACTATCATATACTTACATGTTCCTCCTTCCTTTTCCTCGCTCCTACCAATGACCCCTATACCTTGATGTCTCTCAAAACCATGGCCACTTTTTCTCTTTCTTAAATGTATAAAATCAACCTCCCCAGTTTATATAATGTTAGATATATGCATATGACTTGATAACCGATCAGGTGGGGTGTGTTCCCAGAGGAAGGGTATTTCTACAGTTTTCATCACTCCTTAGTTGCCTCATAGCTTAGAGTTTCTTCAAAGCTCTGTGTCTAGAGTTAAGGATGCTTGAGTTTTCTTCCTTTCATGTTAGCAAGTTGGTATCATCCTTGTTCGGGTCCTCTTCAGGCATTCATGTTGATAAAATGTGATGGGAGAAAGAAAGTTCTATTTGCTATCAAAGGAGACTGGTACAGAAACTACAGCTGATCAAAATGCAGAGAACAAGAAATGGTGTGGCATCCAATCACAATATTCATTAGACAGTACGGTTCCTGCACTAAGGACCAGGAGTCACTACAGAGGGGTCAGAAGATTACAAGATCCAGTGGAACAATTTGCTGTAAGACTGTTTCCTAGAAATCTTGAAACATTTTAAACTGCATTTAAACATCGGAGGTTCTAAATATATTAATAGGTGCACTAGGAGACTGTAATAAATCAAATTATCCCAGAATCAGATACATTTAAACTATGATGTGAAGAAATGCAAAATTTATAAATTAAGTATTCTAATAATATTTACAGAATTATTAAAATTCAGCTTACAATCACAGTTCTAACTTAATTATTTAAATTATCAAATCCAAAATGAAATTATAACATAATCTATCTTTTAAGAGTCAAATTTTCTAAATGTGATAATTACAAACATTTTAAATTCATGTTACCATAAATATTAGCAAAATGAATTCAAAATTTTCCATGCTTCATGATAAAATTTCCTGAGAGACTAATATATTCTTGCTGACAAAAATATTTATTTTTGATCTCATATAGCATTCCTTCAATATTAGAGTTGGTTTTTCAGTGCTATATAACTTACAAAGGTTCATAACCTTGCTGAGAGTTCATTTGCACTCTCAATAGCTGGCCTTAGAGAAAACTCTAAATACTACAGTATTCTTGTCAGTCATGCTATAATTCTAATAATCCAATGCCCATCACCTCAAATTCTCTGTTTACATTAAATATATCTGATTCAGTTCTGCATTGACTCAGCCCTTGATGTGGACTTCCATCCTATACTCACTAAAACAATTCATGTGTATTTCTGCATTATTTTAAAAGGTTCAAATATGACATATCAAGTAGATTAGAATTACCTCAACTGGCTCTATCATACTATTTGAACACAACCTCCAAGATGATCTACCTGTGGTTTTTTTAGCCACAGTCACTCAGAAAGTCTATGTGTCAAAGATGAAGCCCCCAGATGAGACAGGTACTATATTGACAGGTAAATGGACATGGGAATTTCAAACACTAGTTGTTCAATCTATTCATGAGCTCATACTGATTTTGTTATTAGAAGGAAGGGGCTGTTTGGTCTCTAAAGATGTTGTAGTCTCTGGCTCCTTATCTTTCTCTCTGCTTCCTGTCCTTCATGTGGTGAGCAGCTTCATTCTGTATCTTATTATTATAGTGTGGGCTGATCTCAGCCAGGTAGGCCTAACAACTGACTAATTCGCTGAAACCTAGGGTTCAATTGCATTTTGCCACCTTTCAGTTGGCTTTTTTTTTTTTTTTTTTTTTTTTTTTTTTGGCTACTTCTTTCATAATATGAGGCAGATCTGAGTGAGCCTATGCTTTCTTCTTGAATGCTGCAATGTGCCATCACCTGGACTATCAAATCTACCACATTTACCTGGTGCTTTTATTTTCAATCTCTCTTAGAGATGGATGAAAGGAGTGGCTAGAAATTATTTGAAAAGATAAACATCTTGTGATAGTGATATAAAGCTTCACTTTGGTCCCCCTATTTTATGAAAAGTAAAAACAACCCCCTGATGCTTAAATTAAATGCAAATCAGTATTAACTGTCTATATATTCATGAGTAAATCAGTTCAGAGTTCTTAAGATGTATAGAAACAATGATAAAATTTAACAATATACATTGTTCTTATACAAAATCACACAACAATTTGAAGAAATCTCCATATAAACAAGGTTTTAAAACCTTGATTCAGAAATCCAATTCCTTTACAACTATAGTACCCCAACACACTACAGTTCTACTAGTTTACAGGCATTTAATCTATTTTTGTAAGTCTTGTACAGGCTAATTAAAACTGAATAGTCAAATGTACAGATAAGAACAGAGCTGGAGAAAAACAAAGCAAAAATTTTACAAATACCACACACACACACACACACACTCACACACACACACACACACACACACACACACACTAGCCGACAAAAACTAAGTTTGGACAGTCTAATAAGTAAAGGACAGAAATAATACCTTTCACCTGCTATTTGCAAGAAGAGAATTACTCTAAAAACATAAGCCACATTCTCTCTGGGTTAGTGTGTTTGCTGGACTTTGGTTGAGAAGATATGCCATGCCCATTTTTCAGCCACCTCCTTTGCCACAAACTACTAGGCTGTTGAGAGGTGCATATTTGCTAGCTAAGGAAGCTGTGGCAATAGAACTGGTTTTGCAAGTATAATCAGCAATCAGGTAACTATCATGTGAAATCCTCCGCAAAATTTCTCACGATTTAGAACAAGAAAAAACCAATAGGCAAAGAAGAAGGGAGGCAATAATAAAGAATAAAAAAATTAATTTATTCTGGAAAATATTTTTTTTTCATTTAGAAAGGTCAATATCTTAGAAAAGATGCAGTAGAAATGTTTTACCTATCCAGGTAAAGACTTTAGAGGAATATTGTTTTGTTTATTATTACTACAAAGTTACTTATTAAAATTAAATAGTCCTTTAAATTTTTTTCTTTACTTTCAAATTTTATGACCCAGACAGAAATACTTTAGTTTCGGGATGTTTGTGGGGCAATGATTGGTGCTTCTAAAAATCTGGAAGATAACCATAATTCTAATTTGTGAATTTTGCTACATTGTTACAAAAATGGTACTACATCTATTTCCATAACCAAATCTCCAAGATTAATTAGATTTAGTAACTGTTATCTCTATACTGAAATATCACTAATGGCAGCAATGTTTTTTTTTTTTTTTTAAGGTTGCAGTTCTTACTTTCCCAAAACAATTGATTTAGAATTTTCTAAGTCAATCAACTTAGTGTTTTATACCCACACTGACTGACATACACTCTCCTCTTAGCATCTAAAATTGTGAGATGCAAAAGCAAATTATATTCTAAATAAAGCAAAAAACTGCAGAGTATTGGAAGCTTTGTCACATAGAAAACTGAAATTTAGGATAAGAATCATCATGATGGTAACCTACATGAAGAAGCTACACTTGTATAAACTGGGACACATAATAACTAGCAAAAAAAAATCCAATTTTATAAAGCCTTAAAGTTGAACAATATAATATTTTATATACCTTTGACCTTTTCATTAATCTTAAGATCTCTAAACACTTACGGTTTGTTAAGAAAATTAAAAATATGTGAGAATTTCAGATGGAGATAGGCATAGAGGTTCAGGCCGTTGAAACTCAGTACTGAGAAGTGTTCTGACTGGAGGATCTCATGTGCTACCCAGGGAGAAACTGGTTGTAACAACAATAAGTACAATAACACGGGAAGAAACTAAAACACAAATAACACGTCATAAATATTCTGCTATTCATCCGCATTCTGAACAATCAACATTTTTAACTTTGAATAACTCGTTTAAATTGTTTGTTTTTTAGAATAAGGTTGAAAGGCTTATGTTTCATGTAAAATGAGACTGATACTTATAAAAACTACCATGTCTTCCTTTACAAATCTAGTACACATATGTCTTCGTACAGCTCCATAAAAGACTAAGGAAGAATGCTTATAAGGTGTGAAATGGAATGTCAAACGTGTTTTAGAGGACAAGACTACAACAGTCTTAAGAAAGGGGATGAGCATTCTTAAAATTGGGAGATCCTTTCACTAACTTTCTGTATCACTAACCCATTCTGACTTGGCTCCCTCCACTGTAGTAGAGCAGACGATACAGAAATTCAATTATTTTAGAGAAATCTGTTATAGCAAAAGGTGTTTGCCATCTAAATCATTGTGCAAACATACAGCCAATGAGAATAAATTTCACAGCTTTCAGAGCACTGGAAATTAAGTGTTTCAATTCAATTGCATAATACAAGATTTTAAGCTCCTAATATGTGGCAGGGCTATTGATTGTCATGACAAATAATATATAAGGAGTGAGCACTTATCTATAAATATCTCACATATAATTTGTGAGCACACAGTAGTTTTCTTTTGTTTCAAACATTGTAAGAAGGTGAAAACATATAAGAAGGTGAAACATTAGTCAGAAGAGTCTTATTAACTAATTGTTCTTAGCACTAGAAAAGAATCCCTTGGCCTTGAAAGTGTCTGAAGATCAAATGTAATCAGACAAGGAAGCCATCTGTTTGGCAAAATTAATAGAGCTTTTAGAATCATTCTTCCTATATAATTAGTAAGATTAAAAGAAAAAAAGAAACACTATTACAGTGCAAGTGGAAGAAAAGGTTTTAACACTTGCATGAAGAATGCTCACCTCTTTAGGAACACCCGGCACCAAACATTGTCCACTCATGCCATTACCATTAAGCAGATGACATCAATTTTAAAGAGTTGTGAAGTCATCCAAGATTTTCTAAACCAAAGAATTTTGACTCTGTTAAATATTTGGTGAAAATTTTCAGCCCCGTGGACAGTACAAAATAACTAGAAGGTCACCCAGTAAAAAGACCCCTTTTAGGATTCCATCATTCCATATGCAGCCACCAAAACCAGTCACTATTGCTGATGCCAAGAAGTACTTGCTGATAGGAGTAGTTATGGATATCTCCTGAGATCTCTGCCAGAGCCTTACTGATACAGAAAAGGATGCTTGCAGCTAACCATCAGACTGAGCACAGGGACACCATTAGATGAGTTAGAGAAAGGACTGAAGTTTGCAACTTCATAGGAAAAACAACAATATCCTAAGGACTAAACCACCAACCAATGAGCACACAAGGAGGGACCCATGGCTCCAGTTGCATATATAGCAGAGGATGGCATTGTTTTTTGTTGTTGTTTTTGTTTGTTTGTTTGCTTGCTTGCTGGTTTATGTGTACACAGCAGTATTTGTTACCATAGAATTCAGGTTTTGTGTCCCCTGGAACTGGAGTTACAGGTGGTGGTTGCCAGGTTCCTGAAATGGATACCAGGAAGTAGACTCTTCCTGGATTTCATATGAGCTACATGCACTGTTGACTGCTAAGTCACCCCTTCAGTTCAACTATTTTTCTACAGTAAAACTCAATGTGGTTCATATACTAATGATACACTTTATATTACTCTCTGTTTTACAAAGGTAAACTGAGATTAAAGTACCTTTCTAAGTGTATACCATTAATGCACTGTAAATGCAGGACTCTTAAGTCCAACATACTGATGGCTGAGCCCTTAATTTTAAATATATCTTTGAAATGATAGAAAGTTCCATCTAAAGTCAATATTTTAAAGATCATGACATAAGTATCATTTTAATATTCTATTCAAAGTTAAAACTAATAAAATTATAAATAAAACTAATTTCTTTCCCTTTACAAGCATTATTATTATTAAGAATAGCTTAATGCTACTCGTTGAAATAAAGCACAGTTAGTCTTGTTAAATGGCACTGCATTATGTTTGGAAACAAGATAGACAGCTTTGCAGTAAAAACAGCAAGCGAACTATGAACTATGATATTAAAAATGGCACAAAATTTCCATTATAATCTCAAGTTATAAATCAATGAACTTTGTAGAAAATTATTTTGACATACATTAATAAGAACTTGTGATTCAATTCTAGTTAATCACTGGTTCGGTCTTTTATTTTCAAAATTTCTTCAAATAATTCATTGTGTTTAAAGGTGTTATATCTCTCCCATAACAAGTCAAATGGAATACAATTATTTTCCGTATTATTTTTCCTAGAATTATATTTTTGAAGTTGAGGAAACGTTCATTTTGTAGAACTAATTGGTCCTTAAAATATGCTGAAGATAGTGTTACTAGAAATTTTCAACTACTACAACTGAATGTCTGAGGACAATGACCTTAGAGAAAAGTTTATAACTTGCCTCACACTTCTGAACACATTCATATTACCTCTGCATACACATAACACAGATGCATGCTGCAGTGTGAAGCATGGAGGAATCTGTTGATTTATGGCCTGGATAAAAATGTAGGGAGAAAGTCAACATGTCACAAACCCCTTGAAGAATGCAGCCTAGTGTCCTACATACACCTCAACTGGTGCCCACTATGAAAGCTCACCACTTCCTAATTGCCATACCCTAAAACCAAACATTTAACCATATATGTAATGAGCATGCTAAGATCAATTTTAGTTGCAATCTTTATGTTTTTCTCTTTCTAATATGTATTAAGCAAGCTATATGAAGCCTTAATTTTAATGTAAAGTTATACATAAACTATAAATAACTATATATAAACTACAACTTGTGGTCAAGATGTTCAAATTAATAGTTCATGGAGAAAATAAACACATCAGAGCATCCACAATGAAGTCTATAAACATCATAGGTATCATTCTTATATTTTGTGGAGATATGCCAATAACTAAGTTTTCAAAATAGAAAAAGTATAGTAGTTTCGTGGTTTTAGGCATTAACCAGCAGTTTATACACAATTGATTATTGCTTATTTTCTTACTATAACTTTTCTTTTACTATGAAGGGACGAGATACAGATACCTACAGAGATAAAGCTGAGGACAGAACAGCGTAAGTTATGGAGACTTTTCTAACTTTCATATATTTATGGCCACTGTGACACTCAAGATGTTTATACTCATGTAGATTATATGAATACACATTACATACCCATATAAATTCCATCATTTAGAGCATGTGCGGGTATATAAAATGTAACACCAATCAGCAAGATGCTTTGTCCCTCCTCTGACACTCTTGCTTTGCTGTCCTTGGAGGAAATTCATACATCTTTAGAGAAGACAAAGAGAACTCTACTGACAAAATCCTCATAACCACCATGAAGACAGAAGTGAAAACAGGTGTCTTTTAAGTAAAAAAAAAAATCTTTTCATTTTGAAAATGCTATCCAAATAAAAGCATAATTAGACTCTATAACAGGATGTGAAACAAAGGAGCAAGCACACAAACAAACAACGGTGGTTGGAAAGGCCAATGACTGGGCCACAGAAAGATCACAAAGATATACTAGGAACAATCTGGAAATGATAGATCAGGTATTCTTTAATGTGGTCGGTCAACATATATTCAAGAACACCCTTTAAATCAATGTCACTGTATAAAAATTAAACTATAATAATACTAATTAGATAAGAAAAGTACTACTTTCTGCCTTGCTTAAGCCACCATTTCCCAATAAACATTTATAACTTGAAGTGTTAATATGTAACAAATTTAGGATCCAGAACATATCTCACATACATACATATTAATATTGACACTATACATGAAAAATTGGGCTGACCCCAAGCCACACTGATTTCTGTGTAGGTAAAACTTAAGTGGAACTCTGACTATTCACCAAAATTTGAATATAAATACTACATGTTTCTGAGGACAAGGTCAACTCATGATTTACACCATTCAGCTCAGAATCCTGATACGACCAGGCTTCCTGCGTGCTCAGAACACATAACCTTCACTGCCCCCTCACTCGTGAATTGTCATAAGATTAAAGGTAATGGCAAGAGCTTTGAGGGAGAGAAGTGCATTTCAGCCTGACAATCACCTACAGTGTGTGTTTTATACAATGCAAGTGGAGCAGTAAACAGGCACCACATCCCATGTTCATTACCACCAGGTTATCCATTTAACCAATAAACTGATGTCAAGGCTTTTAAGAAATGGATTGACTCTGGTTAAGCAAAATTTTCCATTTCTTGACTAACCAATTAACATCAGATTCCTTTGCAAATTATATCTTCTTTCTTCCTAGACCACTCAGAGCTTATTTGAAAGCCTAAGTCTTTGAGTAAATATGGTCTGAAAAGTACCCACTAGAGCTTAGTTATTGGTTTTTGTTTTTATGTTGCTGTATTTCATTTCCAAATTATTTGCTAGTAATACAGACATTTTTGTTTGGTTCCATTCAAACTATATCATAAAACTGTAATCGATTATCTATGTTTGTCAAATATCTAACCCTACTTTATTAATGAAAGTCACAAAGATGACCTGAGAAGACAGAAGACATGTAGATAGGAGAATTTGTTTATTTATCCTGTAGGAAAGCGGGATTAAGAATATGATCTGGCCCGCTCTTAAGTCTCTCAGACTTGTATCTGTAAATGACGTATTAAAGACTTAAGCCAGCTTCCTAGCTTACAGATGCCTTGATGTCTGGAAAATAATCCACTCTCTAATATGATAATCACTCCATTCATCTACATCAAATATAGGGCTTCCCTAAAAGTCTGTTAGAAAAAAATACACATTTTGCCATTAAAAGTAGTTGGTAGGGCAGTCTGACCAGCTCAGATAACGCTCAGCTCAGATCTTTGCATTGGCCCACCCCAACATCTACCCCAGCGATACAGTGCTGGAGGGCATAGAGAGGCAGGTTTTATTATCCAAAAAGCACAGGATCTCCATGACATAGGGCAACAAGAGACGATCAGAGAGGAGCCCCAGTCATAATACAGTGTTGATAGAATAGTAGAAACGGGAAGCCTTGTACCAGACAAGTCATTTCAATAAATGTTTGCAAGCAAAGGAGTGTGGACAAAGGTGTATACTGTGGGACACACTGCGCACATTAAAGCTTCCAGAACAACTTTTTTTTCATGAACCACAAATTAAATATTATTTTTATTTTATATGTTGCCTTTGTCATAGTGGTTTTTTTCTCCTCTTTTTTTTTTTTTATTTAAACAACTTTATTTTCAAAAACCAGAGAAAGATGTACAGAGTTTTAAAAGCAATTTTGCATAAAACTATATAAACCTCACAAAAAAGGGACAGCCAAAAAGTAGAAGCCTTAGTCCTTCTTAGAAATAAAGAATTCAAGAGCAAAGGATATAGCCTTGTGGCCATTCCTGGTATTTAAGAATCATTATGCTTAATCTTTGCACACCAAAAAAACTTTTACTATTTTAATGTTGCATTTTGTTTTACATGTACTTTCTGCTCATTGTAACTAGTAAGATTTCAATGCATACCATCAAACCTTTAAAAAAAATCAAGTACTGACAAAAATATATTCATATAGTTTTATTCAGAACAACTTTTTTTGTCTTGCTTGTATTTTTGTTTTTGAGAAAGAGGTTGCAAGGACTGAGGGCAGGTTTGAAGACAGTGAGAGATTCATGGGATTTTGGTACATGACGGGAAATTCACAAAGAAGCAATACAAAGTCAAAAGAAACTAGTTGTTAGATCATAACCCTGTGACACACTCACATCATCCACGTCTATAAGGACAGACAGCATCAATGCATTGGAAACATATGCATGCCCTCAACATTTTTCAAAAGACTGACTTACAGTTTTATCAGCAAGAATAAATAAACATACCGTACTAATAACGGGTGAGTAAGCATCACAAAGCCTCAGTTTCACCCACCCGGCCTTGATTGACAGTGTCGATGAGGGCGACGCTGTGAGAGAAACTAGACTATGTCCTTTCAGTTTGCTTAGTGTCAGAAAGGAATGGTAATCACCTAGGATCAGGAAAGGATAGGCCCCAACTGAAAAATGCCACAATAAACCCAAATTTTAATACATTTTAGACCTATTTGAAAAAAAGGTATAAATCTCTTTTGTCTCAGAGCTCAGGGTATACAAAGTTATATGTACAACAAATTTGTTTATGATAAATCTTACCAAAAAATAAAAACACTTAGAAAATACATGAGAAATTCTTGCATGTCTAAAGTGGCCTAAGAAGATGGATCTCATACAGCCATGGTGTATAAAATCTCTGGATTCTTCATTCTGCTTCACCACCTATGTCGAGGTCGACACTGGCGGCTGTGATTATCCGCCTGTGCCCGTGTACAGACCTGGGGATGTGTCCTCAGCAAGCATAACTGTGCACTCAACTGAAAACAAAGGAAAAGGCAGGTGAACAGAGGCAGGAACGGACTCTACATCCCTGTGTGTCAGCATCTATACTGAGGGACTTCACCTAGCAGGTTTGACAGAACAATTCAAAAGCAAGGGAAAAAAAAAAACCTGTACTCCGCATACTCTATCCAGCTTAAAGCTGGACACCCTCCAATTCCAGGCAAAGCTGTCTTGTCAAAGCTAGAGGAATAAATCAAGCAAGATGCATTTCGCCTTTAGCGGAGCCAAGTGATTGCAACTATCAACTCATTCATCATCTTCCATCACTGAGAAATTTAGTACATAGTAGCTGAACGGGGGGTCGATAAATGTTCTTAAATAATACCTTGGCTCCTACTTGCTGTGCTTTTAATTTGGTAAATGAATGCCTTCCACTGGGCATGCACCCTAGAGTCCCAGCAATGATGTGGATTAAGCACTTGGTAGCTCTGCAGAACTGAATGCTTCACAGAGGTCTAGCTAACTATAATGGTCCCGGCACATTCAGCCCACATCTCCCTGCTGCTTAATTTCACACATTAAAAGGGGATATGTGGGGGCAGCGAACTTTGAAGTTAAAAATACCACTTTTTAAAAATAGTTTTAAGTCACTACCTGAGCAACAAAACATATAACAATATATATCAATATGTATATATCAATATGTATATATCAATATATATATATATATATATATATATATATATATATATAGTGAAAATCAAAAAAAAAATTAATGTCATCCCTGAGTTGATTATCTAACCTCAGGACAAGCCTAGTGTCCCTTGAGATAGCACCATCTAGTAATAGACAGGAACCTATGCTCCTCTAACACAGTTTAACTAAAAAGAAAAAAAAAAAAAAATGCAACTGGTATAGTGGCACTAACTTAATCCCAGAATTCAGGGGCCAGAAGGTAGTAATGTCTGTGAGCTTAAGGCTACACTCCTACATAGCAAGTTTCAGGACGGCTCATAATGCATTATGTGAATCATGAAAGGAAACCTTCCCAGTACTGTTTTCTCAGGTCTTTATATTTGATTTCTCTATATATTCTTTTACACTCCTTTTCCCTGAATGTATGAATATATGCTGGTCAGAATATATTGACAGTCATGCAGTCAGTGATTTGTCTGGACACCTGAATGAGGTAAGGAGGTTGACAACCCTCTTTCGGGAGACGCTCTGAGCAGAGCTCTTGAGTTCTCAGCTTGAACGACAAACAAAGATGGAGGCCATTCAGAGGGAGAAAGCCCAAGCCCAAGGGAGTATGATTTTTAAAGACTTTCAGGTTTCTAGGTTAGGTGTAATATGCAACCTCACAGGGCTCGAGTCACAGGAATAAATGTGTGTGTGGGGGGGGGGGTGGGTTTACAGAGAGAAGGAACTATTTAAACCTAAAAATGGCTGACACAGAAACTGGTGAGATTCTTTTCATTGGTGGTACTGAAAACTAAACTGCAAGGTAGCATGCCAAGCTATTAACTCAACAGTCAAAATCACATTCAGGCTAAAAGTGCCTGGCGTTCAGGCCCCTCTCCGTCTTGAGAGGGTTTTGAAGAAGGTCACTGTTATCTGACCGAAACAATAAACCCAAACACAAAGGCTGCTGATGAGTTTACTCCTCAAGGCACAGAAGGGGAAAAGGTGGTGGGGGTTGGGGGGATAGCAGCGGACCAGTGAGCTAGTAAATAGAAGAATGTCAATGGCTTCTGAAGGTATGGAACTTGAGAGACATATTGCCCTTGAGCTAATCGGCCTGGCCTGTACTACAACTCATTTGCCTTTCTAGACACACTGACTTTAACTCTTACCACAATCCTAAGGTGACTGGGTACACTAGGCACAGCAGTGTTCTAGCCTGGGGGTCTTGGAGGGTGGACATATCACCCTTTTGTGACTGAATAAGTAGATGCTCAATAAGTAAAAATGTAGATAAGAGAATAACAAATGTTGGGCATTAGAAAGCAGCTCAACTCTAACAGTATTACTTCCCCAAAGTCACCTCTGCCACAGGACTTCCCCTTGGCTACTCAGGTTACAAAGGTCAACTCAGAGGTCCTGCAGAAGTTAGCCTTTCCATCTCATGCCCCATGCATTATCTCCAACACCTTGCTTCTCTTCATCTATCTCCTGGATATCACCTAGCATCATATCCTAGCAGCACAGTCTGAGTTGGAGGCAGCTAGGCTCAGAGAAGGCCTTTGGGTTAACTTGTACTCTCTCCCACTATTGAGAGTTTTAATCTTAGAGGACTATATAGGGAGTTGGACCTCAATTAAGGAAGTCAAAACCTTCTTGGAACTGAGTTAAGGGTCCTTCTTTTTTTTAGTTATCTTTAAGATTGTATTGAAGCTTTCATAAAAACCACAGGCTTTTTTTTAATCAATCTTTGCAAGGCTTGGGCTAATCTTCTTCCGGTACAAACGCCTCTACCCACTGCCATATTGAGGGCTTGAAATGCAGGTAACCTGGGAGCTGGAAGAGACACACAATGTATCAAATTCACACTGGATTCCCTAAATATCTCAGTTCCAAAGAAAGAATGTCAAACATGTGTCATATGATGGGATGATGAGTTAGAAAGATCAAATTATACAAAATATAATCATTAAAATATATTTTTTATTTTCTATTAATATTCCGATATGATTAAAAAGTTAAGACCCTATATATTGGGTCAACCCATCTAGCAAATGTCACAATATGCCCACACATTGCATCAAGTGACTCACTACCCATACAAAGTATCCAAAGTATCCGGGAGGAGCTGCCATCCACTCACTGTCAGACTTACATTTTCCATGTAAATGGATACCTTGTAAGCCCCATAATGTTAGTTTATACCTTAACTCCCTCCAGCTTATTTTAAATTGTTCACCTTCAGTAGAGGCTAAAAGTATCTACTCTACATATTTCTGTAGAAACAATGCTATCTATTTTTATTCTTTGAGATATTTTCCAAATATTCTTTTTCCCTACAATATGGCCTCTGTTAAAACCATAGTTCTTTTTTTTTTTCTTTTTGTAATTCCTAATATTTAGTAAACTGTGGTTTTTACTTTTAACTATAATTATTTTTACTGAATATTCTCTGTATTTATATTTCAGTTGGTTCTAATTGCCAATGTGAGGAACAACTGGTATTATCTTAAACAGGTATTAGTTTATATCTGCTACTTCCCTGTTTGTTTTACCCAATCATGGAAAATGTGTATCAATTTCTACACTAATGTGTTTAGAAATCAAATGATAACAACAATAACAAAAGCAATGTAATTTGGAATTTTGACTTGGACAAATTTTGCCCGTATAAGAAATAACCCACATTAATCTGGGTAGCAGCTGTGGACACAGCAACATCAGGGTATGTCCAGTGGGAGACATACACTATGGGATGCAGATCCACAATACTTAGAATGGCCAGTCTGAAGGTTTGGTGAAGGTGACCAGGACATGTGTGACCTAGAGAAACCAATTTCCATCTGTCTCTGCATAGATGTATTTCTCCCACAGGGGAATAAAAAACAATAGAATCATCTAATATTCTTGGTTCCCAGTTCAGCTGCGAACACAGTTCTTCAAAAACCAGGCCATGTCACTGATCACAGAGCTCAGGACTAAAATACAATGAACTTGCTTCTTAAAGCAAAGAAGTAATTCTTACATGGATGCTCCAAGAAAATAGGTCCAAGAAATGCATTCCACCAGCAGCCTTTAAATTAGTATTTATAAAGTGAAAGCAGCCACTACAATATCGTGGTCTCTTCTGTGGAGTATGTTTTGGAGGATCTCAAATAATAAAGTCACCTATTAGGGAGGGGCAGAGAGATGGCTCAGCAGCTAAGAACAGTTATTGTTCTTGCAGAAGAAGTAATTTCAGGTCCCACTATCTACATGATGGTTTATAACCAACTTTAATTCCAATTCCAGAGACACCGCTGAAGACATCAGGTTCATATATCCATGAACAGACAGACATGCATGCAGGCAGGACAGCCATGCACATAAAAATGTTAAGTCTAAAAATCTGAAAAAAAGTCATCTATGGTTATCTTATCACTATGGTTACAAGGCTGGGCTACTTTAAGTATGGGTCCCACTGTAGCTACATGGGAAGCAGCCAAGCTCTGAAGGTGAGGAGCCTAATAAGCATGCATGATTTCTTTCTCCAACAGGCCCCTACTCAAGCCACCCACCATGGTGTGAAACAGATAGTGATGTTCTCACCACAGGCAGCACTGTATGTTTGACCTTTCAACCTCCAAAATTGTCAGGTGAGTATTGCTTCCAGTGAGAACAATGGGGACCGCTAAATTATACTCTGTAAGCTACTGCATAAAAGGTACATTAAGTTGGGAGGAGACACAGCTGGAGACATCTGTGAGATTGCCAGGGAGTAAGGACTGATATCATTTAAAAAATATATTGTACATGGATATAAAATTCTCAAATAATAAATATTTTTAAAAGCAAACAGAAAACAAAGAAGTAGTTGAGAGCAACCTAACCCTGGAGATAGGACTTCTTAGATTACTGCTTTATTTCTTCCAAATGTTTATATTGTATAAATAAACATATACACAAATATACATTAATATATATATATATACATGTGCATATTATACAATATATAATATATCATATATATATATATATATGATACTATCTATAGCTATTAAAATACAAGTTCATGGAAAGTAGAGAATCAAATCCTAACACCAGGTGTCTACAGTATTAATACAAAATGATAAATGGATTAATCATAAACAACCACTACCACTAAAGACTGTTTTAAAACTTTCTAGACATAGGCTGTACTTATGGTCTGATCTCTTCAGTTGAGATCTAGTACATTTGACTAAACACCAGAGCCTTCCTTCCTGAATTGTGTTTAGTCCCTAAAGCTGAGAGGTACACTCTCTCCTTATATTCTGTCAGAAGCTGAGGGACATCTAGAGACAAGTAAGCTAGCATGCTCCCCAGGTAATCCTGACAGATCAGGGACACTTACTCTTGGCCTGTGCCACTGCAGATGTGGCAAGGAGACATCACTGGTCCCCAAATGGTACAGATTCCTCACCTATTTCTGCCCTGCCTTTGAGAGAATAAAGCAGTGAAGCACGGTCAGATGAAGATTAATGGCATAACCTTTCCTGAGAGCAGAGGTAACAGTTGGCGACAAAAGTCCCTATCTAGAGGGAGGGGATAGTGAAGAGAAGAGATGACTCATCTTTATCACCTCCCATTTTAGTTAAAGCCTCCAGAAAAGCCAGAACACAAGTCCTCACATTTGTGACCTACATCCTATATGATTGATCAGATACTGTGTAAAATTTTACTTATCTGTTCATTCATTCATTCATTCATTCTTTCTTTCTTTCTTCATTTTTGCTCTCTAGGGTTTACCCTTTCAAGACAGCCAGGCAGAAATATATTATCTACCAATTTCCTGAAGTTACAATCTTTTAGAAAAAGTCATATTAGGAACATAACTTAATTAATATTGAAGCTGAAAGATCTCTCCAGGTGCACATGTGTTAAATTGCAGGTTATGCAGGGACGGAGAGAAGGCAAGCAGAACATCTGGCTCCCTGGAGGAATCAGCATCTTCTGAGATGTATATGATGGTCTATTCTTGAGCTTGTGGTTTCCAGACTCCAAATTATATTCAAATGAATACAGGTAGCAGGCACTTTATCCTGACTTTCATTTTCATCTCTTCTTTCAAGACATAAATAAGGCAGCTCAGAAATCACCACATGGGGGTACACTACCTTCACAAAAATCCAGGAAGGACTCCACAGAGAAGAGATGGGCACAAAGAGACAACAGTGTACTGTTTAGCTTAATGAGAAGATTCTGAGGATGCAAGATCTTGTGCTTTAATCTCCAATCAAGCAGATATGTATGAGGTCTGTGAGTGTACTAAATTATACACATATCATTACAAAGTCTACGGCTCCTTAAGGAGGTGCCTTTAATTTCATATCCTCTTGTTAAAAAGGAAGAAAACGGGGGGGGGGGGATTATTCTTCTTCATTATGGCCACAAAGATGTGAAGGATGCCTCCCAGGGCAGTCCAGTTGGCGGCTTAATTGGCATCACCTGTGATCCCAGAGCCTCCTGGCTGTGGTGGATCCCACATGTGCTCTGTGCCATGCTTGCTGCTGGGTGGCCAGGCAAGTTAGGAAGTGCGGTGCTTTAAAGGGAGATGCTAATGAGCTGATTTATTGTGATACTTGGGGCTGTGTTTGGAAAACATGTAGAGCTGAGAATCCATCTGTACAGTGGTTTCATGAGGAATTCTATTTGCTTCTACTACTGTGTTTTGAGATTTTCAGCTCCTCAATATCTTGCAGAAGGGACTGACTCTCCCAGATCCTCTCTAGCTAACTCTGTACACAACCAGACATCAAAATATTAATTCTCTTGTCCGCTACTGCATTGTTCCAACACTGACAACTTAACTGACTCAATAACGGTTAGAGGGATTTTCTCTAACTCATCTATAATATACCTTAGTCACTAAGGGAAGAGTAGGATGTGACAGTCGTTGGGAGAATAAACACCTACCTTTTTAGGTTAGGTGTGACATGCCACTCCTGCTGATACATGGTGGATGTGGCATTCAGGGATTTTTTTCTTTTTTCTTTTTTCCCTATTTTTTGGAATAAGGTTTTCCCAATTAATTTCTAACTTCTATTGTTTTTCATTTTGTATATAATCTAGAATCTCACCTCCTTTAGACAGTCTAGGAGGGGATTATATGCTTTACTGGAACCGGCTATCTACCCCAGACAGGCCTCTGATATAGAACGATCTGACCTCAGTTTCCCAAATGATATTATTACAGATGAACAACACGAGGTCATACTGGAATGCAATTTTGATATACCTTCATTTTGGAGCTAAAACCCAACGTAGAGAATTCTGTGGACACAGCACACTGTCCCAACGGGTTATACCTTTAGCATTGATCTATCATTTAAAGACTGTGGAGCAACAGCTGAAAAATCTATTTCATTGGAGATAATTGTTTATTCAGGGAGCTTGTATCCAGAATTCATATCATATAGAAAAAATAAACAGGCTGCATAAAAAACTTTGAGGTCTTCAATACTGGACAGTTGGATTGCAATAATATGCTAAAAGTGGCATTGCATGTCACATATGAAGCAAGTTTTTGGCACCTGCTCATGCAGTAAAATGCTGGCAGGGATCCTGTAGAGCCAGGGAACAGGGTTAGGTCTAATATCAACCACTGCCTGTGGACTAGCAAATGGGCATGAGAAAACTGAAGCAGGATAAAGGTACCATTATATAACTAAGGCTATCTCTATTACTACAATGAAGGTTTCTAAGGGGCAAGCGGCCAAAAGGAACACAACACTTAAAAATAAAATAAGGCAACATTTCAAACCAGTTGGCTACAAGGCAGTTTTTATCACCATTGCCTTTTCCAATTGCAGCCCTTAGGGTGGAAATGAGGATCACTTGTGGCTTTCAAAGAGAAATGGGTGCACTCACCTGCTCAAACTTGCTCATCTAAGCGCTGCTCAGCCAAGTTGAAAATGAGCATAGTTAAAATCTGGAAATAGGAGTCAGAAGTCCCATTGTCTTCAGACCACTGAGCTACTGAGTGACACCTCCACTATGCCTGGGCTCCCCCCTCAGCTGTGGATCTATGATAATGATTCTTTCATTGCTCTGCTTAGAAATACGGAGGAAAAACAGATATACCATCACCAGTGTCTCTCTGGCAATCACTTTTAAAATGAAGAGACATCCTCTGTTTCAACAGGAAAGTTGAGTAACTGAAAACAGAATGGATGCTGCAATAAATAAGTGTGTGCAGAGACATTAACATGGTTAGGAGAGGACATTTATTTGTGTAACACTTCGACTCATGACATATATATATATTTTTAATTCTGTATGTTTGACCTGTTACTTCCAGAAAATCAGAATGAAGTGCTGCACTGGTTGAGTCAGCCAATGTTATATTGCTTTTCTGCACACTAGCCTTTTTCAAACGCCTCTGTTGGAGAAAATAAATCATCTGTACAGCTCACTTCTTACAAACATCAATCCTATTTAAAATATATATCCAGCCTAATCCAAATACCCAAACTCATCCTTTCTTACTAGATTTGATGTGAAAACAGCTCTGCACATCTTCCTACAAACAAGATATCTGGAGTGAGTTCCAGATTGCAGATCTCGTGTGAACACAGTGTCATGTTAAATAGCTTTCAGATACCAAGTTCTACTGCAAAAACAACTGTGCTTGTGACTTAATCACAGAAGGCTGGTACTGTCCACTGCTATAATATATGTATATCCCCCTTATCAGATGCGGTTTCTCAGTAGGAAATACTAAGCTGTATGCAGAATGCTACGTTAATAATCTAAGGCCATACCCATGTTATTTTCTATATGGGAAATCTCAGAGAGTATTCGCCCTGTGCTTACTATGAAAAAGGAAATATTCAGAGGTCAAATGCCTATCCAAACACACATTTCTTCATGTATCCATACATGTAGGTGTTCGAATCAGCATCTTCAGACTTGTCTCATGATTTAACAATTTTCTACTCACACCACCTGAACACATGCAGATCGACTTACGTATGAGATGACTAAAACACATGCCAGGTTAAATGAGCCCTCAATTACTCATCTTATGTTAAAAAAATCATTTGAGAGCCCACAAAATGGCTCATTTGGTAGGACCAGTTGACCCTAACCCTGATGAGCTGAACTCAGTCTGTGGAACGTTCATAATGAAAGATGAACACCCACTTCAACACATTGCTGACTGTCTTCTGATCTCCACCCGTATGCCATGGAAGGGACACACATACACACACCATACAGATACCATACACAGAGAGGCACAGACACAACCATGCACAAACACTACAAAAGGACCCCAATAAAGGAACTAGAGAAAAGACTGGAGGAGCTGAAAGGGTCTACAACCCCATGGGAAGAACAAAATGATCAACTGATCAAACCCACCACAGCTCCCAGGGACTAAAACACCAACCAATAAGTTCTTGTGGAGGAACCCATGTCTCCAGTTGCATATGTAGCAGAAGATAGCATTGTCTGGTATCAATGGGAGGAGAGGCCTTTGGTCCAGCAGAGGCTCAGTTTTCCATTATAGGAGAACAACAAGGCACTGGCTGAGGTGGGAGAGGGTGGCTGGAAGAGGGAGTACCTTCATGGAGGCAATGGGAGGGGTAGGGGAGAATGGGATTGGGGGAAGGGGATAACATTTGGAATGTAAATACAGAGAATATCCAATAAAATAAATAAATAATATTTTAAAAGAAACTAAGTTTCGAACTGCAGTCCAGTGTGAGCCAAGTTTATGTTCCTTCATGAGTTTCTCTCTCTTTATCATATCTAGCTTTCCATCTCTACTTAATAACTGTGTCTGTCCTTATGAGTACCTGAGTACCTGAGATAATTAACTTATAAAGAAAAAAAGAGTAAGTTTGGGTTATAATTTACAAGATTTCAATGCATGGTAAACTGACAGAATTTCTGTGTATTCAGAGTGAGGAAGATCTTCCCGAAGGGACTGGACCATTCACTGCAGAATTAAGATGCAAAGGGAAAATGAAAAAGACCACTGTATCACAAACGTCCCAGGGCAATCCTTTCAATGACTTAAATATTCACAGGAGATACTACTTCCTTGCCACATCTCCAAAGTCCTACTTGCCTGCACTTACTATACTATCATGATTAAGAATAAATCTCAACATGAGTTTTGGAGGACACAAAGTACATGAACATTACACCATCAACCCCACCATATTTCAATATTATGGTCTATAAACAGTTCACCATGTTAGGTCAATTCTGTGATAGTCAGAGACCCAGAAACAGCTCAGCCTTCAGAACCCAGGTGAGTTTGGCAAATCTTATTTAAAACTAGGTGCAATTAATTCTCAATGTAAACATTAGAAAAGTTGCTCAAATCAGGATGACTGGCAACTCAAAGAAGCTACCTGAGTAGTATCCCTTGGAACTGTCAGAGGCACCATGTGTTCTCCACAGTCAGCCTGGAGAACAGAAGCACATAGCTTCCTAGTAGGAATGACTATGACAGAAAATATTCAAGAAATCAATGGAGTGGTTACTCTGGGAGGAAAGGGAAACTGCACTTCATAGAACAGAGATAGAGGAGGCTTTTCCTTCCTTCTCTCATAACCCTTAACTAGCACGTGATATGCACTTATTGATTTTTCCATAAAAAGCTTCAAACCAAAAGTTAGTTATACAGAGTGTCTAGAAATTTTATATCCAACCCTGAATCTATACCAGAATCACTCAACTCAAAACCTCAATTTTCATTGAAATTCTGATCTTCTAATGTTTGTTTCTTAAAGCTTATTCATGAAGCTCAAGTATTTGAGGCAAGAGATATAGCAGAATTGCTAGAGTTCTTCCTGAATGTCTTAGTCTGGGTTTCTATTCCTGCACAAGCATCATGACCAAAAAGCAAGTTGGGGGAAAAAATAGTTTATTCAGTTCACACTTCGACATGCTGTTTTAATCACCAAAGGAATTCAGGACTGGAACTCAAGCAGGTCAGGAAGCAGGAGCTGATACAGAGGCCATAGAGGGATGTTACTGACCAACTTGCTTCCCCTGGCTTGCTCAGCTTATTTTCTTATAGAACCCAGGTCTACTAGCCCAGGAATGATATGACTCACAATGGGCTGGGCCCTCCCTGCTTGATCACTAGTTGAGAAAATGCCTTAAAGCTGGATCTCATGGAGGCATTTCCTCAACCAAGGCTCATTTCTCTGTGATAACTACAGCTTGTGTCAAGTTGACACAAAACCAGCCAGTACACTGAATATGTATAAATCCATGAATTAAATCCCAGCATTGAACAAACCAAGTACAATAGTACTCACCTATAGTCCTAGGACAAGTAAACAGAAGCAGGAAGACCAACAAGTTTCTGATTTAATAAGTGAGGGAAGAAGTATCATTATACACCATAGATGTGGGTCTTCTATCTGTCTGTCTGTCTGCCTGTCTGTCTATCTAGCTATCATTGGTAGGGGAGGGTGCACACTTGCCAAAGTAGAAATATGGAGATAAGACAACCTTTGAGATATGGTTCTCTCCTTCAATGACATCATGACCTCATGAGTATTAAACTCATGGGCTTAGTGAAAGAATTGGGGGCAATTCTGGGTTTTCTTTAACTTTCAGATTTAAAAACAAGAAATTGCTGACTTAGATTTACCTAATTTCTCAATATATAAATTATAGGGGTAACAAGGACATATCAGCTATATAAGGAAAAGAACTATAACACAAGAACATACCATGGGATACCTACATAACAACAAAGAGTCTTATTATAATCAAAGACTTGCATAGTTTTCAAAAGAAGAATCCCAGAGCACACACAAAAGGCAAAACACACTGATCCTGCTTTTCAATGCCTTATCATCATAATTTCTTCAAAAGATTTGGGTTTCTTGTATGTCTAGTCTACCCAAATTTTGAGTGTAGATCTTCTGGAGAAATGGATCTAGAAGGATCAATTGTTCAAACAGGTTGTTCTCAAACTTGTAAGCCCTTCAACTCAACATACAGAGAGTGGGAAAGCAAGCCTTTAAACTATCCATGATCATTAGGTCCCATTTTAGTGGAGAATCATAAGGCAGTTCTGTTGGGCCTAGGGCATAGAATTTGTCATCCCTCTTTCCCTCCTCCCATCCCTTTTTTCTTCCTTCCATTTCATCCTTCTTTCTTCCTTACCCCATTTATTTATTCCTCCCTTTATCCTCTTCCCTTCCTCCCTCCCTCATCCTCCCATCTTTCTTTCTTCCTTTTTTCCCTCCTTCACACTTTCTCCTTCTTCCTTCCCTCATTCCTCCCCCTTTCTCCTGTCCTCCTTCCCTTTTCCTCTTTCCTTTCTTCTTCTCCTTCTTTCTTCATACTTTCCTTCTTCCTTTCCACTTTCTTACTTTTTTCCAAAGCTCTAAAGATGACTGTAATCTTCAGCCTGCATCAAGACTCATTGAGGCAACATCAACAATCCACCCAATTCTGTACTGCAGAAATTTCGAGTTCTATTCTCCTAAAAAAGAAAGAAACCCCATGCTATCAATTTAAAAGAGAGACTAAAATGGGCCCTTGTTCCTCCCCTTTCCGTGATTTTTTATGGGCCAGCCTTCTTCTCTCACAGACATTTACAAAGAGCCACTCACAAAGCTGAATGGATGATTGGAGAAATTCAGAATAAAGATGTGGGGCTTTGTGCACCACCCCAAGTTTCCTGGGTACAGACACCCTTCATCAAGATGGAATTGTCTACTTGCACATTTTGTCATTGAACTTAGTGACATTAAGTCAAAGGGCAATCATCATAACCGTCATTGACTGTAGTCCTCATCACCAGCCCATTTGATAAGAGCCGGTTAGAGGCATGGTGATGGATGCTATTTTTATATTCAGAATAGGTCCATGAAAGGATCCTGGTAGCATCCAGTCCCTGGCTATGTTCTTAATGAGTTTAGGAGGGCAGCAAACCAACAGCTGCATGTTTTGCATTTTTTATTCAAAGTCTATTCAAACCTTGGCCTCCAGATGTCTATCTTCAATTTGTTCAAGATTTGGAAGAAATAACACACACACACACACACACACACACACACAAAACAAGTAATCAGGAAGTCTAACAGCGGTATTGTCAGAGACTGAAGCTTCTAGGGCATAGGACCTAACTCATGCACATTCATGTTGCCTTGACTGCACAGTGAAATTTGTGGTTAACCCTCCAGGTGTGCACACCAGGGCTGGTGATCTTTGTGTGCAGCTCCTGACACTAGTCCAGTACAAACTGCATTTACAGCCCAGTCACTATAAACAAAAAACCCACCTTGACAGTGGTATCCAATAGAGCTACAGCATTTTCTATGCAGAAAATGAATGCATCAGTCCCGTGCAAGACACAGTGTTCTCTGTCTCCACTCCTTGACTCCATCTCCCAAGCCTCAATGGAATCAGAGTTTCGTTCAGTTGCTTGGGAGCTGTGGCATTTTATCCAATTAGGTATGGCTGATAAACAGCGAAGGTGAATATAGTACTCACCCCAGATAATAAGTAGTATCCTAACAGGAGCAACTTAGCAGTGCACTGAGCCAAATGGGAAATCTTTTTCTGTTTCACCTCATTGGAAGAAAGTCATACTATATGGCTCCAAAAAGTTGTTTCCATGTGTGGACTTACCTCTGTCAAGATTGCCATTCTTTGTCCCCCAATACCACATTTGTCATACTAAAATAAATAATAATAATGCCCTGGCACTGTGAGTAGAGAGAGTATTCTACCCAAAGCCTTAAACAACCTGTGGACTTTGCTTATCAATGTCCAATTCATCTGATCCATAACTCAATGGCATTTTCTGTGGTTATGTATAAAAAGCAGGGAAGTCAAGCAACATGAGCATTGAGCATCCACAGCCCACTGGGGCAGCTCTCAAGTTGCTGTCAAACCATTTGTTTTTGCTCAGTATGATAGTGCTTATATTTTTAGCATAAGATCCGATCAGAAGAGCTAATACCACCCATGCACACAGAGAATTTTATCCCCATTACTGTCAGTGTGGGTGACTTAAATGTGTTCTTAAATGGTGCCCAACTGAGGATGCAAAAAATAAGACAAATGTTAGAGGTTCAGGGAAGCAAACTGCCAACCCTATACCAAAAATAAAAAATAAAAAAAAGGGGGGCGAATTATCTGCAGCATTCCTAGTGAAGCAGAAACAATGTTAGTGATGATGATTGCAGTACTGTGTAAGACTCATGCAATTCATGGTTTGAACTGTTGTTTCCATTGGGGGTTTTGTTGTTATTTTTTTTTTCATGGTGTTTTTGATTGACAAACTGAAAGTATTAGAAAATCAACAAGCTTAAATAACTTAACCTCCTCTCAGAATGGCCTTCCATGTGCCTAGAGATACAACAGACATTTGACTTCAAGATAAAAGCAAATGGATGAAGCCCTGAAGCTCCTCAACAGATGTCCATGCAGCGATCAAGAGGCAGCTGGAAGAATCTGGTCCTATACCAGACAGTTTTCAGTGCATTTTTTTTTTCTTGCCTGCCTGCCAATATTTTCTGCCTAGATTCCAAGAATAAAATAAAATAAAATGCAGGCAGCAGAGGCAGAATCATTGAGTGTTTCTCATTTGGGGAAAGGGCTTTGAGATATCCTCCCCTCAAATCAAATATTGAAACTCAGATAAAGTCCAAGCGCATTTCTCATTGTAGCATGCAGAAAAAATGAAAAAAAAAAAACAAAAAAAAAACAAAAAAAAAAACAAAAAAAACAAAAAAAAACCAGTTCCCATAGAAACATGCAATTCAAGGTGGAGGGGATCTGAAGAGGTGGACACTGGGAGCACAGTCCTAAGCATCAGAAGATGGAGACTCTATTTTTGCTTCCACGCCAATTTGTGGTGCAACCTCAGGCAAGTTACATAATCTCTTTGAGGCCGTCTTCTAGCCATTGTGGTCATGTTACGAGGTTTTTCAACTAACTCCACAGAGTCTGGTTCAACTTGAGCAGCTCTACTTTTTTATCTGGCTTGACTGTGTTTCTGGGTGAGATTTCATTTGAAAAACAGATACCCTGACTTCAAAAAAAAAAAAAAAAAAAACCTGCTTTTGATAAGCTTGGGAAGAGATAGTGTGGGAATCTTTCTCTGCTACTGTACACAGATTGCATAAAAAGCAAACTGCCTTTCTCAGACTTTACTCCTGGGGTAGGAGCCGGAGGAAGGGCAGAGCTTTATTGAAAACCGACTGTGCCATGCTCTGCTTTACTGAAACACTTGCTCTTTCCACTAAGCAAAGAACAAAGACATCCCGCTCTACAGAAGAGCACATCCTGTGGGCGAGGGAGCTCAGTCATGAGAGAACTAGTAATTTCCTCCAATGGCCTCCCTTGTTTTTTCCTCCAGAGGGAATGTATACATTTCCTTTACCCTTTGATCTTTCACCAGATAAAAAGCATGTAAGGAGAAAAACCAAGAACAATGGACTCATCACTAATCAACGACATCATCCAATAAATATTTAGTGAATGTTTATAATATTCTAGGTGGTACGTGTTGGCCTTAACAAGTTTCCTCAACTTCTAGGGGAAAAAAAAATCAATTATAAGTATACTCTAAACCACGTGGACTGTGAGTTACCATGCTTGTGGCTTAAGAGATTCATTAATTTCAGCAGTTAAGTTTTGTTTGCATACAGAAGTGCTTGGAATTGAACTAGCAGCCTCACAAATACCAAGTTAGTATTCCACCACTGCGCTCTGCCCTATCCTCCTTCTTGCCCTTGGGTTGCTGAGGATGATACCAGAGCTTCATTAAATACACCCATAGTGATTTTGTTGTTGTTGTTGTTGTTGCTCTACAGTTTCAGAGGTGTGCATGGACTTTACACTGTAGTAATATTAAAACACTCAATAGCAACACACCTTCAATTTAATATAGTCATCCTTCCTTCTAGCTCTAGGTTCCTTTGCCTCCCCAACTCACTGAGGAATTTTTCAACTCACTGAGGAATTTTGTCTCTTGCACCCTGACAGTCATGGCTGCACAAGCAGGAGCCCTCACCATGAAGTAGCAGTTTGAAGCCTCACTATGCAGGGTCAATTCTCTGTGTAGCCTTTTTACCACAGGAAGCCATGACACCACAGAGGAAAGTTTCTCAATGTCCCACTTGTCATCTCCCTTTTGTCTGATGCCATAGGGAAGCATCTGATGTCAAACCCTAACCCTAACCCTAACCTAAGTGTGAGGACTCCTGTTACCTTATTCCTGTGTCATGATTTTAAGCAGAAGCAAAAATGAAAGGAAAGGATGTTCAGAGGCATGGGCAATTACAGCAAAGGATGAAGAATAAAATGGCTGCTCCATGCTTAACTGCTGAAAGAGCGGAGTGAGCAAAAGGTGTAGGCAGAAATCACTGTGGGCCAACAATTTCAAGCCCATCAGTTGGAATTATTTCAAATGTTAGGATTTTTCACTGTTTTCATGAAAATATTTGTTTGAAAACAATGAGAGTGATGAGACACAGGCCAAAACATAACATAGAACATGGACTTTTAATAAACAATTTTTCTTTAGTATTGGGACGTGCAAATGTGAGCTATGGGGGAGGGGCATGGGCATCACAACAGACACTGTGATGAGCAAGGGATGGACTGAGCTCAGGCCTATGTCTGGGCTCCCTCACTGGCCCAAGCATTGATTCTATATACACAGAAAGTGGAAGGAAAACTGTAAGACAGGCTTTCATTTTAATAGGTATCACTTTTACAGTATGACACTTTCTGTGTTCTGGAGAGAAGAATCGGACGCAGTGGCAGTGGTAAGTGCTTCTGTCTCAAAGAGTATTCCTGGGGAATTGACAGCGACTTATGCTAAGCAAATGTTCCCATGAAGGGAATTTACTTGACAATCACTCCCTCTCACTCAAAGCGTCAGCTAGCCATGGCTCACCAGTTGTAATCAGCCACAATCTTAAAGAATCAAATGGAAAATCACTCCTGTTATAAATGGTGTGCCTTTCTGAATGGTGTGAAGCCATCTTAGATAATCCAGTTCTGGACTGCATTGTTTGGTAAGTGTGGGCTGGCTGCTACTCCTTGGTAGGTAGCTACAGCTCACTAGCCTGGCATCACAGTGCTCGCCTGGCTTCAGGGAACTCTTATGTTGCTTAAGAGTGTTTGCAGATGGGAAAGCAGTGATTTCAATAATTCAGGTATATCAGAAAGAAGCCATAATGTGGTTCCTACATTACAAACCTGAAAGCATTTTCAGCTAATAAAGAACAAAACTCAGATGTTGCAATTACTAAAATCTCCAGTCAGACGCTTGTAAGACTCTGAAGGAAAATAAATGTGTGCTAATTTTGCTATGACACTTCCAATTGCAAGGCACAGCCTGAGTGCATAAGTGCTTGCTTACAACAGAAAAGTCATTAAATGTGTATATATAAGAACAGGGGGAAAACACCACAGTATATGCCGGATTATTGCTGCCCAAGCTTTACAAACTAAGCATACATGGTGGTGTATGTCCTTAATCCCAGGACCTCAGCAAGTAAATGGGGGAGGATTTCTGAGATTGAGGTCAGACTTATTTATATAGCTAGTTCCAGGACAGCCAAAGTGACACGGTGAGCTACTTTAAAAAACAGAAAAGAACTCACTGGTGATCTTGGGATACATCTATTCCAGATTAGGGGGTGGGGTAGGTAACTATTATATTAATGTTTATGTACAACAGAAGCATGTGTAAGTAAGTATGTATGTATATACACATTCATATATAATTGTATTTCATATAAATGGGTGGGGACATACATATGTGACATATATATTTCATGTGATGTATTTCACCATGCAAAATGCATAACTATGGAAGCTTAAAGGTTCCTAAAATTACTGAAATTCAAATTTAGAGTCTATCCTAATGGTGCAACCACCAAGCAAATGATTAGATTCATCATTTGTATCTTTAATCTTCAGTTCTCAAATCACAGTCATTTTATCAAAGTCTTAAGGAAGGATTTCAAAGGAATCAAGCCTTGGGGCACAGTGGTAGATGCCGATAATCTAGGCTCTCACAGCAGAAATCAGAGGGGATCTAGTCCTAAATTTAAAGCCAGTTTGTATGCTATACAGCAAGAAGCTGTCTGAAAATAAAAGACTAGTAGACCTCCTTGATTTTCCCTCTCTTGGCTCCCATCCCTCTCTCGTACCAGATTCTCTCTGAATATATATATTTTATTCCTAAAAATTTTTATACCAATTTTCTTAATGTAATATGCTATCACTGCTGACCTGTGAACTCAATGGCCGATATCCAGGCAACATAGATGGGAGTTCCTCCAAAGTACCACCTCTTTGTGTCCTTTCTTTTTCACAACCTCTGTTGGGTGGTAGTCTAAAAGAAAGGTTAAGGTATTTAAGAGCCATCATTAAAAATGGGCACTTGAAAAAATTAAAGTCACATAGCTGGGATAAAGAACAACCCAAGAAAATAAGAAAATTAAGTTTGGTCACTGTCAAAGAGATGGAACAAAAGTTCTTAACATTAAGCAATATGATATGACATAGAAAAATCCATTTTGTTAAAAATAACTTGCAAAAAATCTTGCTCCCACTAAATAATTATTTTTATTTCATAAAATGATGCATAATTTATCAATGTCTCTATACAAATAGTACAAATAAAATTAAGCAACGAAAAATAGTCACTTATGAGTTAAGCATGCAACAATGTATCATTGAAGAGTTTTCAGTTATATAGAAACTGAACAATAATATTTCTTAGAAAATATGATTATTCTCAGTGTTATGACAAAATATCCACGAAAACTACTAAGCAAACTGAGGATGAGCATATTTTGGCTCAGACTTTGAAGGTATACGCCTACATGATGGAGAGATTATGATGGTAAGACTATGCAGAGCTATGAGCTACATTTCACCTACATCAGGAAGCAGAGAGGCCAGAGCCAAAGCTCACCCCACCATCCTAACATGGTCATAAGAGTCATGCATGGTGAACAATGTCTTGGGGAACTGTGAGAGAGGTTCCAGGAAAAAGGCAGAAGTTGTTGATTTTATCCCAGGTGCCTTTTGTTCTCTAGATTGTTCTTGGATGTGATTTTTGTGCCTCCTGCAACAAACATTTACATTCAATTCAAATGAGATGCTCATTCTTACTGGCTATCAGAACATAGTTACAGAACCCAATAATCTATAGTATGTGCCAGGCAACTGTGTTGTGTTGAAATCGGACTATCCCAAAATAGCTGTGTCAAAGGACTGCTGTGTTAATATTTACTATGTGCTTACTGATGTTTCTTTACATGTTTTCCTGACCATGTTTCTCTGGACACAAATTACCTTCCTTAGATCACTGATTTCTTTGTTACATTTGCGTACAAAAGTACATTGAAACCAAAGAAAGACTATTTACATCACCAGACTGAGTTCTGTAAGGTTCTTAGATCCCTGGCCTACCAGACAAGATCTGCACAGGTCAGCAAAATGTCAGTATCTCACATTCCGTTCTTTATCCAGTCTAGGACCATGGCCTACAGCACTTGTTTTCAACCCTTCATGATGGGTCTTCCCTGGGTCCTTTTCTCTGGAAACACCCTCATAAAAACACACACAAGTATATATGTCCATGGTGACTCTAAACCATTAAGAACCCACTTCTTGTCAACGTGACATTCAAAGCCATCAATTTAAACTGGAGTTTTCTATTATAAGCCCTAACATCTCATTTTCTTCTCAGAATCGAAAATGCATTCCACCCCTAAAAGTCCCTTGACCTTTACCTGTCTAAAGTGGAAAGTCACAGAGAGTCAAGGCAATCTGTTAATTAAAAAATACTTCTAAATTGCAGTGACACATTATAAAAATTTCTATTACAGGGGATTAGATGAATAGGAGGTATACTAAAACCTTCACAACCTAAAATGTGGTGTAAGAGGAAGAGAAAAAACACAAAACTTCTTTAAACAACAAACCTTTTATTCCACAGTTATTATCAAATAAATTCATATTAATGTTGAAAATCCTGACTCGTTCAACTTTATATATTGTTCTTCCTTTTAGTTCAGTGAAATATATAAGCCTAGAACAAAGATAAGTATGTTAATTACATGTGTCAGGTTCAAAAGTCAATGAGCTATAGTCACACATCTGCTTTTATATACTACACCAAAGAACATAAAAAGGAAACACTGTGGGTGCTCCAGAGATCCTTCAGTGCCTTCGAGCACTTGGGACCTGGTCCCAAGCACTGCACCAGATGGTACGCAACCAACTGTAATTCTAAATCAGAGGTTCCATGCCATCGTATTTATGCAATCCCTCTGCATATGAAGGACAACCTATAGAAAGCATGCATGCAAACACACACACACACACACCCACACACACACACAAATAAAACACCTTAAAAATGAAAGTCACAATATTTTTATATTTTTCCTGTGGGAAGGAAGTTCTAAAACTGATCAGAGTTGGAACTGGATATGAGGAGGAACATGATAAAAA
This sequence comes from Micromys minutus, assembly GCF_963924665.1. Classification (NCBI taxonomy): domain Eukaryota; kingdom Metazoa; phylum Chordata; class Mammalia; order Rodentia; family Muridae; genus Micromys; species Micromys minutus. Next base: position 40,233,971 of record NC_137983.1, on the reverse strand, counting down.
TCAATCAGCCATGATAATGTAATTTCAAAGCTTATTAAAAGGAGCTGTGATTATAAGATAACAACTCCTAAAATCAGCTGAACATTAGGGAACTCTCATTACCAAATGAACACACATCTTGTCAGAAACAAAGATAGTTGGAAAAAATTTTTAACACTCCCTTCCTACTTAGTATTGGCTAGATTTTTTTTTCCAATTATCAAACTCCTATGTCCATTACCAGGCAAACTCCCCATATAGTTCAAAGTCATTTGGTACAGTTACACATGAACTTATGTGTAAACTACATGCCCTAACTGGAATCTATACCTCTCAGATCTTACCTACCAGGAGATTTATAGAACAGGAAACATATTAATTGTGGTATAAGGTTCCTTTTCATTGGAAGGCAATGCATGCTTCTTCTATACCATTTGGTATGTGCAATTTATAATGCCAGTTGTCTCTTCCAACTCCCAACAGAGGGCTCCTGTATTGCCCTTCATTTCCCTATAGCCAGCATGATTGGATTAAGCATTCTTCTCTTTACTTGTACAAAGAAAACCTCCTTAGTTTTTGCCTCTATAGCTCTAATATTGCTTCAGAAGTTTCCTGTTTCCCTCACTGCTTCCACTGTCCATTTTATTATTAAAATTAATACAACAGTCCTAAGGCTGATAGTAATAACTGTAGGCAAGGATACTGAGGCACTAAGAGCTTAGCACATGGACTCCCTTTGGCCACAATGAGTAGACCCATGCTTATTGAACTCAAATGTGTGTAAAAATCACATGGGTTCTAATTTCATATACCTCTTGGTTGGTTTTAAAACACAGATCTCTAGTAACTTTGAATGTCAACCCATCTGGTCTCAGTTCAGAATGTGCAGCAGAAGTAGACTCACACGTAAACTCGATTCTTCATCCACATGGAGGTCCCTCAAAGCTGACACCACTTCCTCTATCTCCTCCATGGACATGCTGTTTGGTGGGAATGAAGTTTCACACCCTCTTTCCAAACCAAGGAGTGAGTCTCTTTGTCCAGAACATTCTGATGGCACAAAGAAATCCTCTCTTCGGTTACCACTACATGCTTTCCTCTTTTCTAGCAGACCTCCCAGAAGTTACCATCTACGAGAATGGTTGTTTGCAGTACAAGAGGGAACAAAGATTCCATGTCCTGTTACAGGCTGTCTCTGGCCACCCGGAGTCATGGCTAGAGAGAGGAACACCATCTGCAGGACCACGAGCTGGCAGAACAAGTACAGACAGAACATGTCATCGCCTACACTGTCACATTGTCACTGATACACAGCAACCTAAGGGCTGGCAGGCAAGGAATCCCTGGACGGAATGAGACAGCATTATCTTTGGAGGGAAAGACTGGCTGGATTCAGGTCTAACTACTCAGACCTCAGGGGAGAAGGTGACAAGGCTGTTCCTTTTCTTTTAATAATACTCCATAGTAGATAAAATCCAAGCTGTGACACTAGGCCATTTCTTTATGTGTTCTATGTCTGAGGAAGTGTCTCTTCAGTAGCAGATGGAAAACAATAGCTCCTAGAAGGCTGATGGCCAGGCAGGGTCTTGGCTACATAGAAAGCTAACCTCTCAAGCTTCCTGCCTACTTAGTTGTTAGAAGATTGAATAGGAGAAATAGCAACAGGATTCTAAAGGCAGAAATTCTTTTTTCCCCTTTTTTATTAGATACTCTGTATTTAAATTTGATATGTTATCCCTTTACCCTGCTCCACTACCATCCCCCCTCCACCTCCATTTGCCTTCACAAAAGCACACTTCCTTCTGATACCCCTCTCCAACCTTGTCATTCCTTGTCATCTCCAGCCTTGTCATTCCTCTACATTGGGAAAACGTGCCCTCTCTGGAACAAAAGCCTCTTCTCACATTGATGCCAGACACTGCTATCTTCATCTAAATAGGCAACTGAATCAATAGGTCTCTCAAAGTGCACACAAAGGTTGGTGTTTTACTCCATGGGAGTTTTGGAGGATTTGGTTGCTTGGTAATGTTGTTCTTCCCATGCGGTTGCAACTCCTCTCAGCTCCTTAGGTCTTTCTTTAGCAATCTCATTGGGGTACCTGAGTTCAGACCAATGGTTAGCTGCATGCTCAGCTGTATCTATATAACTCTAGTCTAGTCCCTGAGAAGGCATCTCTATCTGGTTCCTGCCAGTAAGTATTTCTTGGGATCAGCTATAGTGCTTGAATTTAGTGACTGCATATGTGGTGGATCCCCCAGGTGAGGCTGCTTCTGAGTGATCTTTTCTTCAATCCCTGTTCCTCTATGACCTTGCATTTCCTCCCATGAGAGTTTTGGGTTTTTTTTGTTTTTTTTTTTAAAGACTGAGGCATCCCCATTTTGGCCTCCCTTCTTTTTGAGCTTCATAATATCTGTGAATTATTTCATGGGTATTGGGTATTCAGAGCTTTCTGGAGCTATAATTGAGAACTATGTTTGGTTTTATTAACCAAAAGTGAAATTAACACCTGTGGTTATGCCTTTAGGGAAAGAAGAATGAAAGAAGAAACTATTTATTTGACAACACTTAGTCTAAATGTTACTGACCATGACCCAGGGCAGCAAAAGGCCTGATTAAGAAGCATGATGGTAAAGCATCCCTCTTCAAATTTTGGATTATAATCCAACATTGGGTTATTTCAATATACAACAAGCAGTTACTCCCAGTAAGTGTATTAAATGTATGTATGTATGTACGTGTATATAGTTTTATACATATATATATTAATAACTAAGTATATAAATATACTTATTAACTAAATACACATAAACACACACACATATGTAAGTATATTGGGTTTTCATGATTCATCAGCATGTTTTGTTCTGTTCATGTTTTAGAGTTTGCTTGTTCTCTGTATAAAGATGCTCACCTGAAAATGTTGTTGACTACAAGAATATATAGTATTTCTCACAGATAACTGCTGGGCTCTGGGTACTCCTGAGGCAAGTGTAACTTTCTAGTGATGTTATCAAAGAGCCAACTTTTATCATGTTTGGACTCAATAATCACAGGACTAGTTTTTTGTAGCCAGAAAAGGCTTCCATGACTCCAAGCGTCACATCCCTCTTAACTCAATTCCAAGACAGAAACAAGGTATTTTACCCCCAACAACTGTTTTTATCCTAAAAGAAAGCTCTCCCGAAGTCTACCTGCTAATCGCACTCACATTCTGCTGCCAAACTTCCCTTTCCCAGAATGCCTGGGTCTATTTCCTGTATTCCAGTGTCTTATGGGCTGAGTGTAGCAGCTTATTCCTATAGGCCAGGGTAGGTCTGCTGAGTTAACAAAGAGGCAAGGGAGAAGGCAATTGACTATAGCCCTGCCCAGTCTTCATAATGAAAACTCAACTCCTATTGAGTTAAGATCAATAAAAAGTCTTTATTCTGTAGAACATCCTTCATTCTAATCCTCACTTCTTTTGGTTCCCATTAAAGACACATAATAGGTCCTTATTCAGTAAACTGAGTTTTGATATACACCTACAGGTAAGCCTCCCATGCCCAGATGCAGAAACTGGCTTAATATTGTGAGAAAGTGCCTACCATCCATGCTGATGTGCAACCTCTTGGGACAATGATGTAAAGAAGCCCGACAGTAGTGCAGCCATGTTGCATTGATCCTCAGTTCCGAGTATAGGCAAGAAGGTGAATACTGAGGAGTAGAGAAACACTTTCAGATCTCACAGGGACATCCCAAAATTGAGAGGAGCAGGCCTTGAATTAGGATGCCATATGTGACTGAAAGAAGCTGCACAGAGTGTCAGCACAGGCAAGACATAGATAAGCAAGATGCTGAAATGGGGTAAAATGTGTCATAGCACCTGTTACTTGTCAGCACATTAGCCAGGGCGGAGCATATGAGAAGTGCAGTGCAGGTGACTCCACCCTCTCTCAGGAACAAGATGGGAACATTGTATATTACTCATAGGTGAACAGATCAACATTAATACTGGGCAACTGTCATTCTCTTATAAGTCTCTTTACAAGTTCTATCCTTAATTAGTGTCTTGAACTCCTTTCAGAGGGGCCTCCACCATTGCCATAACTGAGAAGATCTACCTCCCATGCTAAACTGTGAAAACAGAATAGTTTCAGTTGAACTGAGATTTTTCTATATAGGGCTCTGGAATTTTGGTACCAGCCCCAATTAGATCTCTGGGCTCTGAATTGCTGCCAAGTGTCTTTAGCTGGCAACACTTCACATATTCTGCCATAAAGACTGAGTGTGAGTCTGGTGAGTTTGGACTCCTGGCAGTACTTGCTTCCCGTGGCTTTGAACATGTGCTCTTTAGTCTTGTAAATTTTTCTCTGTTGATTTTGATAAAAAATATAACTTGACAACTGGATCCAACTCTATTCTGAGTCCTGTGAGCCCTCCTGTTGGATGATCAAAACCTAGCGATCTCGAGGCACAGTGATCAAGCTGGAATATGAAGGCTTCCAACTGAACACATAAACACAACGGCAAGAAGGAAAGAGTGCACAGCATAGGGCCACTGCCCAGGAGAGCTGACCACAGAACATCTTTAGTCCAGTCACACCAAATATTATCTCCTCCCTGAACTGATGTGTAAGGGAGTCATGCTGTAGGGATTGTTTCTTAGTTCCTGTACCTGAGAAGATAAAGTCACCATGACAGAAAAATAAAATTACCTGGAAACGTATTTTCTCGATATTCGATTAGATTCCCATGCATTCCGGTGCCCTGGCTTTACATTCTGCAAAACAATCAAGTCTGAAAGCCACACTGTGGGGCATGCAGTGCATGCAGGATTGTGTCAAAAGGCTACACTGTGATCTGCTATCCTCTGAAGGAAATAATGTCACAGACGGAAGAAGGGCTAGCAGATATATTTTTTTAATAAAAGGCATTTTATTCTTTGGTAACAAAGAAACATTTGCTACGACCACTGATTCTGGGTGGGCATGAGCCCACATGAAACACGGAGATATGAACTTGAACAGTGAGGTGTGATGAAAACAAGAAATATTTTGATATTCAATGACCTTTCTAGTATCTCAAATGATTCATGGTCTACTAATAAATTTATAATTTTTTCAGAAAGGAAGTTTAACTAGTAATTTTAGAAGAAGAGGCCAAAGAGAATCTGAAAGAAATTTAAGCAGTCTTCGCAATTTTAATGCAAGTCCAGCCCCATCATTGCCTGGCAAGATCTTTTTTACATTTGACCCTGAAAGGGCAGTTAAAATGTTACTGTCCTTTCTGTATCAGAGTTCAAATGCCTACTGGATTATGTCCTCTCCCTCTGACAACCACATTTTCAAGGACTGATAATATTATCTCTTCTTCATTTTGTAATTTAGTGTCATTATCAACTATGCAAATACTCAACACACAGTGTTAGATTTTAGCAGAAATTTCTGAAAATAGAAATAACCCTTGTTCCTTTCTATGGTCAATGTTTATCATCCACATTAGTTACCTATCTAGATATTAAGTGAAAAGTAGAAGTACCAGACACTCCATTTCTCCCATTGTTTAAAGTAGTGATTATCCCACAATCTTTTTCATGGTAGAAACATAATGATATTTTCACATGGTACCTAAAACAATGTACCCGCATCCAAAGATCATGGTGGTAGTAACAAGTCTGCACCTGCAGACCTCTGTAGTTAGTGTTGAAATCAAGAAAAATAGAACAATTTGAATTTTGTTATTGTGCAAGTTCCCACAACAGCATATTTTCACTGGGAATATACATCTTTTACAAAATATTTAACTTAGTTTGCTTGATATATGCTTATATAATTTCTACTTTTTGATCAAATAGAAATTTGTGTATCAAACATAATTAAATATCATCTTGTTTGCCCTAATAGTTTATAAAACACAAGCCTTATCACCTTTATTGATTTCTATGAATCCATCTTCTATGTGCTATCAAAAAACAGTACCCCATGCCACCCTCCTTCCAGATCCCAAATACTGTGGTAGTTACATGGATTGCTAAAAATGCATGCCATTTAAACTCCAAAGACTGAGGGGAAAAAGAGAAAAGGGACAATCAAATGAAGGTAAGAAAGGGGTGAGAAGAAAAAATAGGAAGGTAAGAATGAGGAGAAAGAAGTAAAGAGAAAGCAATTTCTGTTCCAGATAGATCTGTTCTTTATATCTCAGCACAACAAATATTAACAACAAAAGTCACCCTTAAGAGTCAGAAATAAAAGCTCATGCCTGTGATTCCAGAACTCACTCTGGAGGCTGAGGTAGGAAGAACATTCATGAATTTGAAGTCAGGCAGAACTACAGACTGTGGTTGTCTCCCAAAGCTGAACAAAAAATACAAGCAATCATCCTTAGGATCAACTGTAGTCTGGTTATCCAAATCTCAGGCTGAATTTCCACAGCAGGCTAAGTTTTTGACCCATACAAAACATGTGCTTTTCTTCTCCCTACAATCATGTCTCCTATAGTGAGCGACTACAAATCTTCATAGCTGGAAGATCTTCAGATGGTGAAAGAGTTGGAGAAGTGCCCTTCATCCTGAGCTGCTGAGAAGGACATTCAGGGGCATGCATGCTGAGACTGATGCTTGCTGATTTCATCAACTGTCCTGCTGACCTATTTAATTTGTGAGTGATTCCCATAGTGAAGAAGAGAAGGGAGAGTTGCTGGTGTATGTGAACATCCCTGAAGATTGTCCATGTGACATGACAGTAGGAGAGGGAGAGAAACACCAGGCCCTGCTCACTGCAGACAACGGAAGCAGTTCTATGCTGAAGGAGATGTTTTACTACAGTTTCCTGTGGCCTGGGGTCTAATTATCACACGATGAACAGAGTAGGACTTCCAAAAACACAGCACCGAAGTGATTATGTAGAGTGTAATATGTAAGAGTGTTATCAAATTGATCCCAGTAACATCTATTGCTTTTCCAATTCTTGTTGAATCATATAAACTGACGGATAAATAATAATGAGTTATATAAATCACATGGTGATTATTGTAGGCAAACCATGAAAGAAGTAGAAAATAATAAAGGCTTTCCCAATTTCTGTCAATCTGTTTTCTATGTGCCTAGCCAAACAACAACTAAGCCCAGCCCTACTTTCGGCTGCTATGTCTTAATCCCGAAAACCTGTTTCCCTACTGGACTTAAGAGTTTTACAATGAAGATCTTGCAGTGGGCAGAATATCTTTTACTATCCAAGTAACCAATAGAATCCCAAAGGGTTGGAGACTTGCTAGACAGACCTGAGACTTTCAGAGTAATGGTTAAAGATGCAGTTGAGGGGCAGGCAACTTCTAGGGTCTACAAAGCAAAAAAAAAAAATAAAAATAAAGACCCTCCCAAAGAAACCATTCAGAACCAAACAATGTTTATGCCCAGAACTCAGTTGATTGAAACCTTACTAGGCCCTTTCCCTCCAAACCTGTGAAAGACCTTGGCTGTTTACAACCTTAACATTGCTGCTATAGCAATGGGTCACTATGTAACTTATTTTTTCATTACTAAGTTTAAAAGATAAACAAGAATTTTTCCTAATCACCATGATAAAAAAAAATTAATGGGTGGGTGGTAAAGGGAAATATTTAATTTTCAAAAAACAAAAACAATGGGTAACTCACCAACAAGATTCCTATTTCTATCTCAACTCAGGTAATTGTGCCCATCAAACAGATTTCAGGCAAGAAACTGGCCCTAGCCAGCCCAGCACTTTGTTGAGTCTGCCCCCACATAACCCAGGTCAAAGTTCATGTTTAAGATATTCCCCACATTTCCTCCCTTCTAAGATTCTAAGATGTCCACCTTGTTGATGTCTAATGAACTGACCTCGGCTCTGTCTGTGGTTCTGCCTTCCAGAGGAAGTCCCACACTCACTACTGCTCAACTGCACATATCCAGTCTCCATAAGAACTTGGACTGGGGTTTAGATGACACTTCGGACTCATTACCTGGAGAAGGGGAAAATACAACAAAGGGATTGTAAGAATAAGAAAGGACTTTGACGTTTGTGGAGATGGCTGAGTCAGGAGAGTGGTTGAATAGAAACACAGGACCTGAATTCAATTACCAGAACACAAACAAAAAGTACTGAGTATCATGGTGCACACTTTTAGCCTGAGTTACAGGAAAGCAGAAGCAGGCAGTTCCCTAGTTCTCTGGCCAGCAAAGTAGCCTCCGTGGTGAACTCCAAGCCAGTAAAGGATAGGGTTCAAAACCACATGTAACTCAAGCTCCAGGGAACTCAATGCACTCTTCTGGTCTTTTTTGTTATCTTCAGAATTATAAATCAAAATAAAATAAAAATAAAATAAAACAATACAATACAATACATAGAAACAAAGCAAAAGTAGATATCTATTCTAGTTGCCACACAGCAACTGTGGCAAGCTGCACCAAAAGAAGAAAGAAAATAGGAGTGGGGAGGAAAGGTCATCAGAATGGGAAGATAAGTAAACATGAACTAAATCATGATGTATTGTACACATCTATAAATATGTTAAATAATTCCTAAAAGTGAGTAAGTATAAATTATGCCTAAGGAAAAAGACACCAAGGTTGTTCTCTACAGGCATGCGCTCACACAAATTCATTCCCAGGAAAAAGATTGTGTCTTTATTACACACCATACATACAGGTTGAACATACAGATTCCCACAAGTTCCAAAATGTAGGCATCTCTTTCTAGAGGCAGACAATGTTGGTTTCCCCTCCATATCCCTATCTGGCTTTCACTAGATGACACGAAAGAAGATGGTGGCTGTCTAGGGACAATACACTGCAGGAATTTCTTCTACTATCTGACATTGTACTTCACACCTTAAGGCTGAACTAAGTAATGTCTGACCACAGCAGAATCACTTCTGGTTTCTTCCCGTTTATCTTCACTCTAGCACCTGCACCACAGGGTACACAGCACTATTTATGCACGACTCTGTGTCCTTCAGAGATGCCTGCTCACTAGTCACAGATGAAAGAACAGGGATGTAGGCTCACAGGACCTCAACAAAGTCGCAATGTCAACAGCATTTCCACATGTGGAACTCGGTATCCTTTCTTACATTCACTGTGGTTGCTCTAGAGTCAGGATGCCAACGAGAGTGCATTGTTGCATTAGCTTAACCAGTTCAGGTGACAATGATAAAGACTTACAACCCATTACCTCAAATTATACCCATCATTTGAGATGGATTTTTGTTAGTGAGCACAGGCTTTTAAGCCATAAAACGAAATGAATGAGAATATTTTAATGGAACATATGCATCAGTTAGTTTAGAGAGAGTTTTCTAGGGTGAAAGAAAATACCAGAGTATTCCTTCAAAGAGGAAAGTAATTTTTTTAGATCAGTTCACTAAACATAAAGAACAATTTTGCTTTAAAAATATACTTTTAACTGGCTGGGAAAATAACTCAGCATGAAAAGACAAGGCTGACAATCCTCGTGACTTGAGTTCAAATCTCCAAATCCACACAATGAAAGCAGTAAACCGACTGCCCCAAACCTCTTATTTGACATTTAAATTCAAACATTTGCATGCATGTGCACATAACAACTAAACAAACATGTGTGCATATTTTAAAATGCTCTTATGAGGATTTGTTTTATTCCACTTGGTTGACTTTGTTTCTCTCCTGGAATGTCAGCCTCTCTTTTACTGTCGTTTTTGTTTTGTTTTGTTTTGTTTTTTTGTACTGTAACTAACACAGAATGCTCTTAGGTCTGTGAAGAAACAAGAGCCATGCTCATAATAACAAGTTATTAGAGCTGTAATAAGCAGCAGTGATAAAAATTGCTGGTGACCTAGTGAATACACAGGACTCCTCAATTACCCCTTGATTTTCTTGAGATAGTTACAGCAGGCAGTCTCTTTGTAGGCAATGACTAGGTAGACACACCTGCCTCTAGAGGTCCACATGTGCATTCATTCTAATTCCTTTCACTTCTTGCTACTTCTATATACTGTACCCTGAGACTGACTATTTCATCAATCAGAATACTAACTTCGAGAAGGTCATTAAGAGCTGAACTATAGTCATGGAATCCTTTTCTAAAAGGCAAAGCAGAATGCAGCCCTTGCAGTAAGTATTTGATCAATAAATAAAGTATTTAGTCAAGAAAGGGAAGGGAAGGGAAGTTTTTCTGTAAAGTGTAGTATTATTTTCTCGGCATTACAGAAGATATAAGAAGATAATATGAAAAGAAACAGGTTAAGCAGTTGGCACCCAAATTCCTCACTATCTGGTGTGTCACGGTATGGTGTTTGTTCCCCAAGTGCAAAACATGATGCTCACTTTATTACTGGAAACTCACATCAGAACTTACAGCACCTACATGGCCTTAAACTTCTGAGGCCTGTAGATCCCCCACCCTTACTTCACTTTACCACAACCTCTGGTTATTTTCCACACTTCCTAAAATTTCAAGATCCAGGACCAAGCTTTTCCCTTTAATAGGAAAAGGCTATCAGTACCAATCAAGAATAATGCCATCCCTAGAAATCCAGTAGCCACTGGGTAGAATTAGACTTTCAGCCAGAAGCCTAGATGTGGACTGCAAGCAACTATACACTTTGAAACTTCCATAAACTGTTCTTAAGTCAATGGGAAAAACTGAGACTCTTGTGTCTGACCAGTTAAAAATTATTTGGACACAACAATTCCCCGTAATGATTCTCAAATCACTTCTCTATTCAAAAGTTCATGAAATACAAAAAAACAAGCACCATGATCTTCAATGGGTTCAGTAGGAAAACCCAGTCTAAGAGACTCCACAGCCACTAAGCACTAATCTACTAAGCTCAGAAACCTCGGGTGTCCAGAATGAAAGCCCAATTTTCCATCTCTAAAAGCTAACTCCCTTGCTGCTGCCCACATTTTACCTCTGAAGAAATTTAGCTCAAATACAATCTGGAACAAATCTGCCTTCCATTCAAAATCAGACAAACAAAAGATAATGACTAGTTACAAAAACAGCAGGCTGGAATTGCAATAGCTTGGACTAGCTTCCGCTCATCTGTGTAACCACACAACACACAGAACAGATGCCTGCACTGAAGTAAGTTGGCTGAAGATGAGCCTTGGCCTTCTAAGCCATGCCATCCACAGTGCTGGTTTCAGGGCAAGACAAAACAGCTGGAAAGCTCCTAGGGCCCTAATTAAACTACTATTCAGTTCTCGATGCACACTTACCAGATCTTACACCCTAATTCCAAGTCTCTGTACTCATGACCATGGATAATGCAATCACTGTGGCCACTCTTGTTCTACACTGAATGAACTGGAGATTGGGTAGGGAAGGAGCTGTCCAAGGTTAAACAAAATCCAGCTACCTAGCAAACAAACACAGTGAAAGAGCCCTCATTCTGAATCCAAAATCTGCACGCCCCCTCTTCTTTGCAGTTGGCTAAAAGCATTAACACAACAGTAAAGAATTGGGAAACACTGGTCAATAAGAAAGCATCATGATCACAGGAAGAAATTCTTCCAGAGAAAAGGGGCTTGGGATACAGGATTCTGATACTGTATATCAGAAGGGCATAGGGGACCCAGAATTTGAATTTCTAACAAGCACTTTAATTTTTAAATATTTTTTAACATTTCTACTAAGATGTAATGCTGCATCCCAGCAGAGGTGAAATTCCTCCCTTCTCACAGTCTGTCACCTACAAACTGCAATAACCAGGTATCTTCAGTCAAACATCTGAACCTAAATGGCTGCTCATATTCAGGCTTCCATTCTTCTCAACATTACTGTCAACAAAAAAGAAAGAGAAAAAGAAAGAAGAAAGAAAGGAAAGAAAAAAAGAAAGAAAGAAAGAAAGAAGAAAGAAAGAAGAAAGAAAGAGAGAAAGAAAGAAAGAAAGAAGAAAGAAAAGAAAAAGAAAGGAAGGAAGAGAAAGGAAGAAAGAAAGAAAGAAAGAAAGAAAGAAAGAAAGAAAGAAAGAAAGAAGAAAGAAAGAAAGAAAGAAAGAAAGAAAGAAAGAAAGAAAGGGAAAGGAAAGGAGGGAGGGAGGGGGAGGAAGGGAGGGAGGGAGGAAGAAAGGAAGGAAGGAAAGAAGGAAGGAAGGAAGGAAGAAAGGAAGGAAGGAAGGAAGAGAAAACAGAGACAGACACCAGACACAAGGGGTGCCAAAAGGGAGAGGAAAAAATCGTGCACACATACTAGCTTTATCTATAACATTTCATGATCAGGTCTATGGATAACAAAAACCAGAAAAACAAAAATAGGTCAACTCCAATCAGCCTTTTCTCATACTCTCAGATTTAGTCATTTCTGATGTTTAAATTTAATGTGGAAAGGCTCCTGCATGCCACTTTTGATAACAAATAACCCAGGAAACTCTTCAATGCCATTTCTTCAATTATATTTTCTTTCCTGCTCAAACAAGATAAATGGGGGGAATCCAAACAATTTTTCATAGGTCAGAGCTTTGGTGCACCTGGTGCAGATGGAGTTTGGTTAACAATCCAGCGATAGTGCTTCAAAAAAAAAATACAACCTGGGCAGTTTTTTTTTTTTTTTTTTTTTTTTTTTTTTTTGTTGTTGTTTTTCATTTTCCCTTCCCAGGCTTCTTCTCCCAGCACAATACTGAGCCTCCTTTTTAAAAAAAATTAACAGAAGAAATAATTCAGTCCTCCAGTTAGAAAACAATGAGGTAGTAGCACTGTTAGCAAGGGAAGCAATTGTTTGTAGGTCCTCAAGGCTGAGTGACCTCCTTATATAAACTGGTACATGCACTCAATTGTGATTGCATAGATGTGTATGCATGTGCAAGTGTGTGTGCCTGTGTTTAATGTATGTGTTTATGTTTGTGTGTCTATATATATGTACTTGTGTTCCTAAGAAAAACATATACATCATAAGCCAAGAAGTGCTTACTGGCAGGAGCCTGATATGGATGCCTCCTCAGAGGCTCTTCCAGAGCCATACTGATGTAGATGAGGATGCTTGAAGGTAACCATCAGGTTTAACACAGGGACCCCAATGAAGCAGCTAGAGAAAGGACTGGAGGAGTTAAAAGGGTCTGCAACCTATGGGAAGAACATTGTCAACCAACCAAACCCTCCACAACTCCCAGGGACAAGAACACCAACCAATGAGTACACATGGAGAGAACCATGTCTCCAGTTGCATATGTAACAGAAGATGGCATTGTCTGGCATCAATGGGAGGAGAGGCCTTTGGTCTAGTGAAGGCTTGTTTTCCCAGTGTAAGGAAATGCTATGGTGATGAAGTGGGAGTGAGTGGTTGGGAGTGGGAGCATCTTCATAGAAGGGAGGGAAGGGGGGGTGAGAATGAGAGTGGGGGGAAAGGGGACAATATTTGAAATGTAAATGCATAGAATATCTAATTATAAAAAAAGCTCCCAGCATACAAGGCACTTTTCTTTCCAAAGTCTGCCCATGTAAGTCTTCCCACACTGCTGCCAGAATGTTATCCTTTGTCCTAAAAAGACAAATTTTGAGTCATACTAAGCCAGGAAACATTACAGTTGATACCTAAGCCTCCTTCTACAAGGCCAGTATTTTCCTTCACCTTGCTGATATAAACATTAAAAACAAAAACAAACAAACAAAAAAAAAAAAACAACAAACACTGAAACTTTCATCTGGCCACTAACAAGCCCAGTGTCAAAATATGGGTCACTAGGTCACCACTTTCAGTTCTTTGTTCCGTTGAGGTTTGGGCAGCTCCATCATCTGTAACTAATTAAGTCCTTTGCATTTCATGATCTTACAGAAAAAGTTAAGGGGACATGCAGAAATATTTCACTCCCCAGTTGAACGCCAGACAGCTGCTTAAGGGAGCTGACTCCGCCAAAGTGGACTGTAAGGCCACAATGGACTTCCCAGTTGAACAGAAACAAAAGGAAGATACATGTGTGACATGAAACACTTGAATGTGCACATTTATGGACAACCACATTTATAACATTAAGCCAAGTATTCACTGAGCCTTTGTTCTGTGTGCACAACAGAACAATCCTTTTAATTCCTGTGAAATAAAGTCAATTAATCAATTATTTTCGAAGACCATGGTATTTTGCAGTTGTTGTAATTTTTCTGTTATCACAGATAACTTGCTTTTGAGAGGCATGCCTTTGTTGATGAGCAAACCAGGGCATTTCAACATGAAATGAAAGACCACAAATAAAAGAAAGTGTCAATCTGCAGCCGACTTAAAGCCAGCACATCTTACCTCCTCTCCACCACTTCTGTGCAAGCACAGACCACACACTCATTTCTGCTGTGATTTTTTTAATCTGCATTATTTACCACAACTGTGGGTCTCTTCCTCTGAGTCAACTTTTAAGCCTCTGATGGATGATCATTTTTCCTAGAAGACTCTCAGATCTTCAATCAGTTGTTTATTAAAGAATGAATATATAATTATCTGATTCTAGTAACATTCTCACTTTTATTCCATCACTGTTAACACTGACATCTTAGGGGCATGGTGGGGTCCAATTACCATATTATATGACATTTCACAAGGGTATCTAACGGGAACACTTGTCCTAAACATAGAATGAAGAATAAAATGGCATATAACAATGAATCTTACACTGTCCCCAAAATAAGAGAACACAGGACAATGTTCCACACTTAGGTAGCCCTGTTCCACAATAACTAACTAAACATACACAAACACAATGTCTGTGCACACACTCAAGACTCTCTCTCTCTCTCTCTCTCTCTCTCTCTCTCTCTCTGTGTGTGTGTGTGTGTGTGTGTGTGTGTGTGTGTGTGTGTGTATGTGCATGCCTGGCCTTGGCTGTTGCTTCGCCCATAGTGGTCTGCTTTACATTATTTAACACATATCTCCACAGCAATGAAGTTTCCTGATCGCCAAATCAATGTGCAAGTGAATGACACATTCACATGTGTACCTGACAGGAAGGCCTTCCCTCTGTACAGTGTTAAAAACAATCCGACCATCACTACTCACAGAATCATCTCTTCTACTTCTTATGAAGGAATGGCGTTAGAAAGACAATGTTCAGTGTGATGTTTGCCAGGCCTGTACACAGAATTCTTGGAACCTTCCGTTGAAAATAGAGAACAGTTTTCCAGAAATCCTGGCAACATCTACAAGGTAGGGAAGTAACTGTGATAAGGAATGTACACTGAAAGACAAAGCTTTCACAAAAGCATCAAAGAAACAGTCTCCAGCAAGCAAAAGTAACCAAGAACCTCTGCAACCCAAGGGCTCCATAATCTCCTAGTAAATAAGCAGGAGGATGAGGATCCCCTTCCTAGGTGCTGTGGAAGCTTAGTACCAACTGCACTCACCATACTTCTACAGAAACAAACAAACAAACAAAAAACCCAATTGTCTTTGCTGTTATTAGTCAGCTTTGAAATGCATCATTGCCAATTAAATATTGAATCAGGTCTCAAGACTATACAAAAGGCAAAGAACTAGTCAGTAAAATTTAAGGTGAATGAAAAAGTGTTTTTTTTTAAATTCAACAATGCATCATTGAAATCTGAAATTTTCCAAAGAAAAACATATTGTTTTAAATATAAAAAGTATATAAATGACATTGCTAATCAATACTAGTTAAGCTAAAGGCCCTGGAGGAGTTGAGTTTTTTACACAGGACCGTATGGCAAGCCTTAAGATCTCCCCAACAGTCTTTTCTTTTTCTGCTAAAGATATCACAGACACCTAAGAAATACAGTTGTCTGGTTCAAGTTCCATATCAAAACCTGTTGCCAGCTGCTGTAGGGACAACACAGAGCCTCCAACTCTAGCTCTGGAGATGCCTTTCAGTTCATCTTGGCAGGTTTTTATCTCCATCTTCAAAAAATCATAAGGATCCCCCTCAAGGTCATTTGAGATTGCTTTCTGCCCGGTCTATCGGGTCAAGAGTTTCAGACACCTGTTACTTACCAGGTTATTTGCAGGGCGATAACTCATAATAACAAGGCTGTTTTTGCAGTCCCAAGAGGCAGATGGATTCTTTCTAAACGTTGCGATGCTCCTGTCAGCTACCACCTGCAACATTCATGTCGCTTCCTTGTTGGCACCATCGCTATGCTACAACCACTCACTACTGAAGCGCTGTAAACAAGGGGCAGTGACGGAGCCCAGCCCAAAGCCAGAAGGGAGAAGGAAGTGCTTCACTGAGATGCCGGTACAGGCACATGTGCAGAACATGGAGCCACACATGTGTCATGATACAGACATGCTTAAAAGCAAAGGAACAAGAACCTCGTAACTCATGACTTGGCAGAGATGAAAATGTAATAAGTGCCATCTGAAGTAATGGCAGGGCTTCAGATTGGAAAAACAAAGACGTGTGAGATTAAGCTTTCTAATGACTACTTAATGAAACTTAAAAGGATATAGATCATCTTCCCTTGAATTAAATTACTCATGAAGTAAGAATAGTTAAAACATGTAATCACAGCCCACAGCTGAATCCTGCAGAAGGCAGAAGGCAGAGGATTTTATCTGGTTCTCAGGGAACAGGAGCCTCTGAGTAAGGGACTTGCATAATGCAGTAGCTAGGAGGGTTCTGTTAACAAAGCAACTGTGTGCCTCTCCAAGCGAGAGTCTCACTATAAATCATCTGGAATCTAGGACCTGGACGAGGTAGGGGTAAAAAGAGCAAGATAAATTATTTGGACTCTAAAGGCAAAAATTTAAGTGTCATTTGCTCCATAAAAATCTCTCTCAGTCATCATAGTCGACCCACATGGATCTCATTCAAATTCCTAGGCATTTTCATTTCCATTCATTTGGAACAGTTAAGGGGCAGATTTCTGATGTCAGTTTTCACACACATTTGACTGCCTGATGCATTTCAATACATCAACACTTCTTCTTGACAATTGCACACAGACATATATAGGTACAGACATTCATGCACAAATACCCACCCATGTACATAAATATATGCACATGCACACATGTGATTGTGCACACAAACTTGAGTGTATGCACACATATACAGGCACATACATTTATGCATAAACACGATCTAATGCACACACATGCACACCTGTGCATGTACACACACACACACACACACACACACACACACACACACACACACCTCTTTACATCTATCCCTGAGATTTAGTGCCAGTTTTTCTTTCTCTTCACCATTCAGTGAACATTTCTGGTCGATGAGAAGGTAACATTTAGAGCCATGAGCTGAAGAAGAAAAGTCAGACTCTGTGACGTGTGACATAAGACAAATCACTTCATCATTAGGATTCCTTTCTAAAGTGAATATAAAATATGCAATGGTATTAGGATCCATAACTTGTTGCATGACTAAGATCAGATCAGGAATACTGCCTGCTGGTGAATTAAACACTGCATTAATTTTTGGAATATATCATTCCCCAATATAAAAACCCAAGAACCTCCTCTGTCACCTCATTCACAGTTTTATACAAGATTTGCTCTCTCTGCTGTAAGAGTGCAAGTTCAACCAAGAATTATATTCAACTCTGTATATGGAAGCTAAGGTCTAAACAGCACAAATTTATAAATTATAATAAATTTTAGAATATTTATTATATTCTAAACCTTCTCCTACAAAATATCAGCACCTCTGGGAAAAATCAAGTCTCAGATACGCTATTACTTGAAACAGAAAAGAAAAAAAATTAATCATGTAATTCATTAAAACACAGACAGTATATTTGTTACCTAAGGTAGCACATAACAGGGATTTGGAGGCTGTGGCTTTCCGTGTTCAGATGTTCAAGTATTAGTATTCCATGGGAACGTGTGAGCATGTGGGACTCCTGGAGCCATTAGGGTGGGGAAGACAAGGGACAGGACCTGAGGGCAGGGGTTACACTCTTGTCAGACACAAGAGGTCTCTCTTGCTCTCCTTCCTTCTCCCATTCCTCCCTTTTCCTCTTCCTATCTCTTCTGCTGACTTTACCCCATTCCTTCCATTACACTACCTTGCTTTCATTGACATAGAGTGGGGGCCATATGCACACACAGCAACAGCCTCAGAAGAAAGGACACTGTGATAGTCAACACCATTACTAGGTATCCCAGGCCCCTAAGGCATGAAAAATATAATTCTTTTCTTCAGAGGTCCTTTTATAAACCTTGCTACACCTGCCTGAGAAGCTACAACAACATCCCTCATGAGAAGTACATCACTAGGTAATTGTCACTGTGCCAGAACCACAGAATATTCTTAGAAGCACATAGATGGCTACAACCCTGCCAAACAAAATGTTGTTAAAGGACTACTGCTGTGTGTTCAGTCTGCTCTAGGATGCACTCACAGGAGGAAATACAAGGTCAAATAGAGGAACAGGGATTGAAGTAAAGATCATTCAGAAGCTGCCTCACCTGGGGATTCACCACATATGCAGCAACCAAATCCAAGCACTATAGCTGATGCCAAGAAGTCCCTACTGGCAGGAACCAGATAGAGATGCCTCCTTGAGGACTATGTTAGAGTCATATAAATACAGCTGAACATGCTTGCAGCTAACCAACAGACTGAACATGGAGACCACAATGAGGTTGCTAAAGAAAGGACCTAAGGAGCTGAAATGGGTTGCAACCTCATGGGAAGAACAATATAATCAACCAACCAAACCCTCCACAACTCCCATGGACTAAAACACCAACCTTTGTGCACACATTGAGAGACCCATTGATCCAGTTGCATATGTAGCTGAAAATACTAGTATCTGGCATCAATGTGAGAAGGGGCTTTTATTCCAGAGAGGGCATGTTTCCTCAATGTAGGGGAATGCCAAGGCAGTGATGTGGAGAGGGTGTTTAGGAGGGAGTGCACCTTTGTGAAGGCAATGGAGGGGGTGAGGGGAGGTGAGCAGGACTAGGTGGGGGGAAGGGATAACATCTCAAATGTAATTTAGATACAGAGTATCTAATCAAATGAGAAAAAATAATAAAATAAATACAATTTTAAAAAGAAAAGTCATGAGGCAGCGTATGGTTTTAGGTAATATAAAGACGGGTATGGGGCGTGTGTGTGTCTGTGCGTGCATGTGTGCATGTGTGCATGTGTGTGTGTGTGTGTGTGTGTGTGTGTGTGTGTTTGTAAAACCAGCCTTACATTAGAATAGATCTGTTTAGAAAAACACTCAGGACAGCCGAATTATACATTATTTCCTTTCTTGTGTTTCTTGTTGTTCAAGAACTAGATGTGGCTATAATCTTACTTTTTCTCCAGGTAAAAATCAAACACTTTAGTCAGCACTCTCGGGCATCACAGTCCTGCGAGACTTGAGTCCTTAGACACAGAGATGCTCCCCATAGGTGGGTCTAGCCTGGGAATTCTGAGCTAGACTTATGTTGAGAGTAGAGCAAATGCAGATGCCATAGTTCTAGTGAAGGGATCATAAAGAAGTAAAGGTCCAGTGCCTGGGACATGAAAATAAAGGAGGGGGAGGAGAGATGGCCATTGTAGATACGATCAGATTAGATCAATTAGATTTAGGTAACTTCATTTTAAGGTAGGAAGGGAAAGTATGAAATGAAAACTTCTACCTTTGGGGACAGAAGTGAGGCTGCCATGAAAAGGTGAGAGTTGGTGGACTCATTGGATTGGTGGAAACAGAGCTGAGATGCGGCTAAAGGATTCTCAGAGTTAGAGTGAATGGAAAGAATGCTGGGGGAGGGGAGCCCTTACAGAGTCACTCTATGACATCTCAAGGACAAATCACCAAAGATCACTACAAGCAGACCTACAGGAGATGAATTTTAATCTGTCCCCACTTAGGGAGAAGGCTTCTTCTACTGTAATTATTCCCAGTTATCCCATCAACAATGTAGGAAATCAACATGAACCTCCACCTTGGACCTATGAAAGAGCTCGAAAAATAAGATCATAGAATTCCCTGTCACTCTAGTGCTCTCAGGCTAATCAAGGGCGTCCACTGCACCTGTGGAATCCAGCAACAGCACCTTTTGTTTTTCATTGGTGCAAACGAAGTGTAGTGAGAAGGCAATGACTAGGAGCACTGTGGAAATCGCTGCTCTGCGTGACAATTCCTGAGCACACCTGTTCCGTTCCCTACTCTGCCTGCCCCCGAACCCCGTTTCCCCTAAGCACCTTTACAGTCCAGGTGTGGGATGGATGGTACCTGCGCCACATCCTGGCAAGCCACATACTCACCGGAAGAATTAAAAGGCAGAGCCGAGGAAGGCTCAGGCCGGTGCAGCCAAAGAATGGATGGTATACACTGCAGTCAACAGTGCTGGATGATGACCTAATCCACACTTCCAGTGGGAGATCTTCCACATGGGGATATGACAATCACATGAAGTCAATCTTGGATAGAGAAACAACAGGCTAAACCTCAGGGCATCAGCCCAGATTAATATTCAAGATCAAATGTTGGAGTTAAGTCTCCATAGGAAACCTGGAACACAGCAAGGGATGAGTATCATCCGCCTATGAGAAACAGCACCTGAAGGCCTGGCAGAGGGCAAAGGCTTCTGCTTCAGCATTGTACAATGCAGTCAAGACCTTGGTCACTCAGAAAGCATGGCTGATGCTTCAAAATTAGGCATCTTCTTATAAGATTCTTTTGCTCTCTTTGGAACCCATGTAAGGGGCTGGCCACTCTGGTTAAATACCCAAAACATGATTGGAAACAGAGACCAACTGAAAACTTAGACACCACAGAAATGTTCCTCTTTTGGTAAAAAAACAAAACCAAAATCACAACAAGCCAAAAGTTTACATACAGTTCTTTGAACTGAAAAACAAAATCATTTAAGTACCATATATATTTTACTGTCTGAAGACCTGTCAGAAAACACTGTACGCAAACAAAGGGTAAGATGTGAATAAACCCAAATGTAAGGGCTGGTTTTCTGTCAATGTGACACAGGCTACAGTCATCAGACAGGAGGTCACTTCCATTGAGAAAACACCTCCATGAAATCTGGCTGTAATGCATTTTCATAATTAGTGATTGATGTAAAGGGCCTAGTTTATTATTACTGATTTTTTTCCATGGGCAGATGATCTTGGATTTTAAAAGAAAGCAGGCTGAGCAAGCCAGAGAAAAAAAGCCAATAAGCAGCATCCTTCCATGGCCTCTGCACCAGCTCCTTCTTCCAGATGCCTGTCCTGCATGAGTTCCTATTCTGACTTCATTGAACAGCAACGTGGAAGTGTAAGCTGAATAAATCTTTCTTTCCCTAACTTGCTTTTTGTTCATGGTCATTCCCTTCAACAATATATATATTCTTTTTTTTAAACAAGTCCTCTCAGAACAGTTCTGAAAAACACAAAAGGTTTGTGTTTGGAGATGGGCAGGAAGTGAGGGACCACAAAGTATCCCAGAGTGATGTGTCATGAGCCAATCACTGGGTACCAAAATGAGAAATGCAAACTCAGTAAAGGCCCCATTGTAGTAAATGTAATACGAGGAGGATAAAAGATAAGCCCCAAAATACAAGACAAAAAAAAAGTGCATACAACTGAAACAGACCCCTCTCTCAGGAGGGAAGCTGTGAGCTCAACATTCTGAAGAGCATATTTCAAAGGTCCACATGCAGCAGCTTTGCTTGGGTCTTCAGAAAGTGACCTGAGGTGTGTCACTGGATCCCAGCTGTCCGCACATACATAGCAGGCTTCCTATGCTTTACTCAGAGATGGCTCTGATACCTATCATCACCTTTCTTTTTAAACACAGAGAAACCACAGTTACAAGGGCAGAGGAATCAAAGGAAAGCATGCTGGCCCTGCAGTCTGGTGGCTGGTTACTAATATATTCCCAGGTTGCTCAGTAGGAAGCTTGGGTCAGCAGACTGGAAGCTGGCATGGGGAGCTCTCCCTCTGAGCTGCAATTACTGAGACACTCTGCTTTAATAACCACAAACCTGAGACCTGCAGTGACAGGGTACTCTCTCTGCCCTTGTGCCACCTGCTGTGACCTACTGGAAGCCTTGCTCAGCCAGGGCTGGGCTTTTGGGAGGTAACAAATGCAGACCAGAGGCCTGGGCTGACACAGCAAGAACACAGACACCCTCCCCCAAGTAAGTCTCATCTTGCCTATAATACAGGCAAGGGTGTGCAGCACACAAAGGCATGTGGCATTCCTGAGAATGCCTTGGTGAGGAAGGTCAGCAGTGCTCCAGACAGCCACAACGAAGAGCTGCTGCGCATCCGGGCGCTCTGACGACATGACAGAATGCTAAGCTACGCAGAGAGATTGTGAAAATACCACAGACACCACATAAACACAAAATAAACACTCGTGGGTGGTGGGGAAGAATAAAGCCAAAGGGCAGCTGAAGATCAATCAGGGGCAACCAGAAAAGAAGCCCTAGCCAGCAGGAGCTGCCCAAGGACACTTCTCTCTGGAGGTAAAATATAAATTTGTCCTCAGAGAAGCATGCTCGTGGACTGAGGGTGAATGGGAGAGGTTATCCTGGCTGAAGATACAGCACAATGGTACCTTCCTCCCTAAATGCAGTTAGTCCTCCGTAAGATCTGCAGCCAAAGATTAAACCAAGGGTGGATGAACATTCCTCAGAGGAGGAATGACATCTGACATGTCAATGCTTTTCCTGTTATTATTTCACACACAATACAACATAATAGCTCTAAGATGAATTTCATTACTCTGTACACCACAGTGAGCAGTGGGTGTATGCAAATGCTTTGCTATCTTTGCATATGGGACTTGAGCATTCCAGATTTTTGTGTCTAACTAATTCCCTGATGGAAAGGGTTCTCTGAGATCTATATTTTGTTATGGAGGAATTCTTTCCATACCATTATTGAAGTTCTAAGTTCTCCTTATAGGAGAATCTTGCAGGACTGGCTCAGAACTAGCAAATGCTATCTCTACTTCTGTCACCTGTGTGGCAGCATTGGGACATGTGAAAAGAATGTACAAGGTACCAGACTGTATGTGACACACAAGTTTCCTCAAAGGGGCGGTGTTCAGCCTGCTCACTTTATCCACTGAGGAGCTCCAGGACAGCATATTTTATTTCACTTTATAACCTCAATTTGACTTCAGATAGAAGGTGGCAAGCTATTGTGTGTGCCCAAAATTCACAATGTCATCAATGTCATAATTTCTCTGCATAATGAGTAATGACCGTACTCTGACAGAGTATGGTCAGTGTGAACCATCTTGAAACACCTCGGATTTCTTTCTAGAATCAGGAGTTAGGAAAGTACAAAAAGGTGCTTAGAACAGACCAGGAAATTTACCACTAAAGGCAAATCACAAAATGATTCGAATTTGGGATTCCCAAATATCGCCTTGGGTTCCTCCTTCATGAGGATTAAAAATAGTATTCTTCCATTCAAAACCACAATTGAACGAATGGAACACATCCAATTGCCTAACAATTCCTCTGCAGCTTTAGGAAGTGCCTACTCCATGAAATTCAGCTGAATCAATAGTTTGGTTTACAGAGTAAAATTCTCAGTGACCTTTATTTATTCTGTTGCTTTCTCCAAAATGCTTGTGATTTCTACCACATAGAATTCAACTGTTAAAATTAAATATAGATTTTAAAGTCAATGCCATTAATCTTATTTGTTGCTATTGTTGTTATGAGGATTTGTCTAACATCATTGTATATAATTTATGTTCACTTTTTGGTGTACGTGTTTCCTGGTTTGTTAATTAGATGCATTAACCATTTCTGGTTTCCACATGTGGACATTTTTTCTTGAAGTGTCTTTTCTCCCTTGCTTCTGCCCTATCACCAGCAAGTTTGACAGTTTCAGGGTGTGCAATATCAAACAGGTATATATATATGCGTGTATGTATTCTTGTGCCTCAGTAATTGTCTTAGCTCTGTTAACTGTGTTGCTAACAAATCTTTTTGCTTCAAACAGTTTATGATTCCTGTGTACAAAGACATATAGAGAGACGTATAGAGAGACGTATAGAAAGACGTATAGAGAGAAAAATTCTCCCTTGCCACTCTGTAGGGAAGAGATTGAATAAACCTGATAAACTTAACATTTACCCTCTTCTAATACATTTTCATTCTTCCTCGGTGGCTCGGAGAGAGCCGTGATTGAAGAAAAGATCATCCAGAGACTGCTGGGGATCCATCCCATATGCACCCACTAAGCTCATGCACTATTGCTGATGACAAGAAGTACTCACTGGCTGGAGGCTGATATGGATGTCTCCTCAGAGGCTCTGCCAGAGCCATACTGATACAGAGGAGGATGCTTGCAACTAAATATCTGACTGAACATGGGGACCCCAATGAAGGAGCTAGAGAAAGAACTGAAGAAGCTGAAAGGGTTTCTACCAACCAACCAGACCCTCCACAGCTCCCAGGGACTAAAACACCAACCAATGAGTACATATAGAGAGACTCATGGCTCCAGTTGCATATGTAGCAGAGGATGGCATTGTCTGGCATCATTGGGAGGAGAGGCCTTCGGTCCAGTGAAGGCTTGTTTTCCCAGGGTAGGGGAATGCCAAGGTGTTGAGGTGGGAGAGGGTAGTTGAGAGAAGAAGTACCTTCATGGAGGCATGGGGAGGTGGAGGGGGGATGGGAGTAGGGAGAAAGGGGATAACGTTTGAAATGTAAATACAGAGAATATGCAATAAAAAAAGAAGAAAAGAAAAACACTGATCTGCCAGATAATTATATTTATCTTTTAAGAATATGGGTGTTTCTTGATGGCATATTCTTCTGAACACCAAGTGCTTGCCATAGGTGCCCAAAGAGGGCAAGGGGTTCTTAGAAACTGCAATCAATAGAAGGTTGTGAACTGGCACGTGGTGCTGGGAAGAGACCTAGACTAGGGTTTTCTGGAAGAGCAGCCGAAGCTAATAACAACTAATTCACCTCTCCAGTCCCCTGCATGCCTTACTAGGCTAGTGGCAGAACATTTTCTTGACAATCACAAAGCCCTGGATTTAATCCCCATTACTTAAGGTTGAAGAAGACTCAAAACTCCCAGCTAAAACATAGCTATTAGTTTTCAATCTACTGCACAACCTCTACATTTTTTTTTAATTTTTAAAGTTGGTTGTTAAATAATGTCACAAGTAGGGCTAGAGGGACAGTTCAGAGGTAAAGGCTACTTGACCTAGGTCTGATTTCCAGAACCTTCATGGTGCTTCACATCTGTCTACAGCTTCAGTTATGGAAGCTCCAATGTCCTCTTTTGACTTTCATCAGCTCTAGCCATGTATATAGTATATATAGGTGGGCAAAATATATATACAAGAAATAAATATACATCAGAAATATTTTAAGTGGCTGTCAACTGAACTTCCCTCATATGGGGTCTAAAACAATGGAGACCAAGATGTATATCTGCAGCTTTTCAAGACGTGAAGGAAGGCTAAGCTGAAACCAAATGAGAATTTGGTGTCTCTTTTTTAGAGAGAAGTAAATAAGCATTTGGAGTCACAGCAATAGTTGACTCAAGACAGAAAAGTCACATACAAGATGCTCTATGAGCCCAATGCAGAACAATACACATCACCCCTCTATGTAAACCTAGTCTGAGCATTCTGTACAACAAACATCACATCTTTCTGATACATCAAGACATTTTTATATTAATTTTCACCCTTGTTGCAAATACATTTTGAAATAAAAAGTCTCCATTTTTTCTTCTTTCACCTTCGTTTAACCAGTACAACTTTAGGCTCCTAACATCACATCATCATCTTTGGACATCGGGCTGGCAGCACCAGACAAACTCTATTAGAAAACATGTACTTTCTGTCATCATTGAAGTGAATTACTTCTGGCGCTTACAAAACCATTTCTGGTTAAAAGCAAAGCCGCAATTCAGTGGTAATTTCTACAGCTGAAATGTAGCATCATCAATACCCACCTTTAGGGTGCACATACAACTCCTGGTTATGCCACTCCTAAACTCACCTGACTGTCTACAAAACTCCTGGTACTTTTTAAACAAATGCATCTGTTAAAGGAAGGAAGGAAGGAAGGAAGGAAGGAAGGAAGGAAGGAAGGAAGGAAGGAAG
The DNA here is from genome assembly GCF_963924665.1 of Micromys minutus. NCBI lineage: Eukaryota > Metazoa > Chordata > Mammalia > Rodentia > Muridae > Micromys > Micromys minutus. Next base: position 40,208,023 of record NC_137983.1, on the reverse strand, counting down.
GAAGGAAGGAAGGAAAAAAGGAAGCTAGTTAATTCTTTGAGTCATGTATGCTCTTATATCTCCCCAAAAGGAAAAACAATTCCCAACCCATTTCAAAAATAAAATCATGTAAAAATGTGAAGATAAGTTTATGGACCCGAGTTTGTGGACTCCATGGCTTAAACTTTCAAATTCAGGACAACCACACAGAGCTAATTCTGATACTTGTCTCGGTTCCCTGTGCTTCTCCAGTGAAGTCAATCCTAAATGCACTGCTGGTATCAAAATGATGAGATCATCTGCCCTAACAAGGGGCTCCTTGGGTGCCTGAACTGCTGACTTTATTGCACTAGAGACAATAATTAAACCTTCACCGGCTCACACACATGTCCCAGTGAGCAAACACACAGCCTATTATGTGATACTGATTAGCTATTCTCTGTGTTAAGTGAATAGATCTGACAGGAGACGAGGAGGATAAATAAGTCTTGTTTTATTGCTACATGTATTTTTAAAGGGAATCTCAACTGAATGCAGCATGGGTAACATCTCCCGGTGTGTCAGAAATTGTTCAGTAAGCACCACATGGTGCAGTAATGTCACCAAGCAGTGAAGTACCAATAACTCACAATCTGTTTCACTTCATACTTATTTGTTTAAAACGTTAAACTGTATTGAGATGTAGCACAGACTCCTGATGCCCTTCTAATGGAATGGCCTGAGCCCTGGTGAATTTATTTATTTTTTTACCTGTGGAGGACACAGAAGAAAGAGGACAGGATATTGTAGTCTATTGAGTCAGTGTATGGACTTGAAGTGGAATGGGCATCAGGAATAATTCTATTTATATAAACTGTCAATCAAACAAGTGCATTCCCTGAAAAAACTAGGCTGCTGACACTCACTAGGTTGTCCAATAAGGCCACCATTCAAACCACTATGAAGAGTCACATCATTTGACCCATCCAGAAACTAAGGTCTCATTTTTTTTTATTATGGTTTTTATTTTGAGGCAGGGTTTTAATACATCGCATAAAGTTTACATAGCACCCAGAACTTACTATGATGACCCAACCAGACATTTTTGAAACATAACATCCTTCTGTCTCGGAGTCCTGAGTTATGGAATCACAAGTATGTATAACCATAGTTTAATTCATGTTTCTATTCTTAACTTTCAGTTTCAGATATAAAGGAATAATTCATGGTAGATGAACAAACCCTATGGTAACCCCCAAAATGTAGATGTTTAATCTAGGTCAGAGCACCAAAAACTCATGATGAGTCAAATCAGTAAGTCCTGCCAGGTAATTATCAAAAATGATGAGGATGGTAGATAAAAATGAAATAAAAGAGTTAGGCTCAGTTAAGATTAAAGATCCAAGAAGAAGATAACAGTAGATCTCCATAATTCTGTCACAATGCACCCTATCAGGAAATTCTTCTTTATTTGCCATCATCTTTTTTTTTTCCCTGCAGAATGACCACTCTTGGATTCTCATCTAGAAAATTTGTAGGATGGCCTTTAACTCTAATTACCCTGCTATGAAAATACCACAATACAATGTGAATGAAGCAAGTAAAACTAAAACAACCAAATAGCCATAGGAGAATTTTGCAAGAAGACATCACAAATCAACAAGGTGGGTAGAACAGAATGAAGACCTGAACCAATAGTCTTTCCAATGAAACCTCTGAAGTGGTAGCAGCTAGCAATGCCTAGACAACCAGAGCTCAGCTCAAATTTCTCTCACCAAACACTGAATCACAAACCTCCATCAATGTCACTATCTCAGCAGCATGTTGACTAGACAAGGACTTGACTGTGACCCATAGCTTTGATGAGTTCTGCACTTGTCTTTAACAATCCTTTCACCCCTCAGAATGTTCGAGAAGCATCATGTCAGCCTGGCATATGTCAAAATGCAGATTATCATGAAGTGTGAGGAACGGAAATACTTAATAAGTCTCAATAAGAAGTGTGACAGTAACGTGTTTTCTCATCTTTGTTAATAGAGTCAGGTACCACGATGTCTCTGGAGACAGCAATCCCCTTGTAAAACAACAGGAGCAGAAATTAGAACCTATCTTCAGTGCAATGTTTTCAGCCCACACTTAAAACTACATTTAAAATAAACTTGACCTGAAATGTTTGAACAAGTACATTATTAGTCATTCTGCAAACCCAGCCCTGAGTTTCTTAGGACAGGACCAGAGCCTGTTTTGTCACTTAATAAACTCGTTTGTTTCATCCATTCTGGGTGGAAAGTGGTCACCATCGTGCTGGGCCCATGGTTGCTCGCACCATGACTAAATGTTGGAACTTGTTACATCAGCAGCAGGCTGGGTCTGGTACCATATGCGGCTGCCATGTGCATTTCATTTCCATAGCTAAAAGTAACCTTCATTATTTGATTCCATTTTGTTCTAGCAAACAGGAAATAAAAAAGCTGACAGACTGTTAAAAATATATACGCCATTCTAAACAGCACAAATAAATATAAGTGAACCATAAAAATCTTGAGAGAATTACCATTTTTTTCAACAACAGTTTTAATTCTAAGCACTCAATATTCCCATTAAATCTCCTAGACACAATTACATTGACAGGGAATTATATATTTCAAAGGAATATGACAGAAGACTTAGTTAAATGTTATATTAAAGATTCATTGTAAATTAAATATTAAAAAGTATTCAACAGATCCAAATGTGGTTCAAATCCATCTGTCACTACAAACTCTGTTTTTTTTTTTTTTTTTCTTCCTTTTGCATTGCCATATGCTGGGGTCTAGCACGCATGCCTCCTTCTCATCTCCTATTTGGACACTTTCCTTGGAAATAAGTAGCCATAGTTAAGATATGGCACCCAGCCTGTGCTATAATAAAATCACAGTTACAGTTCGCTGGACTCAAGGTATGACAACCGCAGCTATAATTTAACGAGACAAGGTAATTTCCCCCAAAAGGTTCTTGGAAATGACATGTAGAAAATTCCTGGAAACACCTAGCCTGCATTGGTAAGACATATAAAGAAAAGAAGAAAGAAAATATCATTGCTAATACTCCCCAGATTTAGGGGCTATAGGAAAGGCAGAAAAATGAAACAGAGAAAACCATAACCTGACACATGGAAGACAGGCTAAACTTTCCTTAATCCACTGACATGAGGGGTACATAAGGCACTCTGACCAGACTGGGTCTTCTCCAACATGCAGTCCTCAAGGTCACCTTCACAAGATACCGAGACATAAGATGCTGAGAACATCATTACTACTAAAGAGGTCCTGAGAGTGAGACCTTCATGATTATCTCTGCGTCTTCAAAAGAGAAGTTATAAAGTTCAGTGTGAATATACTTGCTCTGTCCCTTCACAGGGGAGATCTACCATTCACTGATGTGACATGAAGCCCTCAAAATACAGGATCTTGTGAGCCTCCAGAACTATGAACTGAATGAACCAGTGTTCTTCATAAATTGCCTACTCTTCCTTCACATCCAGTTACAGAAACAGGAAATAGTCCGAGACATGCAAAAAGCATGAGAGGAACTGTAATGAAATCTTCAAACAATAGCTCAGGACACATAAGTCTTCTTGCTATCATCTTCCCTGGAGAAAAACATGGAGAAGGAAATGTATTCAGAGAGGCAAAACCTATCAATGTTCCAGCCTATCTTCAGTGTTACCTTGGGAGAAGTTGTACACAGAAAAAATAAACGAAAGATACAAAGTAACCTCCAAAGGAGGCATTTGAGGGATGGACACAGCCAGCTGCTACACTCTAGGACTACCAGGTACTGGAGAGTATGGAGACATGAGATGGACTAAGGCTCGCAGCATCAATGAGAAGCATTCACACAAGGACCATCCGCCATTGGATTCTCTAGGCATCAGGGTTTTCCACCCAATGTTGCAAACACAGTCCTTGATTTGGGTTTACAAGCAGAATCTATTTCACAAACACCAAGATATGGTTGTCTATGAGAGCACTGTTTTGTTAATTTCAATGAAATAATTCTGAGAACAGGTCTATTTACCTTCTTTCTTCACTACAGTCAACACTGTGCTGAGGCTGACAATGCAGAGGCAACAAGGTATGAAGCCTGAAATGTTTGCAACTGTTAAAAAGTTTAAACTAGCCAAGCATGGAGATCTGTGTGCTACTCCAGCACTGACTGCAGTGAATTTGGGGCTACCTACGTAGTCAAACTAGGTTAGCCATGGTTAAATAACAAAACTCTATCTCAAAACAACCAACAAACAAACCAAGTAAACAAAGGAACAAGGGATGCATAGTAGAAAAAAACGAGACAAAAAAGAGACAAGGTCATATTATTACAGTATGCTAATACTAATGCTGGCATTCTCAAGTTGGAATTCACCAATAATATAGAATTCAAATTGGATAAAATTGTATTATCTATAATTTTGTTTATATAATACATATATGTACATATATATATATATCATACTATATTAAAAATATAATAAAGAATGAATAGCTTTAACAAAAATTAATGTTATCATAGATCTAAAGGTTAGTAGTTCAAGATAAGAATTCTGACTACTCTTCCACATTACCCCATTAGGAGGTCATGACTTCATCATATAAATATTAGAGTATGGGACAAAAACCTCAGCTCATTAAAGTTTTAACATATATTTTACATTATATAATTATTTATAAGTATCAATATTGTCTTACCTGTATGTTAGATATCTGGATTTATGTTAAAGTCATATAAAATGACTTCATACTGAATGTCTCATGTACAGTATGATACATGATTTTTAAATAACAGGCCTTTGTCTTGAGCAGGGAATGTGGGCTGTAGTTCTCAGGAAAAGCTAAATTTATCAGATAGTTCAACTACAGTAAGTTTAAAGCATACTGGACAAATAATAGAATTCATATTGCAAATGTTGACACAGAAACTGAATGGGGCTACAACACAAATGTTTTCTGCTCTATTTCTTCAGTATCTCTAACTGAAGAAAATAGTACATTACCCAAGGTGATGGTTTAAATCTAGACAACACTGTTTTTATAATCCTGTCATATTTATTTTGACTTACTTAATATTTGGATTGTCAATTCCTGGACATAACGTCTCCTAGTTGTTCCATGAACTGATAAAAACAAAACAAAAAAACAAAACAAAACAAAGAAACTATAGTACCTACCCACAGAACAATTTACTTAGACATGAAGGACATGAAATTATGACATCTACAGGAAAACAGATGCAACAGAAGGTGATTATGATAAGCAAACTAGGCCAGAGTAAAATAGACAAATGCTCCATTTTCTCTCATTCACAGAATGAAATTTGTGTGTGCTTATGTGTGTTCGTGAAGTGAACATGTTTGTATGTGTGTACATTCATGTGGACGTGTCTGTGTGTGTGTGTGTGTGTGTGTGTGCATGTACACACGTGTGAAATGAAAGGGGAATGGGGGACCTTGAGAAGCAGAAGAGACCTAAACAGATAGAAAAGTGCAGGGGAGAAGCAGTCATAGAATACGCATAACATGAAAGCAAGTGGAGAAATTATTTCAATGAGAAGGTGACTTGTAAGAAAATGGCAGGGGTCATGGCTGGACAGATGGCTCAAAAGATAATAGAGATACTTTCATGTAAGCTTGTCAATCAGAATGTGATCTCTGGAAATGACATAATAGAAAGAGGGAAACAATTCTTGCAAGTAGTCAAGAAGTACTCTGTGCCATGCACACATACACACATGCACACACGTACATAAATTAATAAATGTGTGTGTGTTTGTGTGTGTATGTGTGTGTGTGTGTGTGTGTGTGTGTGTGTGTGTGTGTGTGTGTGTGCACATTTTAAATGTGGAGAGAGTGGAGATGGGAGTGCAGTAAGGAAGAGAGACAAATCAGATTTGGATAGGTTTGGAAATGTCGTACTAAAATTTGAGCTGGTTAGTTTTCATTGTCAACTTAACACAACCCAAATTTATCTGGGAAGAGGAAAGATCAACTGAAGAACTTCCCATAGGCTACATAGATGGTCTTGACTGCTAATTGATGCAAGAGGGTCCAAACTACCATAAGGGGAGCTATCCCTAGGAATGTACTATATAAGAAAGGTAGCTGAACATGAACTTGTGAGCAAAGACTTCCTACAAGGTTTAGGTTGAGTTCCTTCCCTGACTTCCATGGGCCACCTGGAACTAAATAAAAAATAAAATAAATAAAGCAGAACTAAAATAAAGCAGAAATAAAAGCTTTTCCTCTCCTAAAATACAGCAGAAAGCCAACTAGGAAAAAGAAATCTATCCCCTTGCATGCTAACTTCTTTAAAAGGTATTTTTAAATAATTTACAGCCTCAAGATAAGAGCAAATGTAGGAGTATACTTGTGCTCATGGGCAGACTTTGTGAGGAACTGGCTTGCAAATAAATTTAAAAAGGAAGGGAAGAGAGCAGGTTGGAGACAGGAGAGAAACAAACAAGGCAAGGAGAGGCAGGCACAAAAGGCTCTGCAAATGACTGTGTACTAGCAACCTTTTGTTCCTTCCCACTTCACAGGACAGAATGATTAACTGTGTTGGCTCATTTGGTAGAAGACGCTAAAGCTACGCCAAAACAAGCCTATAGAGGCAAGCTTCGAGGCTCCGCAGCAGCCCAAAGTCCTGTCATCAAATCTTCTCTTCCTGCCTGGTTGGTCTTATGATTGTCTCTGAAATTAATGAAAGATTTTGTTTCAGTTTTAAACCACTGTTTTTTTTTTTTCTTTTATATTTCCTGTTTGCAGCCATTTTGAAAACGCAAATACATGTTTTAGATGCCCCAAGGTTGTGACAGGCCTGTCGAATGGTTTAATTATGTTTCCAATAATTGTAAGTAAGTCTCCTGGAAAGGAGCTGCAGGCGGCATTTTCACAGGCACACACTGATGCCGCAGCAAGTCAGCCCAGGGAGGACCAAGCAGCCTGGTTTGGTACAAGGTGCATCTGAGATCTCCTTGCTCTTCTCCCTCTCTTTTAGACTTTCCATCCTGGAATAAATGAGAAGCTAAAGAGAAGGACATAGAAGTAGAGCAGGGAAGCAAGGCTGAGAATCCAGAAGCTGTGATCTATAGGCAAAGAGAGTGATCAGGCTACGCTCTAGAAGAGGGAATCTGGGAGAAGACCAAAGGTTTGATGAACCCCTTAGAAGTACTCACCACCAAACCCTTTAGAACCTGCAGTCAGGCAGACATAATGGGTCTCAAGGCTTCTGTAGCTGGATGCTGCAAAATCTGAAGTTAACAGATTTGTAGGCACTTCTCATTTTGCCAAATTATAACCACTCCGGGCATGTCAAACAGCCACACAACGTTTGAAATTATTTCATTAATCTTATCCTACTTGGAGTTATATGAAAGAAGACTGTGCTACACTAATAATCTCTATTATGACATGAGCTAAGAAAATAATATCCACTAATGTTAAGTAATTAGGCCTTTCATCAAGTTGTCTGTTATATGAAGAAAAATATACAATGTACCTTAAAAGATGATGGTAATGATGTCGCATACCATTTTTTTCTTTCACCATTTTTTGATATGTTTCCAAATATATTCATGGCAGTGAAATTGTTATGGGGAAGAAGGACCCGGGGGTTCATGTTGTCTAGTACTCAAAATCATTGAGTTGCTGATGGACCTATGTATTTCACAAATACAGTGCCCATGACTAGTACTGGGCTACTTACATGTGATGATAGATAGACAGATACATCCTTTGCATCTTAAAGCTCTCACAGAACTGGTACATGGAGAGATGCAGATGTGCACAAAGCACAGTATTCTAGATGCACTCACAAAATAAATGTGAAACCAACTCTTCACCAATTATTATGACTGAAAGGAAAACGTCCTGGTAAATTACACCTTGGTTGAGGCCAGAATATAAAACATATTTAACAAAGGAATGTATGCATGCACGTGTGCATGCATGTGTGTATCCAAGTAAATTATAAGTGCAGTATCATATGGCGATGGAAATGGGATGCAGGAAACAAGAATTCAGGAGACACAGATGCGAGAGACATGGATGTAAGTCACAGGGAAGAAATGCAGAGCACCTCTTCTGGACAAGGATAAAGGAAAAATATTAGCAAAGAATGTGCACCTGGTTGCCCCTTGCTACCCTTGCATGTGAGGTTTAGAAAACCTCAATGTGCAATTAGCTAATTAAAATAGAATTTAATCCTGAGTGTGCCTACATTTGGCCACACTCTGTTCCTGCTTTCTTTCACACACCATCCAAATTCCTAATAGTTTGAAGAAACAATGTAAGGCAGGAATTGGGGTTGACACTTTGATTATTGCTTTGTTTATTATAAGCTAGAGGTTTTGATCCTGTTATTAGCTGATGCTGTTTCTTTGCCCCTAACCACAGGTTCTTTCATGGAGTAATGATCATAGAAAGCTGGGTGCCTGCACTGACACCTGTTCACTCAACTCTGTTAGAAATGCACACTCAGCATGAACTAGACCTACACTGAGCTGTGAATCGGACATGACAACTGTGAACTATACATAGCAGGATTATACATTTGCTTCCTGATGCTCGTGGTCACACTAACCTGTGACTGGTAACTGGAAAAATGGTCCCTGCCATCACTGGCTATGGAGTTCCGGTGACTGTCTCACCACACCTGCACTTCTAACTCATAAGCATGCTATCCCCGCACCTGTGCTATCTGCAGTGATGGGGAGTAGCCTATGGACCCAGGCTGTTAAAATGGTGGGGAGAGTATGAGAGGCACATTACAGGCTCCAGCTGAAGCCATCCTCCAAAACTGCAGATGAGCCATGCACTCTTTCATGTTTCCACAACCAAGAGTGCTGGAATTATCTCCATGTGAGGACTTCTCTTATCCCTCTTTAGAGCATCATAGCATCTTTTTTTCTTGGATAAACAATAGCCAATTAAACCCCCATGATGACACATAAAATTCTTCCATATATGACTATTTCCACCAATACTGTCATACAGAAACACTTATGAAATTCATTTCCTACTGGAAGAGGGAGAATAATACATAAAAATACCCTAAGGGCTATGGCAGAGCTCAATAGAAAACCATGTGCTTAACATGTATGAGGTTCTGAGTTCTATGTAAGGAATTAGAAACATCACTTATCAGCATACTTACATAAAATGACACCTAGTAAGTCCTTCTGAGAACATACTAAGCCTGCTTTACAGCATGGAAGAAAATGTGAACTGAGCCAAAAATGAAGTGTGGTTGCATTAGGAAAGATCCAGGGAAGAACATTGCTCTGAATATAACTACACACACTTCTGAGCTTAAGCCTATAGCGGTGTTTGACAGCTTGAATCATATTTAATTAAAATAATGGTGGGAGGGTGCTCTTCAACCACTGAAAAATGAAACCATTGTATTATAAATCAACATCTTCACAACATCAAATGCAGAGGCAACTTCATAACCTATAGAGTTTGGAAATTATATGCTCTCTAAATACCTTTGACAAAGGCTTGTGATCCTACTGAAAGGTACAATTTGGGGGAGGGGAAGTTAGTGATTGCCAGTGGAGGCATGCTCTCAAAAGTGATGGTAGAGTACCAGACCTTTCCATATCATCCCTGGTCACTATCAAACTCTACCATCCTCTTCTACGCATGTTCCTGTTGGAGAAAATATGCTGCCACAGGCCATAAAGCCACTGGGATAAAAGCAGTTATGGACTGAAACCTCTTATCTAGAAACAAAGGCAACCTTCCCTCCTTAGGCTGTAAAGCTGGGGTGTTTTATCCCCATGATGAAAACCTGATTTAGATAACTTTAGTAATAACATGCTGACTACATATGGTTGAAGGCTAAGGACACAAACAACCACTTTCAAACAATAAGGTGGCTTTCATAAATTTCAGCTCTATCTTTTTAGCTCCTTGACTGACTGAGAAAGTATATGTGTAATAGAAGCCAATTTCCCTATGGAAACACAGAACAGAAATGGGAGAGATTCCCATGAGAAACAACAAAGAAGAGAGATGTTGCTACGAAGTGGATTCTGTGGGTTTGTATTAATAGAAAGTAGAACCAGGCAGCGTGTACATGGGTTTCTGCATTTGCACAAGTATTTCCTAGGTTTGTTTATGAACTGGTTCTGGAACAACAGCTGACCAGTAATAACAACAAATTTAGTGTCTTGGCTCCTGGACTCTACATACTCTTTACAATAAAGGGGGTGAAGACAACTCCATAGTAAAGTGCTCTAATTCCAAAGCCAGGGGAAACACAAAGCTGGAGGTAAGCCTGGCATACCTGGTGCTGGCATCAGTGATGGGAAGAAATTATAAGTATGATGAAAACATTCAGAGAAACCCAGTAAGAGCCAACGATGATTCAGCATCGAGACGTTAGAAAAATACTGACGGCAGAATTCAACTGAAAGGATAAAACCAGGATCTATGAGCTCAGATTCATTTACATAAAGGTGGAATGGGAACAGGTATTTCCTGGTCATGTGCCCCGAGTGATAACTGTGAAGTGAGAGAGAAATGAAAAGGTGACCATTTGGCACCATTTCCAGTACTGAGGTGCAGGGAAGAATCCTGGATGGAATCTAAAGAAACCTGCGAACGTATGAAAAATCCTGCACATGTCTCCTCAGAGAGTCTCACCATAGGATAGTTACAAAGGGAAGGTAATAATTCAGTCACACATGGAAGAATAAACTTACAGTACAGAAGCAAGTCAGATGACATACACAAGTAGGCACATTCATAATGCATTTGCTTTTTTATTATTAATCATTTTGTTTACATTTCAAATGTCATTTGCTTTCCCGGTCATTTCTCCAAGAATCCCCCCACACCATCCTCATCCCCTTTGCCTCTACGAGGGTGCTACCTCACCCACCAACCACTCCTTCCTTACCCCTCTAGTATCTCACTACTCTGGGCCATCAAGCCTCCACAAGACCAAGCACCTCCCCTCCCACTGATGCCAGATTAGACAATCCTCTGCTACGTATGCACAAACCAGGTCATGATGCTGTATGTCCCTTCTCTGTGCTTAATGAAAATGCAGTTTAAATGCACCCATGACATAATATCAGACAAGCCCGAACTGACAGACAGCCTAATAACTAGCAGGATGACATAATTTTGTACTTTTGAGACAATGTTCCAAATTAGATATTAAGAACATACAACCAGAGTGTTTATCATGTGATTTGGAATGAAGCTACAGGCCAGAGAAATAATTTGAATGCTCAAATTGCCAAGTTATGAATAAGGTTTGTTGGTATCATTGTCTGTCAATCTCAGGCCAACTGATAAGCCCCCTTTGGCCTAGACATTAACATTCATGTAAATATCTGCAACAGCATGTCTTACACTACAAGCCTACACAACACATGGTAATTCTAAAGATCTTACAGCCAACAGAGCCAAAATTCATATACTCTGGCCTGCTGCAAGAAGAGAGTACTCATCACTGCATACAAAAACAGTTGTGTCACAGCGAGTGTGAAGACTTTGCAAACAGCTGTAGTCTTAAGAATGTTTAGAACCGGAAAGGTGGCCCAGGGCTCAGAGCACTTCTTGCTCTTCCAAAGGACTGAAGTTCAGTCCCCATAACCCACACAGGATGGCTCACTACCACCTTTAAACTCACCTCCTGGGGGTGTCCAAATCCTCTAGCCTCCACAGGTGCTTGTACACATCCATACATACCCCAACATACACATAAATGTTGACACAATAATAAATATCTTTAAACGGATAGCTTAGAAAACTTACAAAGAAAGATTTATAGGAATTCTTAAAAAAAAATAAAAATAAAAACAGTTGTAGCATTGGTCCAAAAACAATCCAAAAGAGAAAAAGTAATAATTGCCACATAGGCCTCCTAGATATTTCCACTGTCACAGTGGCTCCTTGGTTGACTGACCTGAATGCTGGCTCTTTATGTGCCCTGATGGGAGGCTGTCCCTGATGGAGGACTGAATATGGAAGTTTCAAGCACTGAAGAGCTTAACTGAGATGATCCCTGCCAATCACGTCACCTGAGGCTCTAGGATGAGTGTCTTACACACGCTTTCTCTTAAAGAAGAGTGCAGTGGCAAAGAAGGAAATTTATTTGCTGAAGGGGTTCTCTACAGAAAACACTTTAGTAGCTAGTGAAGAGAGCAAACAAATGGCCACAGGAGGTGGCCTGTGACTGTTGACTCAGTTGTGAATTGTGCCTTGTGAGAGAGTTGTGTGTAGCAAAATTCCTCCTTCCCTAACGTGTGAACTAAGTTGGTTATGGCTTTGCACCCACTACGAATAATGTTCAGAGAAACCTGAGACTTAATGTCTGGTAGTAAATATTAATACCACTGCCCATCACCCAGATATCACAGAGTAAAAAAAAAAAAAACTGAAACAGAGGTAGTATTCTAATTGGAGGATATCATTGTTTATAATTAACACCCAATTCAAAGATATCAAAATGCAAAGTACATGCCTTTGGCATGAACTACATGGAACATGGTGCAAGGTCAGTTTGCAGCTCTGGTTACGTTTCTCTTTATTAATTAACACACTTTCTGGAGATTTTCTATGTAGAATGATACTCCTTTAAGGTCTGCCGTAATAATGATAATACCAACTGAAGCAGATGGCCAATTAGAACTAATGCTAAGGCTCACACTGCTGGTCAAACTAGGAGATCTCAGCTCTAAATAAGGTCATAAAAGCTACATAAGAGATTCTTGGAATATAGCACATCCGGAAGGGACTGTGCTTGCCAGGAGCCAGTCACCTGCCCACTCATCTCTGCAGGTCTATTCCTGCTCCGTTGTGGCATCAATAATAGGACTACCTGGAAGAAAGTGGTCCAACAATAAACCATTGCAGTCTACAGATGAGATCCTGATGATGCTGAGCAGAGTGCCCCATCCTATTGAGCATCTCGGCCTTCCTGTCTGTGGTTCTGTACAGGACACGGGTCTCAGAGGCACACCCTGTTTGGTCACGTGTGTAGGTTCCATATCAGAACCGAGGGCAGTCTAAGATTGCACGCCTATCCCTAGAATTTCCTCCAGGATGCGTCCCTCTGTCAAAACACGAGGAGACAGAAATGTGAGAATGCTAACATGAAGACAGTAAGAAGAAACAATGTGAATGTGAGCATCATTGCTCCTTAGTGCAGTCACTATGGGGAGGGAGGTTCCTCGGGAAAACTAGAACTAGAATTTCTACATAAAGCAGGATATGGTGGGCCTGTGCCTGAAATTCTAATACATGGGTGCCTGTCAGAGAAGGACTGCTGAGAAGTTCAGGCCAGCTGCAGCGAAGGAAAAAGAATAAAGGAAAAAAAAATACTGTAAGGTTAGAGCTATATCAATCTTGAGTGCATAACTCAAGTACTTTAAGTCAAAATACAAAAGAGCACATCCATGTTTATTGCAGTGTTTTTCTCAATGGCCAAGACACAGAATAGACACATGGTAGCCCAGATATACATCAGGACATAATAGGTTATATGGTCCATACACACATACTGTTCCTGTCTGAAAAAAAACTGCAGGGATGGAAATGGAAAAGAGCCTAAGAAAAAGAAGGTCCAACAACAGACCTAAAGCGGGTTCATTTCAAAGGGAGGCCCCAAGACCTGACACTATTTCTGAGGCTATGAAGCACTCACAAAAAGGGAACTATCACTCCTGCCCTCCAAAAGTCTCAAGAAGCAGCTGAAAGAATCAGATGCAGATATTTGCACCCAATCAAGGCTGCTGACCCCTGTGGTTGAATTAGGAAAAAACTGGAAGAAGCTGAGGAAGAGGGCAACCCTGTAGGAGGACTGAAATCTCTCAGACACTGAGCCACCAACCAAGCAGCAAACACCAGCTAATATGAGGCCCCAAACACATACATAGCAGAGGACTCTCTGGGCTGGGTTCAGTCAGAGAAGATGCACCTAAACCTCAAGAGACTGGAAATCTTAGGGAGTTTAGAGGTCTGGCGGGTGAGTGGGGTGGGAATATCCCCGTGAGATGGGGTGGCAGGATGTGGAACAGTTGGAGGATGGACTGGGAGGGGAGTAAAATCTGGAGAGTAAAAAAAAAAGGAAAGAAAAAATTAATACTAATAAAAAAAAAAAAAACAGAACAAAGCTATATCGTTTGCAGGAAAAATGGATGGGATAATAGATCATGTGAAACTTAAAAATCCAAACTTAAAAAGGCCAATAACAAGAATAAAAATTGCAATATTCTGTGCAAACATAATACATACATGTTAAATAAAGACCTAAAGGCAAAGCAAGACAAGCTGAGGGGTGTGCGCAGATAGAAGAGGAGATGGAGTTAGGAGGGTGAACGGATTCAAATTAGAATTTGTTGTATGCATATATGAAAATGTCATAATGAACCCCGTCATCCTGTAAAAACAGTGTCTATCAATAACCTCTTTACAAAAGGCAGAGAAAAGGACATTCTGAGAGAGAACCCAATTAAAACCCTGTGCCCTGTATCCTGGATTAAAACGTTGTTCACTGAGTCATGGGCATTAGATTTCACTTGGTATCTGCAATCACCTATCAACTGCTGCGTCAACAGCAACTATTGTTACAGTCCCCACAGACATGCTCGCCTGCAGACAGCCTATCACCCACTGAATTTATTTTCCTTCTTCAAAACAAAAAAGTGAGCCTAAATATGTTTCTCATGTCTGAGGGTATATATTTAAAAAAAAAAAAAAAAAAAAAAAAAAAAAAAAAAAACAGCTTTAAAAGCAATTTGGATAAAGATAGAACTGTGTGAAATAAAAGCAATTCTGCCATGGTGTTTCAATCATGGATGGTTCTTCCCACTGGGAAGAGCAAGGAGCAAACACAGTAGGAGTTTTAAACTGGGTACTCAAGAAGCTGAAGCTAACACAGTAGGAGTTTTAAACTAGGTAGGTACTCGAGAAGCTGAAGCAGGAGCCTGACTATTTTGAAAGCATGTATTTCCAATTTCATGTCAGCTCTTGACTACATATTCAAATGAATACAGGGAGTGTTTGCATCTCCCACCATGTCCACACTATGCTCTGGGCTTATAAAATTTTATAAAATTTGTAGTCGCTGAGCAGAAATTAACCGATGAAATTCAGACATGCACACACTTGACTTGTCGCACAGCGACACTGGAGATTCAGACACGTGGGACAGAGAAGGCAATTTTCTTACCAAGTAATGAATGTAACTCATCCACAGAACTCTCAACAAGACAGGTCTTAGAATTCCGTCGCACATCCCGCATAGCATAGGATGCTGACCTTCACGCTAAGTCTATCAAGGGCTATATATGATCAGGGTCAGACTCCATGTCTTCAATGACCTTCATTCTATGAAACCATAAAAGGATCTTGAAAGACATGTACTGGGGAAAGTTCAGGACAGAGATGCTATGATTAAAACACCCTAAGACATGTTGCAGTATAAGTTACAAAAATTCAATAAGTCACAGAATTCTGGAAAAGTAATTCATACTTACAAGGGACATGAACTGGGAGCCAGCATTGAGTAAAGGTGTCTGAATTAGGGTTGCTGTATTGTGATAAAACAACATGGCCAAAACCAATGTGGAGAAGAAAGGGTGCCCATGCCTTACAGGTTCACATCACAATCAATCACTGAAGGAAGTCAGGGTAGAACTCAAATAGAGCAGGAGCCTAGAAGCAGGAACTGATGCATAGGCCATGGAAGAGTGCTGCCTGGTAGTTTGAACCTGATGACTTGCTCAGCCTGCATTCATATAGCATCTAGAACAAACATCCTGGGGTATCCCGCCCACAATGGTTGGAGCCCTCCCACATAAATCACTAATTCAGAAAATACACAAAAGATTTGCCTACAGAAAAATTTTTAGGGTTTTATTTCTATCAATTGCAATTCCCTCCTCTCAGATGACTCTATACTTTGTCAAGTTGACCTAAAAACTAGGCAGGACAGTGGGGGATGGCAAAAAGCCATCTGGACAAAATATTGTAGCTTCACACAAAAGCAGCCAGGACAGAAGGGGAAACTGTTCACAACATGGGGATATGAAAACACTCTCTAGGACAGACCTTATCCCAAGCATATTATCATTTAATTTTTCATACCAAGTATAATAATTTCAATTAATTCAGGGGGAAAAAAGGAAACAGTTCTGAGCCAGATAATGGACAGATGCTCTTTGTCAACCCTTCTACTCAAGCTTTTACAATGCCATGATAATTTATGCTCATAATTTAGATGCAATTACATATTTTAATCACCATGTGCTATCTTTAGCCACCAGGACATTAAATTAGCCAAAATTTGTCACATGAAAAGGATCATAGTGTTTTCACAAGTGACTGTCACAAAATCCACAGTTCCCACAGAGACTTCAATCATGCTGTGACTGTCCACAAATATAGACACACAGGATGCAATTTATATTCTAGGAGGTAAACAGTTCTCATCATTGGCTTGGCAAGCACATGAAAGCTCTGTAAAGGATTTCTGTCTTAAGAGGTTTGAAAGTCCACATGCAAAAATGTCAACGAAACCACAAGGCTCAGACTTTTGCTAAATGAGAAAGTATAACAAGCCAAAAATGACAGTGCATGCCTGTAATCCTTGCTCTCAGCGGCTGGGACAAAAGGATTATAAGTTTTAGCTGCTTGAGCCACACAGGAAGACTATATGTCAAAACAAAATAAAACAAGACAAAAAAGCAGAATGTCAGCTGAAAGATTATTTTAAAAATGTGTATATTCAACAAACGCAGTAGGGTGCTTTAAACTACACACTGCAACTAGTTGCGACTTGAGTCTTTAAAGATACAAATATTACCGAATTCATACCAGTGGTTGGAACACATATTGAAGTGGATACAGACACTCAGTTCCTTCTTCAGAAGGCTTATATTCTTTAGGGAAATTTTCCAGTTGTACTTAATCTATTCAAAACACTGATAATTTTAAATATGATGAATGGATCATTTATTCATTCATAGAAACAGTATTCATTCAACTAAACCCAATAAAAGCTTTTTATAATATTGACTGCATGAAAAAGGCATAATATAGGCATTGTACCAGCTCCTACAATCTTATAACAGAAAAGCATGAATGGCTAGCAATGGGCATAGTAATGCAAATAGAAGAACATTTCATAGGAGAGAAGGTCAGAAATGAGATGGCTCAAGAGTAGTAGTACTATTTCCTCACAGTATTGTACACCTAAGGCCTTGCACATGCTAAGCAAACATTCTACCATAATCCACATCACTTGCTCTCTTGTCTGTCTGAGATTCTGTGTACATGCACATATCTGTCTCCCTCTGTGTCTTTCCTTCCTGTAGGATGGCTAAGCATTGTATATATTATCCTTATGTGTTTGTGTACATGTGTATTCATCAGGAAACAACCACTGATGTTGTTCTTAAGGAACCATCTTCCTTGTTTTATTGAAACAGGGATTGTCTTAGTTATTTTTATGCTGCTGTGAAGAGTTGCTCTAACCAAGCCAGCACATCAAAGAAAGAATTTGGCTGGGGTGTTGCTAACTATTTCTGTTGTACTGTTTTTGAAAGAGCCTGTGCAATACTCAGCCAAGTGTATTCCTCATGGTTCCAGTCTAAGAACAACCAAACGCCAGGAAGCATGCAGACCTAACATACAACATTCAGTAGCATTTACTAGGGAGAAAAAAAGTTGGTAAGAAAGAGAGAGATAAAAGTAGAAGCTGGGAATCCTTGATAAGTTCAAAAACAAACTTTGGAAGGAATTCTTCATAATGAAATATAGAAAGCAGCAGGAGTTAAAGAAGTTAACAGGAGCTGGATGGTAGTAGTGCACACACTTGGGAGGCAGAGGTAGGTAGATCACTGAGTTCGTGGCCAACCTGGTTGACAGAATGAATTTCAGGACAGACAGGTGCACACAAGGAAGCCCTGTCTTGGAAAACACAAACAGAAGAAAAGGAAGAAGGAGGAGAAGTCATAGTAGTAGTAGTAATAGTAGTAGTAGTAATAGTAGTAGTAGTAGTACTAGTAGTAGTAATAGTAGTAGTAGTAATAGTAGTAGTAGTAATAGTAGTAGTAGCAATAGTAGTAGTAGTAATAGAAGCAGCAGCAGCAACAGTAGTAGCTGTTGTCATTGTTAAAGGAGTAGGGAGGGATGGAGAAATGAGAACCAGCATCTGCCACAAAGCTGAAAAATATGAGTTTGATCTCAAGGATTCACATAGTGGGAGGAAGAAAAATGACACATTTTCTTCTGATATCCATATTTGCCATGGCACATATATGCATGCACTGGCATACATAGGGACACACACACAAAGGTACACACTCACACATACATATGTGAACACATACACACATGTGTGCACTCACATGCATGCACACATAAACACATGCAGGCACACACACCAAATAAATGTAATTATAAAGAGGGTAGGGAAGACTTGTGTAGACAATATGTACTGAACAAATACATGAAAAGAAATGACAATAATCTATGTTTGTTATTGAAGCAAAGTTATAAGACTTGGTGAGAACAGCACAAGTAAAGAGAAAGAAGGTAAAAATGAGGCTAAAATAAGTAGCATCCACTCTGTACAGAACTATGAGGTGTAACAGAACTTCACTCAGCTGGTAACATGTGGGGCAGTGGACTATGCTATAGAAAACCTGGTAAGGTTAAGCCGATTCAGGAATCCCAGCAATTTTCCCAATTGGGAATGGTAGGTATTTAAATCTACTCCTGACCATGTTTCTGTCCTGAAACACATGATGATCACTATACCCTATTAGGAGGAGGATGACAATAAGTCACATAGAGACAATACCAGAAGTCCTTTCACGTGCAGATGAGACATCCCTAACAGCTCAGACCAACCAATAGAAAGCATCTGCCTCTAGATCCCAAATTGCCCTATGAGCTCCAATCCATAAGGATAAAGTGCAGGAATTATTTTGCTAAAGATCATCTTCAAGTGCCTGCCTTGTGGAGCTCTAATACTTTAGGGAACAGTATTCTCTCCTGGATCTTTCATTGCCAGACCTTGACCTGGCCCAGAAACCTGGGTGCTAGAGCCTATCTCAGCCAATTCCTGCTTGGTGGCCCAGACTTTGGCCCCTAGCAGCTGTGGCCCAATGCCTGCCACTTGCCACCAAATCTGGGACAGGGTCAACCGCAGTCACAGAAGAGGCTCTGGCAGCCTACCTTGCTCTGGCTTCACCTCAGAGAGCTGCAACTCTTTGGCCACTCCAGCTAGGCCAGAGCTCCTTGGATCCCAGCAGATAGTGCCCTGCTCATAGCCTGGCAAAAAGGGACCCACTAATTAAAGAAATTTCACAAGAAAGCACATCAGATTTTTTTAAACTTTTAGATACTCATCTTTCAGCTTAATGTGAAAAATATACCAGAATAAAGATATCTAAAACCTCCCATAGGAGGCACTGAGTATACAAGGCATAAATGAACAAAGCAGAGGACAGAGTGGTGTTCCCAGGACTCACAGGACTTTCAAGAGAGACCCTTTAATCCTTGTTCATTCGCATAGGTCACATAGTCAGTGCACATCCTAATCCCAAAGCTCCTTGTGCTTAAAATTAAGAGCAGGCGAGAAGCAGCGCTAGCCTCATGCACTGTTGACTGGGCAGGTTTCAGTGCATTGTGCGAGAAACTAATAAAACACCTATGAGTAGAAGAGACATGAGGAGGACACCGTGTCTCTTAACACTGTGGTAGTCAGCCATGATCCAGGAGCCATAGATGCCTTCCTTGCATGGAGACAGCCTAGTCTTCACTTCCTAAGTGCCCTGCACCAAGATGTTTGCCCAGTGCAAGCTGTCCATATGATACAAGAAGTAGGCAGACAACCAGAAAAGACTAGGTATCTTCAACGTAAACAAACTCCCAGTCCAGTCACCTTGATGACACAGTCACTTCCTAGAGATTCTTGTTGGTGGCACTCTAAGGCTGGCAATTGTCAATTACTGCATGAGGGACTCTTTCAGAGGAAAGAAAACTGAAGAAATGAAACTAAATCCTGTATCTCATTGTTAACCCTGCATTGTTAATACACATTGGATATGCCAAATATATATCCCAAAATATCAAACCCTGAGTGTACATGATATTTACATAAGGCTTAGACTTGGGACAATTTTGATATTTTAATGGGCTGGGGCAGAGCTTACTAGATGCTATGTAAATATGACCAGAACCTAAACTGAAATCTGAAGCTCTTTTAGTGGCAAGCATTTTGGGTAAGGAACTCTTGACCTGTAATGACATGGCTTGCCCAGGTTTCCTGAGGATATCTGAATGCTGGAGACACCAAGATCAAAGACCAAGAGTGTTACACTCAGGGATTTATGGAAGAAAGGACAGGTCCAATTTGATAAAAGTGAAGGCTACAGCATCTGCTAAGATAAACAGGGTCATGAGAGGCTAAGCTAACACAGTCCCTTCCTTTGAACTGCTTCCTCATGAAGCAATATAAAGTCCTGTGACCTGGATGCAGGAGTAAAATCAGTTGCTGAAAGAAAATGAATTCTGTGAGCTTTCAACAAAATGTTGGGATTGAAAAGTTTTATTTTCAAGCATATTCCTAGGACATTGTTCAAGTCCTTTCACAGAAACAGGTTTATAGGTGGTAAAATCAACCAGAAATATATTGGTTCACTACCCATCTAGAGATGGGGTCTGTTTTCACCCCTTAGCTCTGAGCAGACTCTAGACACATGGCCTTATGGATGACGGTAGAAATGCTCTATGCCTGTGTGACAACAGAGACCCAAGTCACTAAACAGCACCTGTGTCCTCTTTAGGAACACTTGTTCATGTTATGACAACAAAGTCTCATGGAAGATGTGCAAGGAGCCTGATGCCATCATACTGGGTACAATGGTTCCTTCAAGCCAACAAGTCACTTGGTAGTTTTGGAATAAAGGATAAGTGGAATAAAATTTTAGGTGAAATAAGAGAACAAGGCTGTATTTTGAAAGACTGTATGTAACTACTATTATGGCTGGGGGAGAGCATCTCTAATATGCCTGGGTGAGAGAAAAGGTAGGTGATATGAATTTTCAGCAAGGTGACATATG
Organism: Micromys minutus; assembly: GCF_963924665.1. Lineage (NCBI taxonomy): Eukaryota > Metazoa > Chordata > Mammalia > Rodentia > Muridae > Micromys > Micromys minutus. Next base: position 40,186,939 of record NC_137983.1, on the reverse strand, counting down.
TATGACAGAAAGGCAAAGCTTGGTCATCCACAGGAAAGAGTTGCAGAGATTAGATCCATAGGACCTCTGTCACCGCCTCTTAAGAAACCAACATCAAGTGATTATTAATAATAACATAGTAAACATGAAAATTGCTACATGAACCTTCTTAGGGGAAATGTTGTCCCTCACATTGGAATACTATTTCATTGACTCCCTGGCTAATCAATGTATTCACATTATTCAAACTCTAAGCTTTATAAAGTGCAGAGAGAAAAGTCAACCTCAACTCCATCCACTCTGATCCCCCACTGGAGGCAGCAACTACTATCAATTTCCTGCACATATTTCTAGAAACACTTTCTCCAGTACAAGCAAAATGAAAGCCCATTGGCTTACATTTAAATATTATTAAAAAGTTAGGTGTTATCTATATAAACATATCTACATTTCATAAATAAAAGAGTGAGTGCTCATATCTGGGTATTTCTTTTTCATTTTTTAAGTGATTATTATATAATATGCCTCCCATTTCAATATATTTACTTTTTTAATGGTAACACATATGGACACATCTTACATCTTATTTTTGGAATAATGATATGTATCACAGTACTCTCTCTTGAATCGGTATCTTCTGACCAACAACAGAACATGTGAAATCTGTTTCCCTTGTACTTGTCTAAGAAACCTCATTCTCCACTAGTTTCTAACCGTTAAATGCAGGAAGCATTTCCATGATACAAAACTCCCTGATCAAAAGTTATATAGGTCATGATTCAGCTAATCACCACCGACTTCAGCTGCAGAGAACTCAAGTTACATTCCTAAATGTGATGGCTAAGTTTATCCTTCGAGATGAGAATAGTCACATTAAGGATATACGCTTCTGTAATTTAAAGATGTGAAAGCTTTGCTTGGTTAGCATGTGTTTTATTTCATAATTCACCACTCAATATCTACACATAAGAGCCATTCAGGCTGACTGCATCATGAATATCAAACCATATCTTTTCTCTCCTTAGCTACGTGACTCTGTCTTTTTAGTTTTCCTATGAATTATTTATTTTATAGACAATGGCCCTCTGCCCGTGACAGGAGTTCCAAATTTAACTGTTTGGAATCTCTTCTAAACTTGTTTATTTGTGGCTTTTGCTATGTGACATTTTTAAATGCAACTAACCTCATCAAACTTCGATAACTTCTAATCTCTATTGGCAGTGGTGAAGCCCAGGGTGATGATTTACTTGTTTGTAAGGTTACTCTCTGTGCTCTACTCAAGGAAAAACAGTATCAGACATTGGACATTAGTGAGCAGCACTGTCATTGTGAAAATCATTATGTCTGAGGTCTTATTAGTGACTAATTTTTCTCTAGAAATGTTTTTATCAATGTATTCATGCTGCAATAAAAAACTCCATTTTTATTTTATATAGAAAAATTTCTCTATCATTTCATATAGGTAGTATTTCCAATGCTTCATAATCATATATGCAATAAGTAGTTGATGTAAAAGCTAAAATAAAAGGATCAACTTATAATTGTGAGAAATCTTGAACCCTGATTACTGCCTATGTTTATCTTCCCAGTTATCTGCTTTTATGTATTTATGAATGAATTTTTATTTAAAAAACATTAACTTGTACAAATTTCACATTATAACATAGTGAAAGTCAAACCTTTGTGTAGCTTAAATATAGTAAAAAGCAGGGTTCAGAAATGAAATATATTCAGAGCATTCAAATAGTTATTAAGAAAGTGAAATTTACTAATTCTATTGTCCTTAACTTTGGGATTATTAGACCCGTGCCCTCCATGAAAAATGGGCTATCCAAGAGAAATAATGTATCTACTTTCTAAACTCTTGATAATATAAAGATGCAAGTCCAATTACAGACTCGTCTCACTTTCTTTGTACAGCAAACAAAAGGTTAAGATAATTGCCATGACGGCAAGCCTGCAGACAGAGATTCTACCCAATGTTTTCAATGCACGTTGTTATTTTCTAACCACTAAATGCTTGATAATGACATTTCTGCTTTTACTTTTCATAAAAAGTAAAATTACTTCAGTGTGTACTTATGAAACATGCAGTTGTGAGGATACAAGTACCCAAACAAATGAAAAAAAAATGGTTTTAAATAAAATTGAAGAAGAAAGTGAGATATCTATGAAAAGTTTTGGCCCACATTGAGAATCCTACATCTAACATTGAGCCATCAATGGTGTAGATATATTTATGTTGATGCTTTAAACATCTTAAACATTGTATGGAGTTTACAAGGCTTAAACACATGCACATACTTGTACACACATACACACAAAAATATGCAAAGGCATTGGCACAAGTGAACACACACACACACACACACACACACACACAGTCTAAAGACAGTAAAGATAACCTCACTGGAAATAACAGGTAATTCTCAACATGTGTCTCTTTGACATTAATGTTTAGATTAATTTTAAAGATATTTCCAACTGAAGAAAACAAAAACACAGCCTACTTTATGAAGCTAAGAAACTGTGCTCAGAACAATACAAGCTGCAACAATCTGCAGCACTTGATAGTCATGAGAGAAGAGAATGCACAGATTGGAAATCAAAATGATGGCAAAAACATTGAGACAGCATGTTTGCACACAGCTTCTTAAATGGGATTCTTCCCGTTTCCCCATTAAGTGAACTGAGAGCGCACTTCTGCTGAGATTCAGCAGGGAGAAAGAATAGGACATTTAGCTGATTCTTGGTAATTATGTACAAAACAATCATCAGAACAAGCCTAAAGTAATTTTTGTATCAATATTAAAACTACAAACAGGTTTTAAAATTTTAAATTGCAAAGGATGCAAAGGCCTTATCCTTCATGAGGTCATTGCAGTTGGTGGCAAATCCCTTTTCTCAATGATCTATCTCACTGACCCTTGTTCTGCATATTTTTTAACTTAGTAATAGAAACAGCTAAGGCATTAAACATTTACTTAGTACCAACTTTGAGTGAGATGCTTTAAATATGCAATCAAATAGACAAAAAGACAACACACCTTGGAAGCATAAGTCAATAGAGCCATCAGATGACTGCAAACATTTGTGTGTTCCCTATTCAGCTAACATTATAGGGTCCTGAGCCAGAGGCCCATAGAAGACTGGAATCCAACTGATCCATCCTCAGTGCAAAGATACCTGAATTTTATCCAAGTGTCTTTTCGCTATATATGATGAACTTGTAAATATCTGTACAATTCACCTGGCTACAATTATGTAAGTCTTTCTAGGACTAGTGTTAGAAATGTGGGCTGCTATCAAAAAACAATGACTTCATAACATTTCTAGGCAAATGGATGGAACTTGAAGCTATCATCCTGAGTGAGGTAACCCAGTCACAAAAGAACACTCACGGTAGGTACTCACTTACAAGTGGATACTAGCCCAAAAACTTGAAATACACAAGAAACCATCCACAGAACTTATGAAGCTCAAAGAGAAGAAAGGCCAGAAAGTAGATGCCTCAGTCTTTCTTAGAAGAAGGGACAAAATGTTCATGGGAGGAAATAAAGGGATAAATAGAGGAGCAGGGATTGGAGAAAAGAGTAACCAGAGACTGCCTCACCTGGGGATACACCCCATATGTGCTAAATAAACCCAAGCATTATTGCTGCTGCCAAGTAGTGCTTACTGGCAGGAACCTGATATGGATGCCTCCTCAGAGGCTCTGCCAGAGCCATACTGAAACAGAAAAGGTAGTTTGCAGCTACCCATCACACTGACCTAAATGAAGGAGCTGAAATGGTGTATAATCCCATGGGAAGAACAAAATGATCAACTATACAAGCCCAGCACAGTTCCCAGGGACAAAACACCAACCAATGAATTTGCATGGAAAAACCCATGGCCCAAGCTACATATGCAACAGAGGATAGGATTTTTGACATCAGTAGGAGGAGAGGCCTTTGGTCCACCAAAGGCTCAGTTTTCCAGTGTAAGTGAACCCCAAAGTGCTGAGGTGGGAGAGACACCACCTTCATGGAGGCAATGGGAGGGGGAGGGGGTTGGGATTGTGGGAGGGGGAGGGGGTTGGGATTGTGGGAAAGGGATAATATCTGAAGCAGAAATGCAGAGAATTTCCAATTTAAAAAAATTGGAGGAAAATGAGTGTGGGCATACATCAGAGCAGAATCAAAGGAGACAGGCCATGACAAAAGAATAATCTAGCAATGGAAGAACCAGCTGTTTCCTCCTAAGATAAAATTTATGGGATTCAGCAAAGTTTAAGACAGTGTCATGCTTTTGGAAAAATTTTGTTTTGTAATAAGCTTCTTATAAACAAGCATTTATGTTGGTATTAGTAAGCTTATTTCATTCTTTCAAAACACAATAACTACTTTCTAATTGTCTCAAGTCTAATACGAAACATTGTTCAGCAGCAACGTATGAGCTAGTGTAAGTAAAGGTTGGGCAGTTATTTCCAAGTTTTCAGACTCTAAAGTGGTTCTGAAGTGATCTGAATGGCTTAGGTCTAAAGTAAATTAGTACTTTAGATCAAGTCTTGAGTGCATTCCCAGTATGGTAGCTAGAGGTTTAGAAAATACACATCTTTATCAACTTCCATAGCTATAAATGTTTTTTTTTCAAATACATCCACTTAAAACAGAGAGATAAAATGCTCCTGTTCCTGCAGACCTCTATTTCTGGAACCATCAGAATCTATAATGTAGGTTATTCTGGTGTAAAGAAATATTTCTAAACTTTTAAGCCTCCTGCTTATAGTCACTGTACCTTCCACTGAGTCTCCTATGCAGACACAAAGACCTGAATAGTGTCAGTATATTTTTCTTCTGTAGACACAGAGAGGTTAAAGTTGCTTATTAATGTCTGCACCTTGATCAGTAAAGCCCAATGGCATTCATAAGCATTGAACACATGTTCCCTTCAATGCTTGGCAACACTGGATTTACTCCTGTTTGGTCTCTTTTTCTACATTTTCACTCAAAGCTGGTTTTTTTCACAATATATATATAGTCCTTGTTTCAAAATATGGAAAGTTACAGACCAATACACCGAATGATTTTGTTGTGCCAAAAAAAAAATAATAATATATCACCAAAGTCATGGGGATTTAAATCAATTCAAATATTTACATAGCAATTAAAAAGACATAAAAATGAACAAGATGTCTTCAGTAAAAGGGAAGTCACAAAGTAGGACAAAAAAAAAAAAAAAAAAAAAAAAACAGTCAGCTTTACATTTAAACCTGTTTGTCTTATTCTATTTCATCCAATAAGAGGCACATTGCTGTTGTAATTTGAGGAAATTCAAACACAGACATGGGAAATAAAACCTTATATTTCCTTGTACCCAGCTTCTCTTTGGTACTTGGGTCCTGGTCACAAGCTCTTTATGTGTCCAGTATATTTCCTAAGTCTGATTTATGTAACATTATTGGCCATGCGGAATAAATAAAGTGCCACTAAGTTCTAAAGAGGTCAATATTATCTCAGTGGAATGTTCTAGAGACTTGTCATTATTCAAGAATAATCAAGAATACTCTTGTAAAGTTGAAAGCACACCCATCTGGGAGTCCACATCACTTTCTATCATTCCTACATATTACCATATCAAGGCTCACAGTAGTAAGCTTAACTACTTAAAAAAAATTGTTTTGGATTTTTTTATCAACTTTGTCTGATATTAATACTTTCAACAAAATTAGAACCTAATCCAAAGCTGGAAAGAACAAGCCTTAAGCTTAGTAAGGAGAAATTGAAACCGGCTGCATTCTTAGTAATTTACAAAGAATGCAAGCTAGCCATATGAGCCATTTAGAAATATGCAGCAAACAAAAATAAAAAATAATCTGACCAAGAAGACAGAATATACAAACAACAGTAAGGGTCCCAATATATACTGATAGAAACCCAAATTTACTATAATTCACCATCCATGTAATTAAAATTGTTATAACTGCTTATAATATAGAAAATACCAAAATGTACAGGTGTAGTCCATGAGTCATAAGCTATACAATAGAGAATGGGTGTATGGTAGGCTGTTTCACAGGCATCTGGATGACTGTATTCTACAATCATATCAAAAGCATATCAAAAAAACAAGTGACTCATGAATGATTTTTAGTTAAGTGCCCACTAAAGATCCATGGTATATAACACATGTGCATTAAGTATGCAAGGAATATACTTTCCAAAATGACAACAAAGTGTGAAGTAGGAGCCAACCCTCCACAAGAAGGATGGATAGCTATGTGTCCTATAAAACTCACTGCATAGATGGAATCATGGTTCATGAGCTGCCATAGTGGCTGTTCAGGGATTGGTCTATGTTTGGGCACTTAGCCACAAAGAACTGAATTCTGCTCCAAATGAACCTCTTATTTTAACCTGTTTATTGATATGGTCTCTTGACCATATTTACATTAAAAGATTCCAATTTCATTTTAGATGCTTTTCACTATCATTTTAATGGAGATGAGTATTTCTCATATTTTTTATTGCATTCCATAATACTAAGCTCCAAAAATCTCAATGAGTAGATTGGTCATTGTAAACTAATAGAGACATCATCTTGTTGGCATAGTTGCATGGTCCAGTATGATTTTACAAAAACATACACAAGAGAACCCCCCTGACGTTTCCAGCATGTAACATATGGGGATTAGAGGATTAGAAGGAACAAAATAAGATAACATGCTAAAATGTGGTAAAGGTATGTATGGAGTCAGAAGGATCAACAATGAATTAATGATGTCACAGAGGTAGTAACATTTAGAGCAATTACATCCTATTATGGTTAGTAGAAAGATTATCTATATTGTAGATTCAAAGACATAGTCTAAAATTTTCTAATTTTTAGTTGTAGCAAATTGTATATATTTAGGCTTAAAATGGTTGATTACAGTACATTTATATATCAAAAAATCATAATACAATAGACATATATATATATATTTAATTACCACATATGCATGTGTAGAAACAACTTACACACACACACACACACACACACACATACACACACACACACACACACACACACACACACACACACACACACACACACAAATTGGATATATTGTTAATGGAGAAAATTTTCTATTCCATACATTTTCCTTTCTGAAAATGTTCACTGACAAGTCTCTGTTACATTATTTTTCCACTTTGTTCTGAAGTTTAAACCATTTCCAGCTACTGATGTGCCACTGTGTTTGGGAAAACAAAAGAAGACATCCAAGCATTGAAAGATGAAAATCCATGCACAGATTTTTATCACTTATGACATTTCCTAACTCTTCTTAATGTTCTTAGGAAAGATTGGTCAGCATTAACCAGTTTTCATTACTTTTACATTTAAATTACATCTTTATTTAATTAGATCCTGTCCATAGTCTCGAATCTATCACACAAATTTTCACAAAGAAAAGGTCTTTGCACCCAGCTTTTGGGACAAGGCCTGCTTTTCTCCACCACAATACTTGGCTTCTAGTACTCACAGAATGGCCTAATTCCTCTAAGCTAGAGTTCATTTCTCTTTTTCCCAGGGGAAAATACAAAGTAGAAACAAAGCATTAGGTAAAGGAGTGAGTTTTTCCTCTCCAAGGAAGAAAATAAATATATTTCACCCTCACAGATTTCATCAGCTAAACATGATTTTAGATTCAGTCAGAGAAAATACACATGACTGGGAAGGTCACAAAACCCTGAAACATAAAGCATGTATGTAGAACTTTGTGTTTCCACTGGTGGGAGATGCTCTTCATAAGAAAAGATGATCTGCCATTTAACTTAACTTTTTTTTTTTAAACCTGTCAGGTCTCTATTAGAACCATAAAATTCCTGTTCCTCACTTTGGACATTATCCTTTTTATGAGGCACTTTCATGCATGAGTTTTTTATTCAGTGTCTAAGGTTTAAAAAAAATCTAATGTGTTTCATATCCTCTAAACTTTTGTGAGCACGCAGAACATTTAAAATAAAAGTTTATAGCCGAGTCCCAGAGATGTGAGGCTGGCATATTACACTTCTGAGCACAGGCCTTTGATAACTCTCCCTCCACTGCTAACCTGCTAAACATGATGCTTAGTTTTCTGAATGAAAGTTGTCCCCTTCAATGAAATGGAAATGACATGAGAGACAGTTGGCTGGCATTGGAACTGCCATCCCAGTGTGCTCAAAGCTAAGTGCAACGGAATTCTTATTTAAAAGATTTTCATGGCAAGATGACTCACTACAGGAGGTTTCTTTCCTGGGTCCCTTGGAAAAGCCTCCCATTTTTCCAACAGGCATCTTTTGCTCATGTTTCTGCTGTGCGTGTGTGTGTGTGTGTGTGTGTGTGTGTGTGTGTGTGTGTGTGTTGTTTTCTCTTTTGATGCAAGCAAAGGAGGATGTAGAAAATTCCTGAAGAAACTCATTAAGGAAAAGCATAGCAGGTCAGAAACAAATGCAGACAAGAAATGTGAACAGTAATGGCTACAATCAAATATAATTAGATTAGAAACCTTCTCTTCAGCTCACACATGGAGGAAAAATATTAATATTTCAGTAGATATCTATGATTCATAAAATGCAGAATTTGATACATAGATTAAACTTTGCCACATCTGAAACATTCAGTGTATTTGACTTGGTCTCTTAGTCCACTTGGCATTTACTCCTGCAAAGCCATTACATGATGGACTAGTGGCGCATGTACATCACTGTTTTCTACATACAGCAGACATGCAGAGACATCAGTCCTTTTCTGGCATGTTCAACATTCCCAAACTGAGGGGATTAGTTCACATTTCCTAAACTGGTAGTTTTAATAAACAAATTTTCTACTTGCTAATGGCATTGTGATTGAACAAATTGGAACAGTCCTCTTCTTTCCCCTTACCACACTTTCATGTTTCTGGAAGATGAAATTAAATGTTTTAAACAGCCAGTGCAAGATAACCATTTGGAAAAGTCAAAAATATTACAGAGTAAACCTCTTTATGAGACTTTAGTACTTGGAGAAGTATTGTAAACTGGGAAAAGGTAGATCACTTTGATTTAGACAATTGTTATCATTAAACAGTTAACAACGAGTCTGCTGTTTCTGCATCATTAGCTTCATTGTGTCCAAGTCAGCATTTTCACAATATTTAAAGCAGTCCCCACTTCCTCATATTTCTAAAACTCTACTACGTATTAGAGGCAGCACAGTATGATCATCTGAACCAACGTGCATGAACCAGAAATAAAGTTGGATAAGGAGGCAAGACTGTCTCCACGTAGAGTCAAGACCATGCCACCTTAGTGATACATTTGACTCAGTATTCAAAAGTCACCCTGTTACCTGATGTGTAGAAAACAGACCAGGAGGCAAGCTGTGCCTGATGCACACGGTAGCATCTTGCCACTATGCAACAATTTAGGATAAGCAGGTGGCCATGTGATGGTATTACCCTTTATTCCCCTTCAGTTGCCTTTCATTGGAAGAGTCTTCTCTTCTCCTGCAGACAACCTGACCTCAAACTGCAATTTCACTCTTCCCTGTCTGTGCAGATCCCGACAGAGACATGTCAACTCACTCTCTTACACGAGAATCTCACTGTGATGTTCTTAGTGCTGCTCTGAACATCTTACACAATAACAATGGGATAAATTTTTGGTGAAATCCATGTGTAGTTTAATAGCTTTCAGCTGCAAAAACTTATAAAGGCCTATTTCCTCTGTAGAATTATAAAGCAAATACAAGTTCCTTTACATTCAAACAAACAAACAAATACAAAACAGACTTCCAGATGCATCCTGTCATTATTGAGGATCTAAATAAGAAATGATGAAAACAAGACAGCAGTTACATGCAAGCTGCTATAGCTAGAACCGTGGCATCTACTGAGCCACAGGGGAAAAGGACTCATGGCAATGTTTATGCATACATACATACATACATACATACAGACAGACAGACAGACAGACAGACAGAAAACACAATTCTCCAAACATTGTACATGTGAAAGGTCAATATGTTAAAGAAAAAAAAAGTTGCCACTTTGGAAAAGCATTCAGATACACTGGGGTTTAAAGGAATCCATTACCAGTCTAATCAGATAAATGAAGATTGAAATAGTATGGCGACCTCAAGAAATGTTGAGGCACTAGCTACAAACAGAAGTTATATATCTAGACTATAACTTGGCTTTAAGCATCAAAACGCTTGACAAGTACTGCATCTGACCTCACAATTATCCTTCCTTTTAAGAGCCATTCTGAGAAAACCATCAAATTGTCGATGAAAATAGGTATTCACAATAATGTGGAGTAGAAGAAAACATAAAAATACTACACATATCCAGACACAGAACACTGGACAAATCAAAGTTTAATTGAATCTAAGCAATAATAATGATGACTGTCCTTATATAGTTACTTAAAATAAATGTGAATCATATACTCTGAAGCTCAAACGGTCACAGAAAACATCTACATATTGAAGCACATTCCGAGTATTGAGGTTTTGCCTTCCTTACACCACCTTCCTAGTTCCAGGCTCCCAAAGATAACGTTTCTGCTGTGCCTTCTTCTCTGGAGTCTTGTAAGAAGGGAGCAGCTTGTCCTGCATTTGCTTTTCTCATTTCAGACAAATAGAGGTCAAAAGAAAAGAAGAGAGGATAGGGTAAGCTTGCATTCCAGTAGATGTGAATTTTTTTAGGATTGATATAAACATTCAGTGACAGATACAGACAGAAGACAGGAGGACATACCAAAGAAGAATCATTGTCTTCCATCCTTTCTCGTCATATGTACTTAGAAATGTCCTTCTGTGGGACAAGATGCACATTATGCAATACACTTCCTGGTAAGATCTGAACAAGGGTCTACTCACCATAGACACTAACGAAAAAATTAAAGCAAGGGCACCAACAAAATCCTACTGGGTGAACCAGTGAGTTAAATTGGGGTTACTTATAAAAATATGAGTGAGGCATTATTTACAGAAGCAAAAAAAAAAAAAAAAAGACTCGGTGACAGGTATATCCCCAAAGCCCACTGACACATGACAGCTCACCCCATGGAGACCAAGACCACACTGCACAGCCTACAGGCATAGCAACAGGTTAAAGAGTCTTTCCCGGAAGCTCTTTTACATTGAGCCTCTTTCAGGGAGCTCGACTGGCTGTTCTGAGATGTCTCAAAGCACTGGTCTCATGTGACCTTGAGAAGAAAATTCTCAGAGACTTCCTGAATCCGCTGAGTTGTGCACTTCCTATGTTTAATAAAACTTCCCTGCAGCACGGGACCTTCAGCCCTCTGTAGGACACTTTGGTCTAAAGAGCTTCACCACATGATGTCACCTGAGAAAAAATGTCCTACAAAAACTAGAATCTCCTTAACACAATGCTGCTGTCACTCTTTGGGACACAGGAGACTTGTGTGTGTGTTGTTGAGTAATTTAACCCTTCAATGATGCATGGTGTGAACATTCAGTGATTGGCTACTGAAATTCTCTAATTATTCTGTTATGAACACTGAACATTTAAAAACAAACTGTATGCTTCACAAAGAAATGTAAAAATATAGCCTTAAAATAAAGGCACACATATACACAGAGAAACACAGACAGACAGGCAGACAGACAGACAAACAGACAGACAGACAGACAGACAGACACACACACACACACACACACACACAGAGAGAGAGAGAGAGAGAGAGAGAGAGAGATAGAGAGAGAGAAAGATTCACACAAACACACATACATATAGACACTGACACACACATAGATGCACACACACACCAAGACCTAGTAACTTTCTGGAGCCTCCAATTTCAGACTATGTTGGAAGCCCAAAGAAGCTGGAATCTGGAATGAGTGATGAAATACAGGAGTAGAAGCAACAGAATAGATGAACTTATCAATGAGAGTGAATGCAAGTGGGGAAAAGATTTTAAGAGTTCCTTCTTTCCTCTCCTCTTACCTGGGCTACCACTAGAATGTACTGTCCATATTTAAGGACAAATAATACTACTTCAAATAATCAGATCAAACAAATCCCTCTCAGGAGTATCCAACGCTTTCTTTGCCTTTTAGTTGATTCCAAAGCCATTGAACTTGACATGGTTAACCATCACAGTGATTAAAGTTCTACAGGAGTTTGAGAGACTAATCATATTCCAGCCATCGTTTACCTTATGGGTTTGCCTTGTGAACGGAAAAGCATAAGTATATGTCCTATTAGACTTATGTACCACTGGGAAAGTGTGTGTGTGTGTGTGTGTGTGTGTGTGTGTGTGTGTGTGTGTGTGTGTGTACAAGTACCAGATTCTCAGTATCTAAAGCATGACAACCACTGTTGGACCAGCCAGATGATATCATACAAATTAATCTAACATATCCATTTACAGCATACATTCATCTACTAAACATGATAAATACACACTAAACATGATAAATACACACTAAGTCACATACTAATGGTACCAAGACTGTGGAAACTTAATATGACTATGGTGATAAGAGGTAAAAATCTGAGGAAGTGAATAGATTAAATTAGATTAAATTAGATAATATTAGATCAGATCTTTATGGTTAAGCCACAATAATTGAATTCTGTTAGCTTTTCAAAGAAACAACACAGACACACAGAGAGAAACACAAACACTCCTGACATGATATGACACAGCCTAAAAGGACTCTCCCAAAGAAATACAAAAATTTTCTTTGAATCTTGAATGGTGAACATTATGAGTCAACTTTTTTTTTTATTTAATATACCTTGAATCAGATATTTTGCTAAAATAACATAGACTAATATAGTTTTTTGGATGAATGGTTGAGGAACAATATAAGACAACATGGGTACAGAAAGGAAAATACACAAGGTTAGAAAATGGAGGACTCTGGAACGCAGCACCTACTTCTGCAGGTGAGCTCTAGGAGATGCTGTTATATGTCCTTTGTTCTGTCCCTGTTTAGGGGCTGTATAGTTACTTCCTTGACTATCACCTCTAGATATTTTGGCATGCCTTAAATCTAATATTAGATTACAGTGAAAGGCCACACTCTAGAACATTCATGGGAGTCTTGCTATTTCTTTGCAAATAATCCAGAGGCATCTACATAGTGATAAAGACATGTCATTCTAAAGGGCCCCTTCCCCTCTTACCTGCCATGAAGTCCTGAAAATCACTTGTTAGAACAGACTAACATGTACCATGTGAGTCTGGGTATTCTATCTAAAGCTTTTAGGATGGAGAGCTGAGATAATTATGTGCCACAAGAGCATTATCATTACACAACGGCTGTAAGGTGGTTTTGTGTAGGACATTTGTTTCTTGATTTCTGAACTCAGTAACTCCAAAATAAGAACACAATTGTTGGGAATAAAAACTCATACTAGAAGGGAAAGCATCAGAGACAGACTAGCCCGAATTGTTTTTATTATGAATTCTTACTAGAAACAATTTGCATGTGAGTATGCCACAGTAAGATTCCCCCAACATACCCTGTCTCACTGGGTGTAGAGACCCATGGAAACAAAAACTGTTGGTGTGGGCTGATTCCAGGTGGTCAGGAGATTCTGATCCCTTCCCTGCTCAGAAAGCTAGCATCAGACTCTAGGTGTCATAAAGTGTAGATTAGTCGTGCTCTTAAAATATCTCCCACCTCAGCAGTTGGAAATGAACTACCACAGTAACTGAAACTTATTTGAAATTTAAAAAAAAAAAAAAAAACAAATTAACATTCTGTATTCCATCCACAGAAAAAAATATAACTATGGAAAGGTGATACATATAAATAAGGGGCGAGACTTCCTGTCCAGGAATCAGAAAGTGAACCCTGACTTTTCCACAGGCTGAGCATTTACTTAAGCAACTCAGTTCTAGCACTCACCCTTATTTCTTAGATACAGAACTAGTAAGTATAGGTCATTGCTTAGATTTGAGGAAATAGTGAAAGTTTGGGTTCATCTACATTCCAGGTGTCTGAGGACCATGGGCTCTCAACATTTTACTTGATTCATATGTCTCTACACCATGAAAGGGGGGAGGGACATTTCTATTGTCTTGATAATCTGAAAGCAACAATATTATAAACTTATGTTGTGTGACTATTTCCCACAAACTCCTTCCCCTTCCTAGAGGGAGCCTGCTTAAGACAAAGGAAATAAGCAAAACTTACAAGGATAACAAAGCCTTGTTTCAGGCATGAGGTTCAGAAATATCACTTTAAAGTTATTTAGGCAGTAGAAATGCCCAAGAGGATGACTATCTGAGAGTTATGCAGGGAGCTCTGGGGATGCAGCTTTTGTGAATTATCATCCTTATTTTTAGAAGTAACCTTTCACTAACCCTCTTGTAGGGAACTCACTGCTGTACTAAGCTAGATTTGGATGAAATTGTTTTTTTGGTGTGTTGTCAGGTCCCTATCTAAGATGAGCAGACATTTCTTCATAAGCTGCCAGGGTGGCCATGGCAGTTTACACAACAGAAAAGCTCACTTAAGAAGGGATCACCTTCTGCAGAAAGATTTTAAACAAAATGATTGTAGGCTAGAATAAGATTCAGTAGTTAAGGCATGTACTGTTTGTCCATAGGTCCCAGTTATGTTCCCATCACCAAGTACTTCCTATAATGCTAGCTCCAGGGAATCTGGTGCCCTCTTCTGATTTCTGTTGGCACTGGAACACATGTAGTATTCACACAGACATGCACAGACACATTTACATGAATAAAAATAAATCTGGAAAGAAACAAAAACAATAACAAAAGAATAATTGTCATATTTGTCCACAAGGTAAAGTCAGATCTATTTGACCCTAGGATCACAGCAAAAAATCCTAATTCGGACCTGGCTTACAATGTTTAGATGATGCCTGCCTTTCAGCTCCACTGGGCCCTGCAAATTCCATGAGGGCTGTGCTCAGAAAATAGGTGGTGGATAGTCAATTCATCGAATAAGCTTTAAACAAAAACCTTTCAGTATAAGACTGACAGCAAAGAGTACTGTAGATAGGAGAAAAAAAAAAAAAAACTATGGTTTGATGGCGTGAAGGATGCCATTTAGTATTTGGTATTTACCCCATTCTTTTATGTGTAAAATTACTGAAAAAAAATGTGACTATTGCATGAACCATCTCTATAAAAAATTTAATGCTTTGACTAATAAAGCTGAATTAATTAAGAATGTCCCATTTCTAAAACCTATTAGCCAGCTCCTGCGCATTTCACTATCAATTTCATTTACACACACTATGTGTCACATCTATGACCACCAGTTAATAAGATGTTTGATCCTAGTTATTTCTCCTGTCAGAGATGTGTCTCTGCTGCCTCATTTACATAATTATTGAGCATCTTGATTTTCTGAGTACTTGCACAGAGGTTATATCAAGATAACAAACTAAAGATGTTTTAAGATGTTTAAAGAGAGGAAAAAGAAGTAGGGTCAGTGAGTGGCAGCATATTAAATGACCAGTTCATTGCTTGTGTTCAGCCTCTTGAAAAGCAAAAGCTCTTCCCTGCCCCCTTTGTAAGTTTAGGCTTTCCTGCATAACATGCTATTACTTAAAATGAAAACAGAGTGATAAGGCAAGAAGAAATAAGAGAGGTGAGTATGGCTCAGTGGTAGAGGAAAGGCATGGAATGCACAAGTTCCTGGGTTCAATCCCCAGGACAGCAAATAGAAGGAGATACAAATTAAAATCAATGCAATGCTACCCAATGACAATTCTTTTAATTAATTTTTTTGCCATTCTTTCCCCCTTGTGTGTTTACACAATTTTCTTATATTTAAGAGTTTAGAGTGGTTTATTAAAAATGATTTCTAGATTGCTATCCTGAATCATCTTAAGATGATTCACAAAATATATTTGCTTTGAGTGTTAATAGCTTCTGAAATATAATAAAATCACAGTGACTTAGCTACATCGACCCCAATTATGGTAGAGAATATTATGGGCAATGTCATAGCTGACTACTATTGTAACCGTGATTAGTCATGATCTGCCTCCATCTTAATAATCAACTTGTAAGGTAGGGGAGATTAGGTCCACAAAATCATATTTTCCTGAAGATAGCTTCTATTCTCAAAAAGGAAGAATCCATGGAATATTTTTGGCCAATATAATTCACACCTACCTAACACATATTTTAAAGTTTTAGTCCCTCTCTGGGGTACTGAAATTCCATAATT
The DNA here is from genome assembly GCF_963924665.1 of Micromys minutus. Classification (NCBI taxonomy): domain Eukaryota; kingdom Metazoa; phylum Chordata; class Mammalia; order Rodentia; family Muridae; genus Micromys; species Micromys minutus. The sequence continues at coordinate 40,170,784 of NC_137983.1, read as the reverse complement.
AAAAAAAATGAAGTAACTTTGAGAAGAATTGGATTATTAGGCTCACAGTTTACAGAACATCATGGGAAGTCAATGCTAGGACACATTGAAGAGCCCTGCTTACTGGCTTGCTTCTTCCTGATATACAGAGTGAGTTCCAGGACAGAAGGGACTACACAGAGAAATCCCACCTCAAACAAACAAACAACCCCAAAAACAAAACAAAAAAATCAAAAAAAAAAAAAAAAGAAGAAGAAGAAGAAATGAAGGACGAGAAAGAGAAACAGAGAGAAACAAAGACAGAGACAGAGAGACAGAGATACACAGAGAGAAAGAAATATGACATTATATACCTTGCCAACTTTGACTCACAAATACATCACCTTAAACTGTAGCCCTTTGTTTCTTGTTTGTCTCCAAAATCTCACATTGATAGCATAAAATAATACAACTTAGAAAGACTTGCAGTCTTAAACATTCCAGTGATTTTAAAAGTTCAAGTTCTCTTTAGAAATCCAAAGCCCCTTAACTGTAGGCTCCTATAAAATCTAAAATAAGTTGCACACTTTATTATTCCAAGAGGGCAGAACCAGAGCACAGTTACAATTGTATGGAAGCAAACACAAACCCCAGCAGTATAAACAGCTCACTTCTCAGATTGGACTCACTCATGATCTTCTGAGCCCCAAAGGGCTGGGGCAGCTCCACTCCTGCTCTGCCACCCCCAGCAGACACAGCTTGTCATGTAGCTTTATGCCAGCTACATTCTACACCCAGCCGTTGCCTTTGGTGATTGTCCCACAGTCCAATATCCAGGAAACACACTGTATCTGAGGCTTTACCACTTTCTCCTTCCTCTCTTCTCACACTTCCACCCTGTCGTATGATGTCAAGCCTCTTCTCTTCTTGTAACCCTAGCGTCAAGGGTGTCCACTGAATCTTGGATGCAAGTTCCTCTGTCTAATCACAGCTAGTGGAAAGCTTGCATGCATCTGAAGTGGATCTTCAGAGGACTGGAAGTAGATCTGTAATAGGCACACAGTGAGCTCACAGTAGACCCACAGTGGGCCCACAGAGCCTGGTTTCTAGCAGAATTTAAAAGAAAAAACCTTGGTTAGTGAGAAAGTGGATATGTAACATTCCCCTTGTTTGTGCATGGCTCTGGAGTCGACGCTAGAAAATCAAACATTTAAGCTGATCATCACACTGTCTCTTTCATGTTACATGAACATAAAATAATTGGCTAAATTGCTGAAGTAATCGTTAGATCTTTTAAACAATCATACCTGTCAATCATTTTGGTTTTGCTCAGAACTAAGGGAGCAAATGAAAGAAATAAAAGCCTAACAATTATAAAATTGACAATTTGAGCAAAACTGTCTTAGGACTGGCATTTCATAACCTATCCGAAGAGAATTTATTCTGTGGAAATTACTATGTCGTGAAGGAAACATGGGTGAAACTACGGAGCAAATAGCACAAACGAACATGTCTGTGAGGAAAAAGTTGGGAGGTCTCTGTTTGGGTTTAAAAATATATATTTGTTGATGTCATCATTGTCTTTGTGCTGTCACAGTCAGCATCTCTGTCCTTATCATCATTGTCATTGTCCTCTTTGTTACAGCAGCAGCAGCTGTAAATACTGTTGCTGTTGTCCTGGTTTGTATGATACTAGGGGCTCCACAATTTGCTACACAACCTGGGTTGGCCTCTAACCCATGACTCTTGCCTCAACTTACCCAGTGCTGAGTGCAGCATTGGCTGCCATACACAGCTATTGTAAAAGTTTGAAAGTGTGTGGTTACCATGAACCTTGCACCATCCTTTGCATTCAGCCCATGTGGTAAAGCAATGAGAATCAAAGGCAAATTATTATTTTTTTACTGTATGCCAATCAATTTTGTTAATGAAAAGATGAAATAATATCTAAAACACAAATGTTGAGTAATTTATGCTCTTGACTGTAATAAGTAAAATATGATTACCAAGTTGCAAATGTTGAAATTAAACCAACAATAGACTTTCTTGGCTATGTGATTTGGGGTTTGTTTTGCTTTCTTCTCTTTGAAAAGGCAAAGATTAGAGTCTATAAATATATTTGCACAAGATGAGGCTTATAGTTTTTCTGAGAGAGATGACAAGAAGTTGAGTTTGTTTCAGAGCGAGCATTCTAGTGACCTATCGAAGGGACCAAAATTCAACGTACACTCTGTGCTGGGCCAGAATGCTAAGAATCACTGCCCACAAAAGGTGTGTACTCTCTTAACTCTGAAGAAAAGTTGATTGCTTTCCTGCAGCCTGCAAGTGAAGTCAATACACAAACACTGTCCCGATGGACCAACTGAATAGGCAAAAAGCAAAATGTCAGCACCTGCGAAACATTCCTTCCCTACCTCCGAAAGAAAAGCAAATGTTGCATTAAAAGTTGAGCTCTAAAGAGGGTCTTGACACAAAGGTTCCATTCCCTCTGCCTCCCAGAAACACTAAGAACCAGGTTTTAACTGAAAAAGCTCAAGAAAAATTTGAAAAGTGGTTCCAAAATTAATCTTGTGGACCCTCCTAGGTAAGGAGGTTGTGAGACCAAAGATGAATGTATTGAGGACAGTGAAGTCTCTTTAAGTGTGTATCTAAAAAAAAACACAAAATTACGATTGATCAGCAGGTGAAGTCTGTGATGTATTTCGTCAGTATTTATCAACACTGCAGGATTTCTAAACCGTTACCCCTCAGTTGGGGTCAGCATTCTAAATGGTACTCCAATGGAAAGTGGCTATGTATAAAAATAAATATGAAAACATGAATGAGCATGGGGGAAAGAGTGGGCACCATCACCCACTGGCATCTGCTCATCCAGCTGCAGCTGAAAAGCAGCTGGAAATGAAGTGTAACCAAGTGCTCTCCCTGCACAGGACAACACCAAGAAGTACAGCAGACATACAATAAAAGAGGAAATGCACAAACTGTCCTTGCATATGACCAGGATGGGTGCTTGAAATCCAACTCTTTTTGGAGAGGCCCCTTTCTTCAAGCACTACTCTGAAGAAAGGGGAGTGTCCACCCATATCCAGGCTATGACCATACCAACTGAGGGAGGTTCACCTTAGAGCTTCTAATGATGCAGGCCATTCCCTAATACAACTGGCTGGTTTCCAGCTTTGAGACTAAAATGGCAGCATGACTCCCAGACACTTGTTGCCAAGTGACACAAAATGACACGAAGACACTCCACTGCTTTTAGAATTCAGGATGACTGAAGCTTGAGGACAATGACTTATTCTTGTGCCTAAGGCACTGGAGAATAATAAGGTACTGGAGGTCCGTACTTCTATCTTACACCCTTAAATGTTCCTTGGCAGATTACCAAGCTGTTTGATTCTTTTCATGTTGTTCTGATAAAGTATAATTTAAGGAAGAAAGGATTTGTCCCGGTTCACAAATAAGGCATCCAGTTCATCATGGAAGGGAATTCAAGGCATGGGAGCTTTAGCTTAACTTCACATAGTACAAACAGTCAGAAGGAAGAGGGTATGAATGTCCACAGTTATCTTAGCTTCTGCCTTTGTATGCAGTCCAGGATTCAAGCCCAGAGTATGATGTCACTCACCATACTTTTAGGATAGGTCTTCTTACTTCTACTGACCTAATAAACATGTCCCCCCACAGGCTTGCTAGAAGCTAAATTATCCCAAAGAGGTGTACTAGAAAGCTCCTGTACAAGTGATGCATCCAAGATCTTGTCAAAATTAACAATTAACACTGACCATTAAACAGGCCTAAAGGTAGGGCAATCATCTGACCCCAAATAAAGAAGACAGGTGCAGATAAAGGGAAAACTCCTCAGCTTGTTTGTCATGACTCTTTGAGACAATGTATATAGTTAATAATTTTCATTAAAGAAGCTTCTTATTAAATTGTTACAAATAAATGTAGATTTTGCTTGTTCCACTGATGTATACTTTGGTGGACTTGTTATTTTTAACAGGGATGAATGTTCCTCACAAGTAAAGCACAGAGGGGTTCAAGATGGCTCAGGGAATGACCCTGCTTGCCAGGAATATCTGGTGACATGAACTTGATCCCTGGATAATACAGCAGAATTCTAGAATATAGTGAGATTCCACTAAGTGAATATAGTAATATAGAATATAGTAAGATTGTCCACTAAGCATATGTATGCAATGGTGTGAATGCTCCAGCATGTGGGGTACACACACACACACACACACACACACACACACACAGAAAGAGAGAACAAATACATGTAATAATAATCTTTTTTAAAATGGAGTAGTATTTAGAAAATGCAATACTGAAATTTTCTGTGGTTTTAAACTTGTTACTAAAAAGTAATTGCAGTTGAAATGAATGATATGAATAATTACTATAAACTGAGCACAATGACTGAGTGACTGCTTTCCATGAAGTAACTCACTCATTTTCTCCCAAACAGAGCTACTGAATCCAACGGCTTGAGTGACTGACAGTACCACAGGCTGTTAGGTAGTAGAAGACACAACATCAATCCAAGGAGTCAAATATTTATAGTGTGTGACCCAACCTTCTCTTCCCCTAGCCATTTATCCATACATCTGAAAACATTCACAGAAGGCTCACTATAGTTTTACTGGTAAATTAGTAAGAAGAATGAAAATAAATAAAAACAATGAAATGTCAATCAGTGCTTGATAAGTGGTAATTGCTGCCTCAGACACACAACTGAAGCTAACCAAAAACATCCTGCACAGGAAACATGGGTGCCACATGACTTCATTTACATAATTTTCAAGGATATGCAAGCTCATCCAGACTGATACAAAGCCAATCAAGAACCACCCAGGGAAAGACTAAAGAGTATAAGATAAGGTGGATTAAAATGGAGCAAGAAGAAACTTTGGAGGGCTAGCTCATTCATTTAATTAGGGCCTCAATTTCACAGGTGACTATATTGGTCAAAATTCAACCAACTGGGTGCTGTTAAGATGTGCACTTTATTATACATTAATTACACCTAAGTTTTCCAAGTCTAAGCAGTCTAAACCTAAACCTCTGACCCTCACCTACAAGAGCATGGGCCCTCCTGTATAACAAAAAGGGGTACTTAGGAATAAGTAGCATATTGTTGTTAATTCAATGTTGCCTTAATGTCCCATCATTCATTTTACTATGTAAGACATCAAAAGACAATGGATCTTGTTTTACCTCTATACACCATGTTCTACTCTGTAGGAAACAAAGGGCCAACTGACAAGGTTCTAATGAGAGACTGTTAGCTCCCTTCACATTAGCTCCTCTGAGAGCACCTTGCTCTTGATCAATTTACCCTGGCACAGAAAGGTCCCACAGAACAGCAGGGTATTCACTGAAGTTTCTCAGTTTTCCTCTGCTGTCTCTGATCATTGCAATTAATTTTGCTCACCTAGGAAAGTCTGTTTTTAATCTACTCGAGTACCTTTGGTTGTGAAGTTAAATAAAAATGATAAGCATATACACTATGCAAAGCTCTACAGAAGTATTATCAAAAAGGATGTGCACAGAAGGAAGGTTTTAACCTACAGATGGAAATATGTTAGTACCATTGATGACTTAGAGAATTTAGGGCTAAATTTGGAACTGTCTCAAAATTTCAGGATCTTAACATAAGGCAATAGGTGATTTACTGATGTGTGTTACAGTATTAGTATTTGGGTTTGGTTTTAGTACCAAAAGGAGCATTACATTCTAAACCTAATTGGTAATGACAGATTAACTCCCAAATCAAGACAAAAACTAACAGTTGGGGGAGGGGGCTGGAGAGATAGTTCAGGGGTTAATAGAATAGGTTGTTCTTCCAAAGGACACAAATTCAATTCTCAGCATTCACATGGCAGGCCACAGCTGACTACAACTCCATTTACACAGAATCCAACATTCTTAAACAGAAATACATGCAGACAAATCACCAAGAAAGATAAAATAAAAATAAACCATTAAAAAACAATAATAATATTTTAAATTTTTTGAGAAAAGGCTAAAGGTAGAATGGTTGTGGTAAACATCCATAAAACAGCACATCAAAATTAAATATAGATCTGAAAAAAAAAATGCCTAAATAAGAAAGGCTTCTGGTGCTAATATAGGAGCTGGCAAGAGAGGTTAGTTTGTAAAGTGCTTCCTAAATATGCATGGAAACCTAAATTCAGATCCACAGTACCAACATTAGAAGGCCTGGTACAAGAGCACATGCTTGAATTTCTGGCTTCAAAGAGGCTGAGAAAAATAAGATCCCCAGCCACAGCTTTGATTCCTGTGCAGCCTAGTCCAACTGGGGATCTTCGGGTTCAAGTAGAAACTTGCCTCATAAAATAAGAGGGAAAGTGACTGAAGAAGACACCAGACTTCAAAGTTGGGCCCACAGATGAAAATGCATTTCCATGTATAACCACAAACACACATACAAAGCTAAAGTCTATCTTGAGCCTCAAAGTACCTCATTTATTATGACATAAGATTAAAGACATGTTCATCTTCCCAGATTGGTACCAAACTTTAAGGGTAAGTCCCTGGTAAAAATTTTATTCTCACCATACTCTGTGAGACTTGGGGCTTACCTACTGCACAGTTAATACTCAGTGATTAATTCTCATGGTCAATCTGATTAGATTGGGAATACCCAATCTTGGGTCTGGGTAACATGTACAGAGAGGACAAACTAAATAGGGAAGAACCAGCCTCAGTGTTGGAACAGTAACCCTTGACCTAAGGCTGCAAACTGAATGAAGAGAGAAAAAGGAGAGAGTGGGCTGAGTGCTACCATCCATTGCTCTTTGTCTCCGGATATAGAATGAAGTAGGACTAGCTGCCTGGCGTTCCTACCCATTCCTTCCTTGCCACCGTGGACTGTACATCTGTGAACTGTAAGCCAAAACAAATCTTTCCCCATTACATTTTCTCTTTCTGAGTATATGGTCAAATTGCTGGAAAAATAAAACAGTTGATGGAACTTCTGTCTTTATTCCCAGGACCCATGCTTTCACAACTCCAATTAGATCCATTTCCCTTCTCATTCCAACCCACTGTACATTTTATGCAAGTGGGCAAAGGCTGGGGTCCAGATGTCAAATTTCTTAACCCTAAAATGAAGCATCTAGAATTTTGCTCTGTCTTAATTATGACTTGGCTATCACTAGACTTAAGGTTTATTTGCATAATAAGATTGATTAATTATTAATATTTTATCTCATGAGCTTTTTATGGTGCTAGATATCAACCACTGGCATGTATGAATGAAATTCTTGTGTATTACACATATCTCTGTATATTCATATATAGTTGTGCCCGTGCAAGCCAGTGGTCAATACTGGGTGCCTTCCTTAATCAATCCCACCTGCTATTGTTCATTTGTGAAAGAGGATCTTATTGAACCTGGAGCTAGCATTACATCAGCCTTCCTTTTAGTATGCTTAATCCTGAATCCGAATGTTTCCAGTTATCCCTCAATAGGACTTTTTTGCCAAGGCACATTCTGATGCCTGCGCATCCTAGACAGTTCAAGGTGGGCATCCTAATGTTACTAGTCTGCTACGTTTGGGCAAGAAGAAAGAAAGTGGGCTGAAAATGCATGCCACAGATCTTAAGGCCACGACAAAAGTTGCTTTCTCAGTACTGGTCCTCAAAAGTCTCAAGCCCATACCTCAGGCTAGACTCAACAGTATATACATTGCTGCTTATGTTCCAAGAATAGGGTAATCATGTTAGACAAACTGAAGTAAGGCAGCTGTCAAGTGATCATCAGTTAGCAATAGCCAGGAGAGTGCATGACTGACGCAAGTCAGCTCTTCCTTCAGTCTGCCTGGTGCTCTGATGCCCTTCAAGTCACTTTCCCTTCCTCAGGACAACGGGTTCACACTAACAAAAGAAGTACTAAAAAGTGTGTGCATCAGGGCGACCCTCAAAGGCTGGCCCAAGGTCACTAGTACTACACCCTGTATTTGACATGTCTCCTAAACACTCTTGTGCTAAGGGGATCCCAGCTAATGGTGCTAATCAAAAGAGACAAAGTAGGGAAAGTCAGGTAATTGGAGGTGTGTCCTTGAAGTGATATCAGGCCGTGGCTCCTTCTTGTCTGTGTTTTGCTTTTAGCTCCCATCTGAGCAGACAGAAAGCTAACACCAACACCTACTAATAACGTAGTCTTCGACTGCTTTCTCTCTCATTAGCCACCAACCAGCAGACAAGCAGGGCAAGTGGTGTCACCGGGAGAGTACAACGGTGGAACACATTTCTTGTCTTGGCCCTCGGTCTTCAGGAAATCCTTTGGATGCTCTGTGGCTAGTGCCAACTGCATCCCTGAGAACAAAGCAGCCTGGACACTCCCATCCTATAGAGGAGGAACCTCACCCCTCCGGCCAGACACTCTCAAAGGAGGCAGCCTGCACTGTCGTCGGCTTGGAGTTTTCTTTATTTTAGTGGTCTTGGGGACTGAACTGTGTGTTTAATTTTTACTGGCTCATTGGACTTAAAACATGCCCAGCAGCCTTTTAAATATTTCAAGTATCTATAGCAACTTATAAATCTTCTCCTGTTGGGCTCTTTCACTGTTTCTCTTTTGCCCTACCTGGGCTCAACTCCCTTTGCTCTGTTTCCTTTCACCTTCCTCTTCTTTCTAAATACCTCTGTCTTTAATTTTGAGTTTTGAAAATTTCCCCCTTGGATTAAAAAAAAAATTAAATTCCTTATGCCACAACAACAACAAAAATCAACCAACGATTATGTCAATTTAGTAAACAACCAACCAACCAGGCCATCATCAGAAACCCTCTGCAGCCCAAGAGAACACATTAAAGAAAATGAGGTTGCTTTCCGTTTCTGGTCCCCTGGGGCAAACGCTTCGCTTTGTGACAGCACACTTGACTTATGCAATCATTTTTAAACTCACTTATCACTTCATCCACATTTCGTATAACACAGGGAAGGATGCGCTGAAAAACCAGAGCTCTGTGCATTAAGGAGGCCTGTCATGGTTCAGGCCCAGTTCAATTTTATAGGTTTTTATGGCAGCCCCCAGCTATGCTGCTCTATGGTAATCAAAGCGGGGCTCTTTCATATCATCTTATGTATATTTCAGATTCCCAAACTCTGAGGTGAGAAGCCTAAGTGTATTTTGTTTTTCAAACATTCTGAGAAATGACAGAGGCCTCCCGAAAGCCTATCTAGATTGGATCTAAATGGAAGGACGCCAGCACTGCAAGACTGAAGACCAACTAGAATAATGTGGCAGATGTTTGCACAGGACTGCAGAGGGCCGAGCAGCTCAGATGTCTGCCTCTACCCGCTAATTCTTCTCTTCTCCCGAGTAGGTGAGGCCCTATAGAGGTAATTGTTTTCCACAGGAAGGAAATGGAGTCACTTCAACCTGTGTCTGCTTGCCCTGAGTCATTTGAGTCCTTAATTTATGACAAAGCTTAGAGAATGGAAACATTATGACTTAGGGTTAAAGATCTTGGGTTCAGAAGTCAGAGGAGTCAAGACTTTGTATCCACTTCTGTCTCCTTAAAGTTAGGTGATAGCTGGACTGGTTTTAGTGACTAAAACTTCAGAGACATCACTGGGCTTTTTCCCCCTATGTCTAATGTGATTCAACCTAACTCTGCCCAGAGGCCCTTGTGTGTTTTAAATGAGAAACTACAATTTAAACATTCAGCAGAGTGTTTAAATGTTTGGGAATCCATTCAAGAGCAGTTATTATTATTATTATCATCATTATTATAGCTAAGTACAGTAGTGTCCCAACTTTCTCAGGAGCTAGATGTCCCTAGTCGTGAGACAATTAGCCAAGCCATGAATAATGATAAATTTAATTCAGTATGGGAAGCTCATTCATAGGCTTGGGCTCAGAACCTCTGTGCATCCATGAACTGGGAGGAGGGGGAGAGATCCCCAGAAGAGGTGGAGGAATGGAGTGAGTCTCTGTGACAGACTTCTGTGGTTTTCAGTTTTGGTTCGGATTTTCATTTTTAAGTCTTTTTAGTGAGTTAGTTTTTAGCTGACCTAGTCAGGGCCTGATACATGGAAAGGACACCAAGAGGAGGGATAAGACAATGGATATGATGAGGGACACCTTTGTCCGGGGCAGGAATAACCATGTTCATTACTCCTTCTGCTGCCAAAATTGATGTCTAATTCTTCTATTCACTGTCTTCCAAAATATAAGCCTGCCCAACAAAAGAAATGAGAAGTTGGGAATGTTCTATACCTACAATGATTTCATATGCCTCAAGTTGGTCTTCTTCTTCTTTTAAACAATAATATGGCTAGCTCTGTTGGTCCATGTCTTTAAATTCTGCACTCAGAGGCAGAGGCAGATGAATATGTCTGTGAGTTCCAGGCAAATCTAGTCTGCAAGGCACATTAATGACCAGTAATAAGACATGATGCAAAAGTAAGAATAAAATAGAAACAAAGGCTGGAGAGATATCTCTGTAGTGAGATAGCAGAGAAATGATATGTGAATGTGGGATATAGGGCTACTTTAGATTGTCCACAGCAATTGACTGTGACTTGTCATGTCTCATGCTTTCAGAGGGATCTGATTGTGGCAACTAAAGATAGTTTACATTTGAAATTCTGGGGACTCTTGATAAGGTATAAAAATGCCAAAGCCCAGAAGCTTTGGTGTTTGCTGCTCCTGCTGCTGCTGCTGCTGCTGCTGCTGTTGCTATTGTTTCTGGTTAACAGTTACAGGTTGCTGGTTGTTGGTTGTTGGTTATTGGTTGCTGGTTGCTGGTTGCTGGTTATTGGTTGCTGGTTGCTGGTTTGAGAAAATTTGACTTGCACAAAGGAACTTGATTCCTCAAATCAACAGAAACCAGCCTAATAATAATGTTGCCCCCTTTCCCTTCTACCTTCTTTGTGTCTCTTACCTGGTATTAGGGGTTAAAGGGTGAAGAAAAAATAAGAAAGGTGGAAGAAAGAAGAACCTACAACATAGCTAAAAGGCTGACTACATGACTCAGTGGACATGCTCATAATACTTATCTGAAGGCCCTAAATTTGATTCCGAGCATCCTGGAGTAAGGAGGCTCAGTGGTGCCTTTAACTCTAGTGCCACATTCAACACCTCTGTTCTCAAAAGGCAAAACCTATACATGACATGCAAATGTCTTTATATACATACAAATAATTAAAACTATGTCCTATCTTTTAAAAAAATAACAAGAAGGCTGTATTGCCATACAATAAGGAAAAAAGGAGTTCAGTAGACAAGAGGACATAGAAGAAAATCAGACTACCCACTTCAACAATGTCTGAATCAAATCCTGGCTCTGACTCTGAGAACACTATGTAACCTCTAAGCAAAGTTTCCTGCACAAAAGAGAAATAATAAAAACTGACTTCACAGGTAGCAGAGAAAAATGATCAGTGATGCTATACATGTCAAAGATAAAGCAGACTACAGAAAAAAAATCGTGCTCACATTTTTTAATGGAGAAAAAGCTACAACATTTGCATCTCAAGAAAGATAATTGGATTAGACACAAATTTAGGAGTATGTTGGTTTAAGCCTGGTTGAAGGTAGAGAAATAAATATATATGTGTATGTGTGTGTTCCAGGAAGGAACAAAAATAGCTTCCAAAATGTATTATGAAAGAAACATCTCTCCTCAGCAATAATACACTGAATGACACTCCTGTGGCCCAAAGACCAAGTACAGCTTCTGATCCAGATGCCTCAGAAGACGGAACTTACACTTTGGACCAATCTGACTTTATTAAGTTTATATATGATGGCTGAGCCAGTGTATTAAAATTCTCCCTCAAATTCAAGTATTATCTGCTTTGGGGACTGCTAGAAAACATCAGGGGGCCTGATACCAACTAAAGCTTATAAGAAAGAATATCTATGGGTATATTTTGGAAGTGTAATTTCAATAATTATTAGAGTGGGAAGAAAAACATGAGTTTGGGCCTATGTCTTGGAGATGGGAATGATTCGTTCACAAAGAATATTGAGCCCATGTTCCTGCCTCGAAATGACTACGAATGATCTTTTCAATCAAAACGTAAACACTGTCATTAATGGTTATTTCGTTTTACTTCCTACCAGAAGACACAAGTGCATTGTCTAATGATCAGAACTGCCTTTGGCTTTGAAGTCTGTCATTGAAAAGACTCAACCCAACACTCTGTGGCTCCTCAAAGAGATTAGCAAAGAGCACTAACATAACATTAGACCAAAACCAGGTGTAGTGTTGTTTTTCTGAAATCCCAGCTTTCAGACCGTTGAGGCAGAAGCATCAGAACTTCAAGGTCATCCTTATTTACATGGGGAGTTTAGGCTGCATAGGACTCCTTGTCAAAAAGAGAAAAATCATATTATCCAAAGACATTTCTAAGACACACCCCCTCCAGCTTGCAAATTCATTTATAGATATACCCATATACAGGCCCAGCATGGAGGTAGACCTTGAATTTCAGAGTATGTCTAGTTTTCACACTCAAAAGGGATGTGACAGGCAGGTCATCCATGAGCTCAAGACCAGCCCCCAGGTGATGTAGTGAGACCTTGTCTCTGGAAGACACTCGCAAGAATTAAACATACACACAAAAATTTTATAGATATTTCATCAGCATTTTTACAGCATAGGAACTTCCCAAATATTTGCTAATATTATTGCAGTCAAAAGAAGGAAATCATATTGGCATTTAAACATGCAAATGTCAACAGAGACCTTTCCTTACCCCAGTTTCACTGGTAACAAGTGAGCCGGGACTGTCACCTTGCCTCAGCTTTTCCAAGGTGCTTCTCAAAGTCCATATCTAGCAGCTGTCACCCCAAGCACCCAAATCACTGGCTTCACACTTCCAATAAATGATTCTTGCAACATTGTACTTGTGAAACCAACTGACCAGCTGGGAGCTTAGAACTGTAACTCTAGCTGTCAACTTCAATCTGTCATCATGCACCAGGAGAGCCTTGGCTATACAACTGTTGCCTGAATCCAGGTCAGAAAGAGCAGCTGTAGTCAATTAAGCAACTTAGGATCAACTGCCCATGTATTGCCTACAAGATACTTTGTTCAAAATAGATGCCTGTGTAGAACCAATCAAGCAAGATCACAGCCTGGATGCGAAGTTCTTCTCTGCACCCCATGTGGTCACAGAAGTCAGGACTAGGGGCATGGTCCTCTGACCAAATAAAGACTAAGTGACAGTCCCTCTCGACTCAGTTTTTGTTTGTTTTTTTCTGAAAATTTGGGGTGTCAAAGGAAAGTGACAATGAGTGTATATGGATAGGTGTTTAACAGGTCAGTAAACACACAATTTGAGAATCTGACAAGAAGGAGGAGGACAAGGAGGAGGAAGAGGAGGAAGAAGAGGAAGAGGAAGAGGAAGAAGGAGGAGGAGGAGGAAGAAGAAGAAGAAGAAGAAGAAGAAGAAGAAGAAGAAGAAGAAGAAGAAGAAGAAGAAGAAGAAGAAGAAGAAGAAGAAGAAGAAGAAGAAGCCTGAATAACCACCATGGCTATAAAAATAATTTGCAAAGGCCATTCGGCCCACGTAACAAATGAACTGATCTGATTTACATAGCTTCGAGTGAGTGAGTTGTGTGCTCATCTCTGCTGAAACATCCTTCGGGAAACATGGTTTAGAAAATATTATTATGTTTAGCTATGGCAGAGCTCAGTGGGCGTCTAATTTTAACAGATCCCTTCTGTTCATCCTTCCGCTGAGGCTCTAAGGTAATACTCCCTGCGTGCTCTGCCCATCTTAAGATACATGGCTGGCCATCTCCACTAATTCAGATAAATTTCTCCCCAATAATCCAGTCCAGCTGGGGGCAATGCTCATTATAGCTCCACCACAGCTAAATTTTACAACAAATTAAAGATGATGCCACATTGGGGATCTATGCCTTCCTTTTAAGGAAAACACAGAATGTATGTGACATCACCCAGGGCTCTACACTGTACTCTACCCTCTGCATGCTCCCCGGGGGGACATTAGGGAGAGAGAGCTTCACCTTTAGATCAATATGTATGTGTACTGATGTGTTGTGTCTCATTTTTCCCCCACTGGAAACCCTGTTCTTTGGGCTCTGGAAGGACTTCTGCTTTTTTAGGACCAATTAGGCTATCCACGCTTTGTCTTTCGATGAGTGTCTTCTGCTTTCTGACCTTCTGCTTTGACCTCTCCATTCTCTGTCTGCCTTCATTTTCCCTACTCAGCTTCTGGCATGCTCCTGCATTGGAATCCTCAATAAAGATTTGTTCGTAAGAGCAGGGCAACACACTTTAAGGGTTGAAGGGAACCCGAGGCATATGCACACATAAACTACAGCATTTCCACTGAAAGGATATCCTCTTAGGCCAGGGGGAGCTCTGTGATGAGATATCCCGTTTTCCCAGTAGGAGAATCAGGTACAAAAGCACTCGTATACTGAATTTAAATCTTTAATGTTCTATTGTGCTAGTTCCATTTCTAAACTTTCTGGATAGAGAAAAGTGGAGAACACAAGGGAGATACACTTCTAAGACCCCAAATCCAATTTTGATATCATAAATTTCCTAAACAGTCTTACGTTTCATACCCAGGGTTTAGGAGTTTGATTTTCTAAATGACAAGATAAATTTTGTAGTATAAATGCATCAGTTAAAAACCTACAGGGCTTAGGACATGAGGAACATTAAGAATTCTTCTTTTCCTTTCTCCTTTCTTAGATCAGGGTTATATATATGGTGAAGCTACAGTGTGTCCCATAAAGTCCTATAGATTCAAATCCCTTCAAGTTCCTGCTGTCACCATGAAACATGTTTTAATTGACTAGTTTTAGCATACTTCTCAAAAAGGCAGACACTACCTTTTATATCAGTTGATCATCTTGTCCTTGACCCAACAAGAAGTATCTGAAGGGTGAACAGAATTTTACTTGGCTCACAGTTTGAAGGTGCACTCCCCTCACAGCAAGGAAGCCATACTGGCAGGAGGCACCACTATGGCAAGGGGAAGAAATTACTTGTTCACATCTCAGTAGATCAGGAAGCAGAGGTGAACAAGAACAGACTACATTCAGCCTGTGACCCACTTGTGACCTCCTTCCTCCACCCAGGCCCTGAATCCTAAGCTTTCACAACCTTCCAAATAGCTCACTAGAGGAAGGAGACTATGTGGTCAAACTCTGCAGCTTAGGTGAGCACTCTCATCCCAAATGACAACACTCCCTTTGGGCCCTGGATGCCATGCGGCACGACTGGCCCTTTCATATTAACTCTGTTTCTGAAAGTCTACTTCGTGTTGTCCTGATGGATTCTTGCAGCCTAAGCTGGATGTAAAAATAAAAACAACAACAAAAAAAAACATAAAACAAACAAAAACAAAAAAAGAAAACAAAAAATCTTCTGCCTCGACTCCTTTTGCTTCCAGCTACCTGGTACATAAGGTTAGGTCCCTTAAGTCTTTCAGGTCCTGGCACTTCAATAACTGATTCTCTTCAGGTTTCATTGATGTTCTCAACATTCACCCTAGAAATGTTTAAGTAGCATGACTGAGCTCTGCCCGTTTTAAAATCACCACCAGAATTTCTTCCCATCATCCCTAACCCTCAACCTTGTAGTGTAAGTACTGTAAGGATTAGTTATTAAAATTAACTGGTTAATCATTAACCACCAAGCTCAGGGTTCTTTATCTGTGTATTAAAAACAGCTTCACCATGTCCCCTAATGACTCCAAGGGCCGCTTCTGAGACCATTCCAAATTTTGGCTTTCTGATGGTTGAGAGCAAATTTACTTCGTCCACCAAAGTTTACTTTCTACTTTGTAAGACAAAACTACCTGATACACAGCTGTGCTACTGGATGAGAATGAGGCTGTTGCCAGGCCCTGGCACAGGCTAGTAATGGGCATCCTACCATAGTATTCTTTATCTCAATATGAATGTTAATGGGGGAAAGAAA
This sequence comes from Micromys minutus, assembly GCF_963924665.1. Taxonomy (NCBI): domain Eukaryota; kingdom Metazoa; phylum Chordata; class Mammalia; order Rodentia; family Muridae; genus Micromys; species Micromys minutus. The sequence goes on along the minus strand of NC_137983.1, from coordinate 40,154,879 downwards.
ACAAGACAAGAATAGTCTCAAAAGAAAGGAAGCTGTTTTACAAACACTGTCTTAGGACAGGTATAGGCTTACTTGCACAGCACAGAGAACTAATTAGGTTTTATTTCCTCTAAACAGCAAGTTGCTAATTTGATAGAAAAATTCAAGTGAATTTGCAGCTTCCTTTTATCAAGCAGGAATCATTTTCATTTAACCACACTCAGCTCCCACTGAATATTAGTCTTACATTTTGATTGACAGAATGTCTTTTACTCGGTGGCCATCTGAACTCAATTGAATTAGTAAGAAGGGATATAAATGAGATTAACAAGTAGCTGAAAGAATGTCTGAGCAGCACACACACAAGGGGTTCAATGCAACAAGAAGTATGAATTAGTACTGGCCCAGTGTTTTAGTATTGGGACACATTTATGTATTGCTTATAGGGCCTATTTTAGAGGTTATGAAGCAACATGAAACCAAGATATGGAAACCACTCCTGTGTGAGAGACTGACACCTGGTCTTTAATTATTCTTCTTTATTTCTAGGTGTCTGCATGTCTGCCCAGAAGTCCTTTTCAGTTTTCTCTCTCAGTATTTGCTTATCCTGGCTCATGCATCTGTCTACCTTTGCCACAAAAATATTACAGATCACATTACATTTTTACTAATGCCCAAGATCTTACTAGAGAACCATTAAAGAAATGCTATCAGACCTTATTTAGATAACCACAGCAAACAGTAGTCACATGATACCTGGAATAGGGTTGCAGTCTCAATGAATGTTCACTTGCGGAGTTGGTGACAGAAAGATGACTCATCTTTCTTCCTATGCTTGCACCAAGTCTGTGCAGAAAGCATGTGCTCATGACCCATGAATGAAAGAGGAACACCAACCAGACAGCTAAATTTGCCATCCGTCACCTTTGCACAGTAGTGACATGTATGCAGTCTCGTTGATTAGATTATGAAAAAAACACTACTTAGACAATGTTTCAGCTCCATCACTTTGCAGAACTCTGGATATTTACCTAGCTGTCCTTAGGGAGACATAGGTTTACTTATCAAGAACAGAGATAAGAATACCTGCCCCATGAGGTGGTCCTAAGCAAAATTGTATTAATTTGATAATATTTAAACAACACAATGACATGTGTATGTTTGGATTTAGTACTAACATTATTTCTGTGGTCTAACAAAATATTTTGCACAGATATTTGTTAAAGAGATCAATAAATAATATAAAAGAAATTTTGTCAGAAAAAAATATTTTCATTAACAATACAAACTGACTATCCAGTTATTGGGCAGATACTCTATAACCATGGAGAGCTATACTTACAAGGAAGTCAGGGGCTTAAGAGGATAGTGCCAAAAAACATTATCCACACCAACACACAGTTCTTACCTTAATGGAATAAAACAGCTTTTTTTCTGGAACCATGGACCAGGAACACAGACTGAGGTTACTCCAAATTCCATGCTCTGATATGACAGTAATTTTAGTGAACAACAGAACAAATGCAGCAATACAAAAACATATTTCCAAGTGCATTGAGTAGATGGGTTTACAGCAAGACAGTGTGATCTGTGCTATAAATTTAGAGTTCATCTGATAACATTCTTAGCTTTGGGTTGGTAAAAGCTGGAGGTTTGGTCACACGTGACAAAGGACTGGCTCAGGGCTATTACATCATATGAAAATAGACCCCAAGGAAGATAAAGACTACCAGTGATGAACTTTAATTAATCTCTGACTCTTCAACATCCCAACCTTTCCGAAATCGTGTAAGTTCTAAAGAGTCAATCCCTTTCTGAAGGTGTGGCTTCTTTTCAGGAACTTCCCTTCATCAGACAGAAAGGAATGGCAGAGCCAGAAGCAGTATCAACGGCAGAAAGAGAACTCACCAGCCCTTCTACTGAGCCACAGCTGAGGATTCATTACTTTATAATACTCCAGGTTCTCAAAGGACCAAAGAGTCTCTTCATTTAAAGTATAATGTATGTGAGAAATCAAAGAAGGAGAATGAAACCATAAACATCAAATATTTTCACTATGTCAGAAATGGAAATGATATATTAAATGGACAGCCACCCTTTCCAATAGGTACTTAGCTCACCTTCCCCATAAGTAGCCCCTAATTCTTTTCTGATAAAGCCATATTAGTCCTACAGTTAAAAGTAAATGTTAGAGCAGAACCTAGGGCTTAAAGAAATAATCAAAAGATATACACGAACCAGTACATCTTACTTAATCCCTGCTGGTATAGCCATATATTATGTGGTGAGAAAGAGAGCATGCTATCTGTCTCTTTAAACCTGTCAATCCAGGCTCTTCCCTCTTTGGAGGGTAGTAAACTCATCAAATCATTATAACAATTTAGAAAGATCATTTAAGAAATCGGAGGTACTGAGCCAAAACCTTATGCCATGATTAGGAAAAATTAGAAGCATTAAGTTACCTATAAATAGGAAATCAACATATTAACCTTTACTTTATTTAAAGAGGCAGACACAACATGCATTGCAAATGAGGGCCATTCACATACAGGTAATGAAATTCTCTTTAGAAAGCAGGGGCTGAAAGCAGGATGAGAGCAGTTTCCCCTGGGGGAATCAGAAAATATATTATTTGACAGCCACAGCTATACACAGGCAAGGCCAGACAACTAGAAACAAAGATATACCCAAAGCAAGAGGCTGTTGCTAAGAAGCCAAGGTGGCAGCAGGGGTGGGGTGGGGGTAGGAGTTTTTTTTAAAAGGCAACTGTCAACATAGAAGTCATTCCTGTAGAGGAAACTTTATTTCCTAACTAAATAGGAGTGGAGGCAACTGTTTAAATTCCATTTTTGTTGTTGTTGTTCATTTTCAGATTTATTAAGGAATAGATTATTAAATTTTAGTTTAAGCCTATCCAAGGAATGCTGATAACAAATATATGTCAGCTTTAAAATAAGGAGTCCTAGGCCTAGTCAGTACCTCCTGCTGGTCTAAGAGCACCTGGAAATAGTAAATACTAAGTTGCACAAAGTAGACCTTATCTAAACGGATGAGCCTGGTCCCCGAAGATGCACCTACAAAGCACTCTCACAGCTAAGTGTCAGAGAACATGGCGGGCTGTAAGGGGATCAGGGAGTTTGCTATGAGATTGTGCCTTCTGGTAATGTCAGAGGGTACATCGACAAGTCTCACCAGTGGCTCCCAAATCACCCCTAGAGCTGACTAAGGATGTGGATGGGGGAAAGCACATAAGGCCACACACAAAAAAACACAGACAACTTAGGAATGATGGGAATAAGTGAGGTGCTCTTTCCCAAAGAAGAGCGCACCAACTGTTTTCCCAGTGCCAAATGGTTAAGCCTTATGACAGAGCCACAAGTAATAAGGGGATGGAGTAAGTCGCACTTAGGAATATGTATATACACATACATATATGCGTGCACACAATGACAATCAGTGAGAACAGAGGTCATGACTTTGAACATTAGAGAGAGTAGAGGTATGCAGAAAGGTTTAGAGCAGCAGTTCTCAACCTGTGGGTCGAGACCCCTTTGAGAGCTTTATATCAGATATTCTGCATGTCAGATATATACATTGCAATTTATAACTAGTAATGCTACAGTGATAAAGTAGCAATAAAATAAGTTTATGGTTCTGAGTCACCACAACATTGAGGGTGTTGAATTAGGGAGATTGAGCAATAAAGGAAAGACATAATTAAATTATGATCTCAAAATCTAAAAGCTAAAACTTTATTCCTCTATTAATCTCTAATTTCTTGAAGTGGTTTCTTACCAGGAAGTCATTTTAATTTTGTAACATTGTAAAGAACTGGCCATCTTAGTACTTTCTAATTAGACAGGGCTGGCCTTGAACTGACATAGATCTGGCCACATCTACCTCAGGCATGTGGGGACTAAAGGCTTTTGCTACCACATCCTGTCTTAAAACTCTAATCTTCAAACAATACTAAAAACAAGGTATCTATCTCTGCTGTAGAGAGACCTCATCCATTAAGGGCATGTATCTCTTCCAATCTCAGCACCTACACTGGGTGGTTACAGGAGACTCTAACTTCAGTTACAGAGGTATCTGAGGCTTCTAGATACCTACACTTAGGTCCACATACTCTCACATGTCTGTATACATACACACATAATTAATTTTAAAGCCTTAAACAGAAATACATATGCCCAAAGTGTTACAGACTGGGGCTACAGAAACTGCTCATATATTGAGCATATACTGTCCTTGCAAAAGACCCTAATTTGCTTCCCCATACCCATGACATATGGCTCAGATGGTACCTGCTGAGGGGTTTATGCTTCTGATTCCTCTGGTCTGAAGTTTTGGGACTAGATGGAGGTGCTATATATTACCATATCACAATCTGAAGACAATCATCCATAGGGTAACTCTCTCTCTCTCTCTCTCTCTCTCTCTCTCTCTCTCTCTCTCTCTCTCTCTCACACACACACACACACACACACACACACACACACACACTCATAAGTACTCTCCCACTCCAAACATTAACTGATGCACCTACCCTCCACTGAATTCGAGACTTTACCCAGAAACCTGGCTAAGCAGGCTGGTAGAGGGAAGAGGAAGTATATATTATAGGTTGATGGGAATCGACCTATTCTGACTGATGGTGACACTTCCCATTATAAACTGATGGGCATTCTGTTTTCAGACGGTCTCTTTTCAAGTTGAGTTAATGTGATTTCAGCAACCCTGGTTGAACACATCCTGATATACTGGCATAATTTAATTTTGGGATGGCTAAGCTAAAGTTATACCTTTGACCACAACAAATTTACCAAGATAGTGTCTTAACAATCTCTGTGGTCAGGGACATCATTTGATTAATAACTGCTGACCAGAATGATCCAGATGGCCTTCTTTTAGACATTTATAGAATCTTGACTCTTCACAAGAAAAAAAGAGGGTACATATATCAGCAAAGAGATTTTTTTTTTATTTTAGCAGTAACAGGTATATCAATCTTCCTGTGACATATAATATTTGGGGGTAAATTAATCATAACTATTTATAGCTATTGAAATAGCACATAGTGATGGAGAGCACATTGAACAGGAACTAGAAAGTTGGGTTATTTCCATAAGTCTGAACTAACTACCTACACAACCTTGGGAAAAAATCATTTAACTGTCCCAAGCTTCAATATCTTTATCCATAAAATGGAGAAGTTTAAATCTATGTTGTGATGTTAGCTTATCCTCTAAAAGTCAGAACATTCATTTTCTGCTGAAATGGCTTCATTTCTTTCAAATAATGGCTCTTAGCTGTCATGGTTGCTCACCATGATTAAATGGACGTCTTCTGGTGGCTCTAGCATTGCCAACCCATCTGACAGAGTATTTCCTGAAAATGCAAAGTGATACAAGCAATGAAGGGAACCACTACCCATGGTGGCTGCATTATTCCTGACCTTACACACCACACAGAATGTGACTAAAAAAAAAAAAAAAACTTATTCAGAGTGAGCAATAACATTCTCCATGGAAGCCCAAGGCAAGTTCTTTCGGGTTCTCACCAGCCCTCCCAGAAATCCGGAGTGTTAAAGTCATTACATCTCATTAACAAAAGCCCCTTTTGTTTTTGAATACTTAGAACGATGTTTATAATATGTTTTCAGATGCTGACTAGTCAACATTCTACAAGAAGTACTTTTACACTTTTGGAGGCAGTTTTTGCAAATGGACAATCACCCAGGGATTTTGTGGTCTCTGAACATATTCTATGGATTCTCTCACTTTCAGAAATAAACTGGGAATATAGCAAGTATAACCTTATGTTTCCTCCATAGCTGCACTGTCAACTCCGACCATCTATTACCTCACAGAAAAATTCCTTTCCCTTACTACTTATCCTTTATTGAAAAATAGCAAAGTGATACTGTGGAGATTTTTATCATGGTATTTTCCTAGTCAGAACCATCTGTTAGTTCAATCGTCCCAGCCTCTGATCAGACTCCCTTTGGTAACCCCCTCAACCCCTGTGCTGACTGGCTGGCTGGAAGACTGGTAAGTGTATTTCTAGTCTTATTCTGCTATAATCCATTTTTCCCCATGAAGTTCAACTGATCTTTCCAGGCTGTCAAGCTGATAATGTCAGTCTTCTGACTACTCTGCTTCAGTGGGTCACTAGAGCCTCAGGAAAATATACTCATCCCCTGCCTTCTCCTAGGATCTCTGTGGTATTCATGTTGTCTCCTCTCCTCTCTCATTCTCTCTTTCTTCCTCTCTTTCTCTATTAGTCTCTGCCTCCCTCAGTGGGTATTAATAGATTTCACTGTGACATTTTCATACATATATAACCTATAAACGTGGTATGTTTCATAATATATTCCATTCCCTCATTAATTACCTTGTCACCTAGCTTCTACCTCATTCATTTTGCCTTTCTAAATAGTTCTCCTGTTTGGTTTCATGTTTTATCTTCCATAAGTCTTCTCCATCCCTTTTTTTTCCCTCAAGATTTCTCTCTCAAGATTTCTCAATATCTCATGTCATAGAGAACATGTAAGACTTTTAGCTTTTTGACTTTGGTCTATTTTAATTATCATGAAGTTCTATTCTTATAAATGTTAGAGATACATTTGTGTCCAAACAATACTCTATTGTGCATCTGTGTGTCAATATCTAGATATAAATGTATGTATATATGGGCTAATATAAATGTGTGGACTAATATAAATGTGTATATGTGTGTGTGCATATATACACATACCATATTTTCTTTATACATTAATATATACAACATCTGTTTGCCACATTCCCTTAACTTGGCTATTGTGAATAGTTCTGAAATGAATATGAGTATACAGGCATCTCTATCATTTGCTGATATTAACTGCTTACATAATACTCAGCAGAATGTTAATAAAAGAATCATATACAGTATTTAGGCCTCTTTTGAGATATCATGGAACCCCATACTGACTTTCATAATGGATGGACTAATTAACATTCTCACCAGCAGTGTTTAAGAGATTCTTTCTCCCAAATTCTTGACCTTTGTTATCATTTGTAGTCCAGATGATGCTAGATCTGACTGGGGTAAAATGAAGCCTCAGTGTAATTTTGACTTTAATTATCCTGACAACTACAAATACTGAACATTTCTTCATGTTATTATTGGCCAGCTTTACTTCTTTCAAAAATTGTTAGTCTATGTAAAATGAATTAATAGTCATTTTTGTTTACTTAATGTTGTTTTTGGAGTCTTTAAAATAAGTAGGTTGCATATTTTTCTTCCAAAATACAGGCTGCCTCCTCACTCTAGTGTTCAATCATGATGGCAAAGCCTTCTTATTACCTTATAAACACAAAAGAATCTTAATACCGAAAAATAATCTCCAACACAATGCATAACAAAACCATAACCAGCACCATATTGAATGGAAGAAAATAAAGTATTTCTTCTAAAATCAATAACAAGACAAGACTATCTAGACTTGTCACTTTTTTAAAAGTCTTATTCTATGGTTTTATGTGTATGAGTGTTTGTCTGCATGTATGCATTTATACTTGGTAACTTCAGAAGCCAGAACAATGCATTGGGTCTCTTAGAACTATAGATATGGTATTGTGAACTACCATGTGGGTATTGGAAGCTTTGTCTTCTTTAAAAAAATAAAAGCAACAAGTGCTCTTTAGCCACTGAGTCATTTTTCTAGCGCTGACCCTTGGGATTTTTATTCATTATAGTGTTCAAATATAACCTGAGCTATCAAATAAGAAAAAGACATAAAAGGGATACTAACAGTAAGTAAAACTGTGTATCATATTTTTGTTGCTGCATTTTTATTGAAGAACTTTATTTTAAAAAATCAAAGATAAATGTACAAATTTTAAGCATTTTTGCATCAAAGTATATGAATACATTTTTGACAGTGCTTGTTTTCTTTTTTAAGGTTTGACAGTGTGCATTAAGATCTTACTAGTTACAATGAGCATAAAGTACATGTAAAACTTTGTTGCTGCTTTTAAATTGCAGAAATTTAGAAGACTCTAAACACTCCACCAAATGACAATTGGGAAATTTAGCAAAATAAGAAACATACAAACTCCAGGTGCCTTTCTTTATACTAATAATAAAGTAACCAAGAAAGAAATGGCATGTGTGTGTGGAGGAGGAGGAAGTTGGAGGGATGTTGCATTCAGAGAAAGTACTTCCAAAATAAAACACTTAAGAATAAATGAACCAAAGAGGTGAATATCTTATACTATTGTGGTTTGAAGGAAAATGGCTCCCAGAGGTCCACAAGAAGTAGTGCTGTTAGGCCTTGATAGAGTTGGTGTTGTCCCATTAGAGGAAGTGTGTCACAGAGGGTAGGTTTTGAGGTTTCATATGCTCAAGTCAGGCCCAGTCTCTCACCCTCTTCCTGATACCTGCAGATCCAGATGTAGAGCTCTCAGCTACTCTCTGGTATCATGTCTGCCTGAGTGGCACCTAGCTCCCCACCATGACTAGAATGGACTAACCTCTGTAAGGTAAGCCAGACCCAATTAAATATTTTTTATATTATTTTCTCTGGTTATGGTGTGTCTCAACACGAATAAAACTTTGACTAAAACAACTGTGGAAATTATGTGTGTTATTTTTTAAAACAGGGACAAACTAGGAAGCTTCAGAATAGCAAATGAAACAAGTAAAGAGACAGCCAACTTCTTATCCAAATCTACAATGTTTATTCCTGTCTGTCCATCTGCCTTAAGAAGTTCCTCGAACCTGGTGCTTAAAAACCAGACTTCTGAATTGAATTGCCTAGGTGCAAAGTACCAGACCTGCCACTTTCTAGTTTATGTGTGGACAGATGAGTTAACAAACATCAAGCTATGTTTGACAAGAAGAGCGCCTGCCTCACTGGGAATCTCAAGGTTGTAACAGATAACAAATTTTACTATAAATATTTTGACTCCTTCACATGAAGGTCATTTGCCATGTACTTCAATCTGAGTTGACCATGTTCCTTAGTCATGACAAAAAGACAATGAAAATGGTTAAACCCAGACATTTCTCCTCTTGCTCATAGTCAAGTCTTGATTGTCAGCCAAACCTTCCAGGATTACACATGGTCCAGCTATCTCAACTACCCCAGAAAAAGCAAGAACCTGAGACTACATAGGCCACAGATCTAGGAGCAAACCAATTACTGTTGTTCTGCAAAAGGATCCTAAGGACCACTCACAATATTCTGCTACCTGTAGGTTAGTTCATGTGAAGCCATTACCCAAGAAGCTTCATCTGGCAGTAGATGGAAACTAATATAGAGACCTACAATTGAGCAACATACAGACAATTAGTGAACTTGGAACACTTAGTCCTAAATGGAATGCTTTCATTAAATCCCTCCCCCAGGGCTCACGGAATGATGCAGAAGAAGAAGGAGCAGTAAAGATTGTAAAATGCATTAGGGATAGACACCGAAGAAACACAGCAGACATGACACACATATGACCTGTGGCAGCATACATAAGGACTATACAGGTCCAAGCCCAGGGTCCCAGTGCTGAGAGAACTGAACCTGAGTACCTATCCAAAGTTACCATAACATAGGAGCATCTATGCCATGTCCTATTGGATGCTAAGACAACTGGTCCTATCATTTCAGTCTCCGGCACAAGACTCACATCTCAGACCAACAAACAAGGTGACTCAGTAGGTAAAAGGGCTTGCCATGAAACATGGTAATATGCATTCTATTCTCAGCTAACAAATGATGGAAGAGAACAACCTGCTCATTCAAGTTTCTTTCTGACCTTCCAAACTGTCATATGTGCATATCTATCTATCTATCTATCTATCTATCTATCTATCTATCTATCTATATGTGTGTGTATGTATTAATATATTTATATTATTATAAATTATGTACTTTATAAATATAAATTATATATTAATGCATTTAATATATGCTTGTTATATATTAAATTTATAGAATGTATGTGATTTATATAAATTTAATATAATTTTATATATACTATGAATATATATATATATATTTAGCTTAAACAATCATAAAGTTGATCAAGATAGCATAAAACTATCCTTCCTCTCAGCAGGAATCCTCATAACTCTCTTAACTGAAGTGTGTCTTCTTCACACCATTCCATGCTGTTCAGTGTCCCTGGTTGTGAATATGCAAAAGCTCTCTTTGCCTCATTGAAACATCTCGGTACTGTCCATCATCATCCCAGCAGACTGCTTTTCCTCATCACCTTCCTGGGAATAGACCCATCATTATAACACAAGCTGGTTTACCTTCCCTACTCTTTATTGTAAAAGTCAGTCCCCATCCAATCAACTAGCACTGTTCAATCAAAACAAAACTACTAAGTTGTTTCAAAGTTCAAAATGTACTTAACTACATTTCTAGTAAGTCTAGACCAACTGGTTATTTCAGATTTTTAAAAGATATGCTAAAAGACTGTGTGTGTGCCTGTGTGTACAATAAATGTCTTCATTCATTTCAAACTTTCTTCCTATTAACGGCCAGGCTTAGGGTTCTTTGGTTATGTGGTGTGCTTGTTTTTCCACATATTTACCATTAACATTAGCCACACCTTCTAAAATGTGAGTCAGTTTCACAAGAGACATGTTTGCCATATGCTCTTGTGGTGTCAACACTGAACAGAATGTTTGTTACTCTACCACCCCACAAGAATGATCAAACTTGTACCTGTGAAACTATAACTCCACTTGATCAAGCTCATGTTGCCTCATTATGATCAAAAAGCACAAAAATGGACGAATCCATATGCCCAGGGAAGGCATCCTTTAGTCAAGCAACCTAGTGACTTTTCACAAATGAGAGTAGGCTACTTGGAAATGACTGGCTTTTAATTAACACATTATGATGGTTAGTGACCACTCTGCTTTTTTTTTCTCAATTCATCAAAGCCATCTGTTTACCAGCTTTGACTAGACTTCTTTTTTTTTGAAAGAGCTATAATAATCTATAATTTTCAGAATCCAAATGGTCCATCAATTTTGAAAATTAGAACAGTATTTCCATTCTCCTGTCACCTCTCCTGTGCTCAATAAAGCATCAAAAAATGTAACCATACATAACTACATTGTATCCATTCCTATTAACAAAAGTTTAAAATTCTAACTATAGCTAACTTCTCTCATCTCTTCCTGTATGTTGAATACCATTTTCTGCATAAGATACACCTATGCAAGATTAGCAATAATTCCATGAAGACTATAGTATTATTTTATGTAATGCATTAAGTAACCAAAACAACAGACCTTGTATTTCCTTCCTCCCCTGAGTGTTTTGTTCTCCCTTCTAAGAAGGACTGAGGCATCCACATTCTGGACTTCCTGTTTTTTGAGCATCGTAAATTCTATAAATGGTTTCTTGGGTATTCTGAGCTTTTGGGGCTAGTATCCACTTATTAATGAGTACATAACATGTATGTTCTTTTGTGACTGGGTTACCTCACTCAGGATGATGGCTTCAAGTTCAATCCATTTGCTTAGGAATTTCATGAAGTCATTGTTTTTAATAGCTGAGTAGTACTCCATTGTGTAAATGTACATTCTGTATCCATTCCTCTGTTGAAGGACATCTGGGTTATTTCCAGCTTCTGACTATTATAAATAAGACTGTTATGAACATGGTTGAGTGTGTGTCCTTGTTAGGTGTTAGAGATATTTTGGAGTATATGGCCAGTAGTGGTATAGCTGGCTCCTCGGGGAGTACTATGTCCAATTTTCTGAGGAACCACCAGACTGATTTCCAACGTGGCTGTACAAGTTTATAACCCCATCAACAGTGGAGGAGTGTTTCTCTTTCTCCACATCCTCCTGAGCATCTACTGTGACCTGAGTTTTTGATCTTAGCCATTCTGACCTGTGTGAGGTAGAATCTTAGGGTTATTTTGATTTGCATTTCCCTGATGACTAGGAATGTTAAGCATTTCTTTAGGTGCTTCTCATCCATTCCATATTCCTCAGATTGAAGAAAAGATCTACAAAGAGTGCCTCACCTAGAGAATCACCCCATATGCAGCCACCAAACCCAAGCACTATTGCTGATGCCAAGAAGTGTTTACTGGCAGGAACCAGATATGGATGTCTCCTCAGAGGCTCTGCCAGAGTCATATAGATACAGAGGAGGATGCTTGCAGCTAACCATCAGCCTGAACACAGGGAACCCAATGAAAGAGCTAGAAAAAGGACTGAAGGACCCCAAAGTTTACAGCATCATCAACCAGGCAAGGCACTGAAGTGGAGAGGGTGATTGGGAGAGGGAACACCTTCATAGAAGCAAGTTGAAGGGGAGGAGGGAAGGGAGTGGGGGAAAGGTATAACATTTGAAATGTAAATACAGAGAATATCTAATAAAATTGAAAAAAAAAAAGAAACTGGAGCAGAGGAATATCAAGTCACACAACATTTAGGTGATAGAGACAGGAGTTGAATATTGATTGCCCTAACCTACATTCATACTCTCAACTATCTAGATAAAACCTATCTGATAAACCAGCACAATCATTCTTATCCCATGCCACTGAGCAGATGCCTGCAGAAAAATCATAAAGAGTCATCTATTGCTACATTGAGAGGCTGGTGGATTTTCCTCCTTCAGGTAAGCACAATCTTCCACATGGAATGCAATAATTATAGTCATTTTCTATCACTTGGAACATGGTTCTGTTTCATTTCACGGAAGAAAGAGTTTGATGAGTAGTCTGTATGGTATATTCAAACAATTTCCTTGTGGCAGCTAAGCAGGCAAGTACAGGACCACTAAAATAAATCACCATATTAAAGAAAATAATTATCGTGAATGGCAAAAGAAAGATGGCCATGAACTACATCCTTCTAGATATTTGAACTGATGCTGGCTTTGGTTTTGTGTGTGGAGGGCTGAAATTTACACAATTATTCACTTTTTGGCCTTAAGAAATGCATTCTGTGATGAATACAAAACTCAGGTGAATTCTAATGAGAACATTGTGAGCTATTCCCACAGTGATGATATGGATGCTTCCCTTTATGTAGCAGTATCCACTGCATCTGAACTGACTGCTGCATCCCAACAACCTTTTAGATTGTTCGGCACAGTAGCCATCCAGGTTTCTGTCACAGAGCAATCAGCCCTAATAGGGCGCTATCAAGAAACAGGCATAGTGAGCTAAGTACCACAGGAGGAGTAGGACACAGACAAGGGATGAATGTGACAGTTCAGATTATAAAGCAATGAATAAGAACAAAGCAAATGACTATTGCAAGTTTGTGTTGGAGAGCTGCCCTATGCTTGGAAGAGTCTACTCTGGATTACTAGACTGTGCTAAAGCTTAAGTGCAAAACAGAGGACAAAATTCAACACAAAGTCAACATTTCCTTCTGTCTGGCTGAATTTAGGCTAGGCTCTGACATCCCTCACAAGGGAGCTGGCATCACTGGAGTGTCTAAGTATTCCGAGAGATGCTAATCGGTTGTTATGAAGTCTATTCAATATGTCAAAATTCATTTTGAAATATTATCTAGTGTGACAAACCCATCCTTATTCCTTCAAGGGATCTCTGTATCCAATTTCCATACCTAATAATTCTTCATTGCACAGATGAACCCAGGATACCCTGAATTATCCCCATATTTAGTAGTGACAATGAACAAGGAGGCACTTTCTGATACCTAGGGCATTAAATCCTATATTCATAAGAGAAAGAGAAAATGAGGATGCTTTTCTTAAAATCTTGGCAGACAATAAATCTCGAGACATATATTTTAAAAGGCTGGCTCGACTAGAGCAATAATTTCCAACATTTTCAAATGGTAGAGTCGACTACAGGCAACACAAACACAATTACAGGTTTGACAATTATGTCATCCTAGATAAATGCTTTGAGTGTTATTCTAAGCTGCACTGGATCCTGCCACAAGAGGTGTTTTTCCAGAGCTAGGTGATGACAGTGAGGCATCACAGTGATTTATGGCACTTGTGACAGCATTCAATTAAATTGTTCTTAACTGATTTTAATTAATTGAAAAACAATGTTAGTCTGGGAAACATGACTTTCCCTGGGAGGATGCAGTCCTGATTGAATGAAGGACTGCACTAGCATAGAAACTCAGAACTAAACAACGGAAGGAATTATTTTCCTCTAATGTGTGAGCTCTCCTTTCCCCATTACTTTAGGAAATAGAAATCTATATACCACTGTGGAGTCCAGGAGTATCAACACAGAGATTTCACATATGACAACTTCAAATAAACTCCATTTCTATTTCTCAAGGAGACTTTACATAAGGTTGTCTTCTTCATACCTTGGAAATGGCTCTGATTTGTTCTCTTTTCTCTTTATTGTATGCAATCCTGAAACCACTTATACTGCAGGTTGGTGCTAGGGATGTCATCTAGTGTTCTTAAAATCCTACCCAGTTTGTATATTTGAATTGAACCATTACTCGGGCATCAGATCCAGAGTATATATACACTGATTCTTGAAAGAACTACTGATTCCTAGCCAAATCTGTCTTCTTATTCTGTAGAAAACATTTTACTTTCATCAGACTTCACAACACTCCTATATTCAAGGAGGATTGCTACTCCTACTTTATAAATGAACAATAAAATGTTTTCTGGAGTTCATTAATTTGGCTATCAACAGTCCCATAAACTAAGAATTATTTACTGCACAAGTATAACTTCAGTCTATTATGCTATGGCAGGTGCACTAATCAGCCTCTTATTTCTAGACAACTGCTAGAGATAATCACCTTATAAAGCAAAATGTTTTTGTTAGCTCCTTGCTTTGGAAGACTTAGTCCATAGCTGTTCAGTCTTGTTGGTTTGGGCTTTGGTAAGGCAATACACATGGCAAGAGCTCATGGTACAACAAAGGTGCTCACCTCATGTCATCCATGAAAAGAAGGAGCTGGATTTCTACTACTCACTTGGAGCATCCACTTTCAATGACCTAAGACCTCTCTAAAGCCACCATGTCTTGGAATTCTCATCATTTTCCTGTAGCACCAAGCTGAACAATACTTCATGAACTTTAACAGTCCAAAGTAGAACAACATATAATCCAAAATCACATCACACTTCCATACAAACTGAAACTATAGTCTCCAGTCATGTCCATCTCAATTGCCATTCGGTAAGGGTTACACAATGATGAAATCTCCTAAAAGTACATTACTCAGAAGAAATTCCTGGCAATGAATTCTCCCAGATATGACCCCATAACTGCCCCATATTTATTGCTCTTTCTGTCAACACATGCTGAAATATTCAACTCTATTATGCATGTGATGTTTCATTTGAAGACACATGGGTACTTCCTAGCTGGCAAAGAAATAATCATCTTTCATGAACTAAAAGGCAAAAAACTCATTCTGTGCTTCATCCTCAGCAAAGAATATCATGACCAGATCAATCTATGATGCCTTAGTGTGGTACCTGCAACACAATTCTGTAGGTGCCAGTACTCTGCAAAAGCAAGACATTTCTTAGCAATATTATTAACATGGGTCATGCTTCATCAGCTGCTATATCCGCTGGTTGAAATAATGCTCTTTCTTGGGCAATATGTTAGCACACCAAAAAAGTGGAAAAATTTTCCTAAGTGTTAGAACTGTGTTCCAGAACTGTTTACTATGAAAGAGTTGGGAACCAGTTTTTTCCTCTGAAGGAGTTGCTCTAGATAGTACTAGGAATAAATCAGGCAGTGGTAAAGAGGACAAGGCTTTTTACCATCACTGCCTCTGTTCTTTTTGTTGGCTTTATTACTGTCATTTGAGAAAATGTCTCCATGCAGATGGCCTATAGACAAGTGTGTAGGGCAAGTTTTACATTAGTCTCTGATGCAGGAGGACCAAACCTACCACCAGTGGTGCTAAGCCTATCTCTAATGTGAAATTATCCTCCTCATACTTTCTTCCAAATTTTAACTTTAAGGAAACTATGTCATGGATTTAACAAGAATGAAAATGTGTTGAAATAACAATGTATCCAAATGCTTCATAGAGTTCCATATTAAAAATATGTGTCATAAACTTGAAGACTCTGGCAGTTCAGATGACTGCACACAATGTTATGCCTTAAACTCTTGGGAGGGTGGGGCACGGAATGACAAAATTGTGTCTGAAATTTGAATTAAGAGTTTAATTTAGTTGATAGAAAATTTCAGTACAAATTTTCTTAGTGTTAGTACATATACATGACAGTGTGTAAGCATATGAAGGTAAACCAGATGGAGAGTATCCCATGGAAATTCTATACTGTCTTCTCCCATTCTTGAGAACTGCCTTTCATAGTATTAGAAGATGCCACAAAAGCTGCCAAGGAAGAATAGCAACAAATCCTACCCAGAATTGCCTACTATTAAGTTTATAAACCACAGCCACTCTCCATGGCTGAAAAGGTCATAGTCTAGTTCACAGAACCTCCTGGTACCATTGCCCAAACTTAAACAATCTCTAAATGAACTTAGACCCCCAGATAAGTGTAGCTCTTAACCCTCACCAGAGAAGCTTCTTTTTGCAGCTAATGAAGACTGCCCAAATTTTGAAAATGACATGAGATGACCAATGCCAACTCATTGCCCAAAGTGAAAGCCTTGTTCCTAAGTCTCAGGAGAAATTGTAGAAGAGCAGGTAGGAAAATTGTAAGAACCAGGATGTCTGCTGCTACATAACGCCTACTAGGCATAAGAGAGGAGCTGCACCTGTGAAATCTCAGCAGTATGGTACCTGAACAAGAGAGATGTAATGGAAGCATCCATTGACTTGCCATGGGACAGGGAAGATTCCATAAGGTCCCACCTCCAAGAGGAAGAGTGCCCAAGAAGTGATCAATGGCTTCTGAGAGAGTCAGTATCCTCTAAGGACAAGTTCTGTGCAGGTGTGTAATCTCAAGTGATCAATCTTAAAAACACATACTAAATGGACTCAGTAGTGTGTGTGTGTGTGTGTGTGTGTGTGTGTGTGTGTGTGTGTGTGTGGTATAATGAGGAAGATGAGGTCATGAATTGGGATAGATGACTAGGAACACAGGAGGTGCTAGGGGCCAGGGTTGCTGTAGATATGATTATATATGAAGTTCTCAAATAATAATTTCAGATATTCATATAATTTTTGAGGACTTCCTACATGACCACATCTCCATCAATCCTGGGCCTCAACTCCTTCTCCTATGTTCTGAGTTATCTACTTCAATTTATCCAGATGGACAGGTGACACAGAAGTAAAGCTTGTCCTCTCCAAAGTGTTTTAGATCATAGTGTTAGCACAGCTATTGGAGCCCTATCTAGGATGTTAAGCACTTACCCAAATTATCACTCTTTTACCTTTGACCACTGAGAACACAGCTTTCATATTCTTGTAGGTCTTTGAACTCTTATTCATCGAGTAGCTCTCCAGATATCCATAGCATGAAAAACACCCTTAGTTCTATAAATCATGGCTCTGTTAGTAACTCTAGAGTGCATATCAACCATGTGATCACCTGAGTTCCTCTTTGGCAGAATTGTCATTTTGTATATATAGACATTGGCTGAGCACTTTTGCTCCTCCTAGCTCATGTCAGATTCGAGAAATCTAACATATATGCAGTGTCAAATGCATTGTCATTTGCTGAAAGGCCCTGGAGACTATCAGGAAGGCCAATAATTTTATTTCAAAAATAAGTAATTGGGATTGATAGCAGAACAAATTGATAAACAAATTCATTAATGCAACGTTGCCATAGTGGCTGTTATCTCACAACAGCGATCACAAACCTGCAATGTCCACATAGGAATCTCCTTGGATTCATGTGAGAAAAATTTTCTACCAGCAGAGAATAGCTTTATACTGACCAATAAGAAGGAGGCAATGCCTATTTGATTTAATGTTTTGTTGAATTATCTGCTGACAAGAATTTCTTTTGACAGACCCATGATATGTAAAAGTTATGTGCTAGGAAATGCCTGTGCTGTGTAAGCTCATATGTATACATCCATGTATATCATTATACCGGTAAAGCTTAAAATAGATATCTCATCTGCTTACATCAAATAAATTTTTAGTTAAAATATATATAAAGCATCATCAAAGCAGTCTGAGGAAGATGCCTGTATAACAAAGAAGAGTGGATTGCCTCAGCACATACCTTCAATATCTCCACATAGATCAATAACTGGAGCTTGCACTTTCTTACGTTCCAAATGAAAATTTCAAGACCCCTCCACCCCGTCTTCTCCCTGGCAATCAATGCTGCCCTTCTGACATTGAATCAATATTAATTGTAAAGTCCCCGCATGCCATTTCCATATGCATGTGGAGGAAGGCAAGGTCAATTTTATCCCACAGTATTTTTTCCTCATCTACCCAAATGACTACACAAGTGGAAATGCAAGGTTAATTAAACCAGGTACACAGCAAATGATGATGCATTGCCTGCCTTTCCTTTCTAGTTCAAACTCTATCATTTAAATCTAAGGCAATTTAAATGATTTTACACTCACTCAGACTTTTTTTCCCTGATCCATCACTTCTCACACTGTCTTGAAGGCAACTTCACCAACCAAAGAATAACCTTCAGTTTTTTTCCCAGTCCCATTAGTAACTAGCCCTACTCAAGAGACACCCTTGCTACCTGCTCATGGAATCCTGAAGATACCTGCTGCTTAGATTAATGAGACCCTTTTCCACGAACCCCGAAGAAAACATAAAATCTGGAATTGAGGACATCCATTAGAGGAGGACTCTCGTCCCACTTCCTTGTAATCAGTAATATTCCTTGTAATATCTCTCACTTTAAAATATAACTAAGGGTTTGGGTAAGGCAAAGTATCCGCTGTCCAATCATTAAATCCTGAGTTTAGATAACCAGGATACCAGGACCCAGTGAAGCAGATGCAGATAAACTACTGGGGCATCGGACTTGAGAGGGAGCACACAGTGATGGAGAAAGAGACACACAGACACGCTCACTCTTCTGCTACTAACGCTCTAGTTCTGCCCGTGTTTTAACTTCAAGAGTGAAGGTGGAGGACCCAAGGGATCACAGCCACGTCAACACCTGGCCTCCACACACATATGACAAGTGAGAACACTTAAACATAAACATAAAGTCACTGAGATTAGATTTATAAAGTTACGTTTGAAATCCGAAAACATAATCAGTAACCTCGAAAAACTGTGAAAACCTCCAGAGAGTATTTTCAAACAAGTGCCTTCAGTGAGAACCTGTTTAAGCCATCTCACAAACGAAAACAAATGAACACTGTAAATTTTATCACAATTTCTGGAAGTTCCTAAATTTACTTGTTTACATCTAAATGAGTCATTCAGTTACAATTCCATGATGCAATCAACTGTACTCTTCATAAGTCAGGTAAAGAGTTAACATTTAAATAACCTTATACAGAAGAACTGTTCTGACAAATGTATCTTAGGAAGCAATACAAGGAAATGTGATAAATTTTTCAGTGTTGGGAGGAGAAGCATTATCGTGTGTGTGTGTGTGTGTGTGTGTGTGTGTGTGTGTGTGTGTGTGGTGTGAATTACAGAGAGGGAGGGGGAGAGAGAGGGAGTAGGAATGAGAAAGAGGGGAAAAAGAAGAGGGAGGGAAGAAGAAAGAGGAAGGGACAAAGGGAGGACAGAACAGGGGAAGGGAAGAAGGGAGGGGGAGGGAGAAAGAGAGGATATGTTGATATGGGTGTAACTGTGTGTGAATGCAAAGTATGAAAAAGTTCCCCAGAGTCATGGCATTGGCTCCTTCCAAAAGGCTGAGCTCATAGAGCTGGAGTAATGGGAAAGGTACTTCAAGGTGAGAGCCACAAATAAAAGGAAATCCACTTAGCTTTCAGCATCTCCCAGGCACAAGGGCTTACCTTGAGGTAGTCCTGGGAGATCTCATCTTTACAGTCAGCTAAAATCAACCTCTCACCTGCTTTGGCCATTCCCATTTCTCCC
This sequence comes from Micromys minutus, assembly GCF_963924665.1. Taxonomy (NCBI): domain Eukaryota; kingdom Metazoa; phylum Chordata; class Mammalia; order Rodentia; family Muridae; genus Micromys; species Micromys minutus. Next base: position 40,134,944 of record NC_137983.1, on the reverse strand, counting down.
ATCTGGAGTCCTAGAGGACAAATAAGTACCCTCTCTCCCATCCGCAAACATGCCATGGTACGCACTAAACTTGAGTGAGCCCAGTGAAGAGGCTGAAACGCCCCACTTCTCAAGACGACCTTCAGGGTAAAGCCGGATGAACACAGAGAGGCAGTCATCACTGGCCCTACTTCAGTTCTTCTGCCTAAAATAACAGAATACATTTCTGCAGCTTTCAAACTAATATAAATGAATATAATAACTTCCTTTTGTTCGTGGCCGATTACATTATATTACAACAGCACGACTTCCAGGGCTAGCATGCAAAAGTAATTTATTTTTCTCCCACATCTGTAACTATTTGGGAGAGCAGCTAAGTCTTCATAATTATGCCGCAGACACAGTAAATAGAGCAAACGCAATAGGTCACCCTGCGACTATAGTTCAGGGAGAGAACAATTATTTTACCCGATATAATTTGCATCCAACACTTCATACGGGGAAACTAAAGAGAAAAACAACACTGCCTTAGAAAATTACTGCAGCCTTTTAATAATTGCTCTTCCTGTTTTTTTTTAATTTGTGTTAAACAGATTTTCACTAAGAAATGGGATACATACACACACGCACACACATGCATACATGCATGCATATACACTCACACATAGATACGTATGTGCAAACATGCATATAGATAAATGGCATGCCTGAATAATTTTCATTAAGAATTCATTTCCGTTTAGGTTGTAATTTATTTACTTTGACACAGATTAAGTTATTATCAAATAAGCTAAAATTGCTGCCACATCATTCAATTTCCTTTCTTCAACTTGTTTCTAGTCCCCTCTGCAGAAACAATCTGCTATCACTGAAAAGAATGCCTTCAACAGATTTTTTTTTCCTTAAGTAGAGACAAACCTGCTGGCAAAAAAAAAAATGCAAATGGGTATAAAGAAAGTCTCCACTTAAGAAGCTGTGTGTGTCACAAAGGCTAGCCCTGCTAAAAACTTAGATCAGTGTATTTGTGTTCTGTCAATTATTAATAAAAAACGGAAAACATCAAATATTTTTCAAGATGATGAGGGTTCAAAGAACCAAGTCGATGGCAATTGCCCTGACACCCAGAAGATTTTTGTCTAGAAGTCTCTTTGTTTTAGAAGTTACAGCTTTTCGTGGAGAGATCAATGTGAGTCCCAGGAGAAATGCAGTCTAATAGCCTTTATATTTTTAACACGAAAGAGCCCCAGATGTAAAAACAAAATTAAAAGCACCGTGAAGAGGGCACACAAATCAGGCTGCTAATGAGGAAGTCGGGGAGCCCTGGTGCAACCCAATAAACCTCCCGAGTAAAGGATTTGAGCTGATCCTTCTAGTTTTCCTTCCATGTCACCATGGTGAGGATGAAGGTTAGGATCTGGGGCTGAGAATGTGCTTGCTCACTGCCCTAGGAGGTCGGCCTCCTCTACCAGGTCCATAAACAAACTGCCTCATGGCAGCCACTGAGTGGAGGCAGGCATCCAAGCAACTTAAGGACAATTTTTGGAAAGCTTGGCTGCAGGACCGTTCATCACTAACACACCTGCTAAGCAACAGAACCATCACACGCAGAGTAAGAGTTGCCATCATAAAGGGTTGCTTGTGTGAACCAAGTCGAGAAACTTCAGTCTCAGCACTGCTGCCCGGTGAGAAATTGGATTGTTTACTCTGATTTCCAAACTCAGCCTGGCATCGCCCACCTATCCACTGAACGCATCAAAGGCAGCAAAAGTAATTGAGGAGAAGAACCTCATGTTTTATTTTACTTCCGGTAATTAAAATTTAGATCTAGAAGTAGACATTCTCCTTGGTTATTGGGAAAAATTCTCAAGCATGTTGGATCAAATAGAGCATGTTATTTGATTGTATCCAATGGACTTTCAATCAACTGCAAACACGGATCAAATATGTATTTCCAATGAAGAGTTGGCGTTTGTTGTGGGTTGAATGAGAAATGCCCTACAGTTTCATGCATTTGAAAACTTGCTCCCCTGGTGGTGGTGCTTTTGGGGGAGGTATGGATGCTTTAGGACGTGGTACTTTGTGTCCCATGAGGTTTATAGGACAGCCTCGCATTACATCTGCTCTGGAACTGTAAACCAAAATAAACCCGTTCTTCTCTGACTTATTTGTTGTCAGAGTATATTATTACAGCAACAGAAAACTAATACAGCATGTGACCTGAATTGCTCTCTCCATAAGATAGACAGGCACTGACTTCAAAGACATTAACAGAAAAAAAAAAAAAATGTTTATATTGATTACAGATTGAAATACTGTTTTAGATGAGATTAATTTCAAAATTATATATTACCCAGCATAATATATGTTTCTGCCTTTTTCAAAATGACTTCAGGAATTTTTTAGTTACATATATGAGTTGTACTTGTGTCTTGTATTATCTTTCAGGTAATGCTTATGTGAATCTTGGTTTCTTTGTCTATGAAGTGGGATTTATATTTGCTACATTGTAGGGGACTCTGGAATAAAACATACGTACATCAATCATTTCTTCTAGTGTATCCCATGCCATTCAGTCTTTTATGGAAAAGCTGTCCTGTGACCAGGACTGGGACCACACTCCCTGTACCAATGACAACCCTGCACCTCTGCTCCTCCTCTCTCTACATCCTAAGTGCTCCCGTTACAGGTACACTCCTCCAGAGATGGTTTATGTGGCTCTGGTGATTCAGCCCAGGGCTTCTTGTATGCTAAGCATGTGCTAGAGCAACTGAGAGACATTCCCAGCTCTGGTGGCCATTTTTACTGATACTATGCAATCTGTCTCGGAGGATTTGGAGCACTATTCAATAGCTCATACTCCTAACAAAGTCAAATTTTCTAAGGCCATTAAGTTTTCTCCTTCTTTGTTAATGTTTGAGGTCTACCTGCTAAAATGGTAACTGCAGTGGTGTACCCTCTCACCTCTACCGCTTCGATCTGTTTTCTCCTCCTTTACACCCGTTACGGAGCGACATAACTTGCTGACTTCTGGGTTATTTGTTCTTCATGTGTGTGGCTTTTGTTCCAAACTAGCATACACATACATATTTTCATATATCCTTTCATTTTTGTTGAGCAAATACCACAGCATACTTACTTAAAACGACTCAGAAGCAACGAGCTCAGGTTACTTGTTCTCTGTCTCCTGTACTATGTTCAGCGGCTCAGTACTCCCCTGGGGAGATGCACTGCCTCACCTTCCACTAATGTCAATGCAGATGTTCCCAATAAACTACCTATACAACACCACTACAGTAAATCATTTGTTTACAATCTCAAGTTATTGTGGGTAGATTTTCATTGTGGGTAGTTATTGTGGGTAGATATATGTAACCAACACTTTTCTCCCCCATCAGCTGTATGCAGTACCCCATTCAGTTGGCATTGTTTTCTTTGTTGGAAATATGATAATCAAGTCATACTGATCAGTTCCTTTGATCCCTGCATTCCTTAAATAGATTTTCTCCAAATAAATAAACTTGAATTTACCATCTTCATTTCTTCATATACCAATCTGCCTACTGTCTGTCTCTCTCTGTGTGTGTGTCTATCTCTGTCTCTCTGTCTTTCCCATCCCTTCATATATATATATATATATATATATATATATATATATATATATATATATATATATGAAGAATTTACCCAGAAAACTGAACACATTGTTCTACCACTTAAATGTAATAAGTAACTCCCCACAGCCTATAAAATAAGCACCTATGTATTCAAAGACTACAAAGACTGCATGAGGCTATTTTAGGTAGCTTTTGCCCTGTTTCACCTACAGCAACATTCTCTTGAAGCTGTACCTCCTTGGGAGCCAGCATTCAGGTGACAAGTTACAACTGCGATCACAGGTGGGGTTTGCTTGTCATTGCATGCTCTGACCCTTCATACCTTCTTCTATCTTAACAATATCTGTCAGTCAAGCTCAAATGTCAACCTCACTTCTTCAGAGCCAAGTATGGATCTTACTTACTCCTTGATGTTGTGAAAATTCTTCATTCATACAGAAACTGCCGCATTCTTTGGATTAAGGCAAGCCCACAGGTTTTAAGTGTCGTAGGCACAAAGGTCTTCATTCCCACAGATGACGAGAAGATTCAGGAATGTTAATCAGGCAGAGTTGTCTCCTCAAAGGGGGTATGCCTTGTTAACTTCTCAGACAACTAGAAGTGGATACTGTTAACAACATGCGTGTCATCGGCTATCCATAAAGTCAGATTTCACTAAATACCCGAGACTCTCCCTCCCTAGATGTTTATCTTCAGCTCCTGGTAAATGGAACCCATCCTTAGAGAAGCTGTTACATGTACTTTATAGCCTATTAACCTCTGTGCTGTTTCAGTCAAAGACTTCACTAGATCCCAGACCTTTAAACTGTAGAACCCATCTTCATGAACTCATGTGTTTAGACTATACTGTACATCTGGAATTAAAATGATTGTTCCCTGGAAACTTTTTCCCAAAACAGACTGTGTATAAATATGCTTACAATAAAGGGCCAAGCATTACAGTCTCTAGAAGTTTGATCCAGACCAAGTCTGGCTCAATCAAGTTTTCATTCTCACCTCTTCATGGTTCATTTCCCTGCCTTCCATGGCACTTGCAGGGACCACTGACAACACATGCTTAACGTCCAATAATGGGCACAGTGTCTTGCTTAGCTATGAAGCCCCAGTGGATTCATGGGTTTCTAATGGATTAAAATTAATAAATAACACATGTGAAAAGTGTCGCTTTTTAGTTAAAGGCTGACCTTTCTCTTATTTCTTCTGATCTCACAGTTGAAGGAGGAGACTGCAATCCAGTCCTTACATGCATCCCTCCAACATTATTCCTCATAATCCTTGGGAATATCCTCTATTGCTATTGCTTTGTATATGAGGGTATATGAGGAAATTCTTGTGCCCTTGTTTGAATTTGAACATGAATATTTGAACACTCTTCTATATAAACTAACATTTTTTACAGTTAATAAATGTATATGCCGAGTAATATATATGCTTACACATATGCATCTGTGTATGTTACAACAATTAATCTTAACAGAACAGGCCACAAAAAAAGAGAGTGAGTGGAAGAAGGAAATGGTATATCTATATTATAATCTTAAAAAACAAAATATTTTAAAAGCAAATAAAAGCACTTATAGTTGAACTATTCCATATTCATTCTAACAAAAAAATAGGTAATTAAATAAGGTGAAGGGTCATTCATTTTCTGTTGCTTTCTTGTCCACAGTAGCCTCTTCCACATCCATCTCTACCTCCTGCTGAGAAGAATACCATGCCTTGGAATTAAGGAAAATGGATGTCTCTTTTCTGCAGAATAAATAAAAACATTCACTCAAGAAGAAACAGACCTCCAGTATCTTATTCAACAGGATGCCCGCACCTCGGAGGGGATAATATACATGTCCCCTTTATGTCTCAGCATTCCACATTCATTAGTTTTACATGTTTAGGAGTCTCCGAAGTCATTACTGATCATTTCAAAATGGAAACTTCTCTGAACAAAACTGACAACAACCCTAACATGTAGACATAGCTGTAGTTATTTAGAAGATGATCTGACGAGTACAGTATGTCCACTTAGGAAAACAACAGAGGAACTCCCCCACTATAGCCTATGAGCTCCCAGCCATATCCACTTACGGCTGGCTTTACAATATCAGACATGAACTCCTTCCTGTGAAGTGGACATCAATTTCAAACAGAAAATACATGATAGCTCACCTAACAGTCTTGCCACTACTGTACTGATAGCCTCATTTCTTTTGGTCTAGCCAGTGATACAGTTGCACAGACTCATAAGGTTGTTAATGTCTTTTCTTCCATAGTGGCTTCCACAGCATCTTCTGGTATTATGAGAGCTAGACATCAAGGAGGAAGCTGGCAGAACACTCCCAGGAACAGACTTTCTGTGTCCTTTGACTATGGTGGCTCCAGCAACAGGATCTGAATATCTAGTTCTGGAAAACCCTCAGAAGTGCCAACAGCTTCTACTGTTAGTAAACAGGAACAGAAGGAAGGACAGGGCATGAATGGTGTCACAGCCGATGGCTGACTTCCATGGCATGGTTGGTGCACTCTAGAACTCACGGCTATTATAATTACCTGCACAGTATCTGTTTAACCCTGGACCTGTCAACATCTTTTCATAGAAGAGGGGAGGACTCTGAAGTCCCTACTCCTCCTCAAGGAATTATATGCTATGAAGAAAAGGAAGACACGTTTGCTTCATTGGTAACCGCTGATACAAATATCCCAAAGTTCCTATTTACCTTTGACCACTGAAACCTATTGGGTCATACACACAGAGAAACAGGAAAGTAGAAGGAGGTGCTGATTGAGAAGAGAGGTGTGATTATTGGAAGAGTGGGAAAGGAACTAAAAACAATAACAGAGGGCAGAGTTAATCTTCCCCTGAGCTGAGTCCCCTCCCTGGCTACCCAACAGCCAAGAAGTACTTTATGAGCATCTATGAGGTCTTTCCTACATAGAAAAAGGAAGTGCTTTAGATGACTTACTTTTTGGAGCAACATCAGAAAGACGTGAACAGACAAACACCCTCAGATACATTCTCTTTCCTTCATTAACTGGGTCACCACAGTTACATTCATCCGATCGTGGACAGGCAAGTGTCTTGCTGACAGATACCATATTTCTATTTGTTTCTCTGTGACTTACGAACGTTCCCTCTATTTTTGTTTTTTGTTTGTAAATACACATGTATGTATACACGAGTTGTGTAAATTCTTGTGAAGGAGGACATACAAGTACCACAGAATGCTTCTGGAAGTCAGAGGAGAACCAGAGCTGTCAATCCTCACTACCTTTAGGCATGTCCTCTCTGGTTCCTGCTGCCGCCACCACTACAGCTGCTGCAAGTTACTGTGCATACCAAGGCAGCCATCTCACAAGCTTCTGGAGAGTCTCCTGCAGCTCCCCCACCATGTGATCTCACCATAAGAACAATGGAGTCACATGTGCTTCCACACCCAGCTTTACAAGATCCCTGCCAATTCATACTCAGATTCATAGCCTTTCAGAACAAGCCTTTTTATCCACAGAACCATATTCCTAGCCCTATAACTTTTTTGACATTAAGTGTTCTGAAATAGCTTTACAAAAATACATTTATTTATCGTGTACATCTGCATGCGTATGTGTGGGCAAACACATGCCTTCCCGTTGGTGTGAAATCACAGGGCAGTTTTCAGTTGTCTCCTTCGACCATGTGGGTACTGGGGATCGAACTGGGGCATCAGCCTTGGCAGCAAGGGCCTTTACTGATTGAGCCAACTCTCTAACTCCTGTGCCTATATCCAGTCATACTGTACTGCATATTTCCAAGCTATTGAGAAAGCAGATCGTAGTATGGACTCAGTATACCTCTATATGTAAGGTAATGATGGATGATGGATAAAACTGAACCTGAACAAGGTGGAGGTATTTCCATACCTGTCTGAAGTTACCCAGTGCTCCTCCCACATACACCATTTTATTTGTTGTCTCTATCTCAATGAGGTTGCAGAAAGGATGAACACGGAGTAGAAAGGCGATGGTTTCACGTTGCTCATCGCCAGCTGACGGCTTTGACCAACGGCCAAAGTCGCAAGGCTTCCACAATTAGAACAAAATTTTCCACTAGAAATGAATTAATAACTGAAGTTCTAAATGTGCAGTAATACACTAATCCGGGTTTTTAAAATCCCTAATGGGCTTTGTAGCAGTGCAATTTGGCAAAGTGAGTAAAATCCTCACATAATAGATAAAGGTAATTAGAGATGCAGAACCAATTCCTTTTAAATGCCCTGCATGCTATTTGGAACTGTTAGTCCCTTCTCCAGAAACGGGGGAACTGGCCAAGAGGAGAAATGCGAAGAATTAAGGGACCATCTAGTTGCAGCAACCACACTGGAGCTGGGACTTCGAGCACAGTAATAATTCCCTTCATCTACTTTCACTTTCTGAAATTTCTCAAGAAACCAGCCACCTTGCAGGCAAAGAATCTCTCCCTTTAGAGAGGCTCTAACTTCTGTTTGTGTTGCCAACACGTGGAGACAACTGACAGCCAGGGACTCAGGAAAACAGGTAGAAACTCATCCTAGGGAAGATGTATCTTTTAAGGCAAAGCTGCACAGATCTTGCCGCGTATCTCACAGAAAACAAGCTGAGGAACTACTTTGGGTTTCTTTTCGGCCACTGAGGAATAAATCTGGTTTTTATACAACAAGTGTGCACTCAGCCTTCTAGATAAACCTCATCTTTAGAGTCATCTGTGGGGTACACCTATAAGATGTCAGCTGAAATGCAACAGTCTCAGAGACAGAAACATAAGAAATGAAGTTGGGGTTAGTGGCTCAACACAGCCTTCCACAGTTCCCGAACCTAAGCAGTAGGTTCAGGCTCTAGGGCTACAATACAGATCACAGTCTATAGCACAAATGCTGGGAAAAGTGGGTCGTCAGGTAGGGAAGAAAGTATGAAAACAGACATGACCCAGGGCCTGACTCACAGTCTTATAGATCACCCTTTGTGCTGTGGACAGACAGACATGTACTGCCTCCTTAGCCTGACCACTGCTCTAGGGCTAAAGAGCTATCAGAAATGCCCCCATTGCTCATGTTTTAGGTAGAAAAACCATACATTCAGTACATGTGTCAGACCAGACTCATTCATGCCCAATTCCACCACAGAGAGACTATTCAGGAAGAGGTCTCAATGTTAACTCCTCCAAATAAGGGACTGAAAACCCAGTCTTAATATTTAAAATGCGGTGCATTCTCTGTCTTTGTACTGTGGCATTTTATGATTTCATTAAAATGGGTTGAACTAGGCAGGGGCGAGGCAAAGCCTATGAGTTAAAAGTCACAACTCATCATCTTCCTAGACAAGAAAACAGGACCCAGAGTAAGTAGTTAGACAAGAGTCACACTTGGGTACTGCTGAGTCCAAAGCAAGTCTTAAGATTCCCAGCTCAGTGTGTCTGTATTTTCCTCCTGGCAAGTGCAGCTGGGTTTCTCACAGCAAGCTCTGGAGATCCTAAGTTAAACACAACTGGTCCTCATAATACCAAAGAACAAAATTCCAGGAACCTGGTGGAGGTATTTTCTTGATGATATTTTTGCCTTAGAGTAACTGTCTTTATTTTTTTGGTTATGAACCTAGCCTTTAATATTAAACTCTTTGTCTATTGCTCCCAAGCTTAGGGACAACTAAAGCAGGTTAGTTCTCACAGGCGTTCTGGGTATTGGCTGTAGGTTTAAGTCTAAATCCCTCTCCCCAGGGGTGAGTAGAACCAATCATCAGGAATTTCTTTAATATGCTCATGTATTTATTAGTTCCAGGGTATATATTTGTACATGTTGCTATGATACATACATGAGGAAGAACCCAGACATGTGCATACACATGAAAAGATCAGAAGATATCACATGACTTCTATCACTTTCCTCCATATTCCTGTGAGACAGGGTCTGTCAGTGAACTAGAAATCCATATTTCTGCTTGGCTGGCAAACCAGCCAGCTCCCAGGATGTGCCTGTCTCCCACCTACAATGCTGAGGTGACAGGCACGTGTTAGCATGCCCAGCATTCTTAGGTGGGTGCTAGAATTTGAACTCAGGTCTCACACTTACACAGCAAGTGCTTCTGTCCGTTGAGTGACTTCACCAGCCCCGGTTGTCTCTTTCAATAACTTCTCTGAAACCCTGCTAGTCACACTCCCTTCAAGTCTTGAGTGTTTTATACACTTGGCAGAGAGTGAAATACAGACCTATTTCTGATGATAATGCCTTTTAACAGTTGTCAAAACTGATTTAACAGACTGTTCTAGGAATACATGAAACCCCGGTGGATTTTTCATCTTTATAGAAAACTTTAGGGCACCACAAATAATAATTATATCTATTCCTCCTTAAAAATGACACAAAATCTACCTGGTGGTTGACAATTTTTGCTTCCACTATTATTTTTTTATATTTATGCCATTGTAGAAAAGTTCCCACTGTACCATCCCAAGACTGTCACCTCTGTGGCCACCAGGTTGCCCTAGACAGAAATGAAACTGCTTAGAGCAATGCTAGATTAATAAAGAAAGAAAAGGCTTGATGACTTTGCTGTTCTTGACAAGGTTAAAAGTGGCTTTTCTCCCCTGTCCATCAAACACCCCTTCCTGGACCTTACCTAGAAGTTTCTTGCAAAGGCTGTGATTTTTGTCCTTACCATTCTGTGCTTTGGGTCTGCTTATTCTAAATCCATGAGTAAATATATGTAATCTATCAAGCTGATTACTTCCTTTTTTCTCGTAATAGCAAAGAGCATGCTACCGAAAACAGTACACTGAATGCTTCCCAGACCTTTCCATCGTCTGCTGCAGAGAACATTTGATTTACAGGTTCCTAGAACCCCAGTAACTGCAATTATACAAAGGCTCGCTGGAAACCAATTACTACATCTAAACAAACCTGGAGTCAGGCATTCAGCCGTCTGTTCGTCATCTTCCCCATGGCACTGAGCATTCTACCACGAATGGCATAATCCTCCCGGGGAAGGGCACTGACAGGTGTTTTCCTGAAGATAAACTGACCCTGTCCTGCAAAGAATGGGCAGGAAGAATCCACAGGCTTTTCCTTCATCTGGGAACCTAACAGTAAGAAACAGCAAGATCCCCAAGCAATTTTATATCAGTCGAGTTAAATTCTGGGGCTGGGTTTGACAGAAGCGAAGGTCTTATGATAGCAGACAGTGCTGTCCTACGCATTATAAACTTAAAAAAGAAATAATAACGTGTTAGCTATGAATACATTATCAAGTCGGCTAGAATAAGTATATTTTGTAATCTCAAATCAGGAGTTGATCTCACAGGAAAGCAACTTTCTCTAGGTTAAAAGAGGCAAACAAACAGATGAGAATAACTTCATGTGACTCAGAGACAGAAGAATTCTTTCCCCTCCACATCGTACGCTGAAAGACTCTTTCTAGTGTCAAGTGAGAAAATGAATGTGGCTTATTTGCTGGACAAAACTGACACAGATAAGTCTGAAAGTGTCAGCTGGTAACACACGCCTAGCGCATTGCACGAAGCCTGGAATAAGGCTTGGAGGAGGTGGTGGGGAGAGGAAAGGTGACACTGCTGTCATCTTTGTGCAAACCTCTGCAATAGAAAAGGCAGTGCATTGCTTAAACATTTAATTAAAAGGGTGTTTTGCAACCTGTATGCTTTTAAAAGTACACATTTGTTACTCGTTTAATAAAAGCCACTTGCATAGGCTCTGTGAGTCTGTAATTGTTTTGTATACATAATTTCTAATCTGTATGATTCCTTCAGCAAAAGTATACACTCGGGTAATGCGGTTTAATATACTTTTATGCACTGCAGTTTTATCTTTTTCTGTTTATTCACAGGAATAACCCAACGCTGAGGTTTCTATTAGAATTCTCCGCTAAATCTCCCAATTTAATGTGAATCCATCCTAAAAACACTGCCGTTAGAAACTGCTGCTGTTGAAAGCATTCACATTCCTCCTTTGAATGGCCCAGGTACTAAGTGAATCCACAGCAAAGGCCTTGAACTTGCCTGGGGTAGAATTATCTGGGGAACTATTAAGAAGTCCCGCCATTATGGTTCCATTGTAGTCATTGGAAAATTTGTGAAGTTTTGAGAAGCGTGAGCTAACGTGTGTATGGCTTCTTGTCATCCCTCTCATCTATAGAGTTCCTGGAGGAAGCCCCTCATAACACAGATGCTGGAGAGACCAACACTGACCAACTCTGCCTTTATTGCATGGGTGAGAAGCCATTCCTTGCATTTGTAAAATGAACCAACAAACCTAACAAACAATAACAATAACAATGTGGGTTTTTTTTAAGCACATATAAGAGCTGCTGGTTTGAAATTAGAAATTGTTTTCACCTGTGTAAGGTAGCTCACTTTTTTTTTCTCAGTCTAGAAAGCATAGAATTGTTGAAGAGTTTCAAGCAAGAAGATTAAGGCTATTTTATATTGGTATTAGTTTTTAATCCCTGCCCTCAGAAGGCAGAGACAGGAGAATGTAAGTATAAAATCAGCCTAGTCTACATACCCAGTTCCAGGCCAGCTAGAAAGAAACAGTAATACTTTGTATTAAATATATAAAAATATTTCATTTTAGAATGAAAAAAAGTTTTCCTTTGTACATTAGGTAATTTTTTTGGCTTCATGGGATCTAGGCCATAAACACTCTCCTCAAATATCTAAGTGCTGACCTAGAAGTTCAATTCTGTTTTAGATCATTAAATCCACAGATTGGCTTTATCTGCCTAGTCTCAGTCACTTGCTAACCACAGAATGTCTGTTCCCTTCAGAGGTGCGGTGGCCTTGTTGACAAACCTGCAGCCTAGTGACTGAGAACTACTCTAAGTGACCTTCAGGCATGAAACATCCTGAATTTGCACCTTCTACCCTCTGAGCTCTCCCTACCCAGCTCCCTTCTGCTTCAATGCCTTCACCTTTCAGCAATTCTCATCCCCTAACTTTACTAAAAGGGGGCATAAAATCATTCAATAAACAATTCCTGTAGGCTGTATATGCCTTCACAATAGTTTATGCCAACCTGGGAGTTAATTAAAGTGGTAGTCCATATTCAGTCTACTGTCAAGAATTTGAGGATGCTTCCATATAGGAAACCCAACAAAGAATCCTCTGCAGGGGCTGGGAGCTTAACTAAGCCAGAAAATCAGGATCTTGAAAGTGTTCCATGGGGGGTTGCCTATAGTACCTGAAACTGAACTGGCAAATAGCATTGCTTTAATACAGGAACCAAGGAAAACTGATTCATGTCTGTACCGACTTCTTACTGGGAAAGCAAACCGAGATGACCAGACACCCATGCACAGATGAGTAGCACTGAATGCAGCAGATTCTTTGCCTGACATGAAGAGAAAAAGAAGAGGATTCTGGGGTTGGGGTGGGTTCCTGGAGGGAATGTGAGAGCAGAGTTCATAAGGGATATGACTGAGACATTGTAGACAAGAAATTTTAAAGAGTAAACAAAGTTAAAACACATTTTAAACACTGTGGGTTTTAACAATTGAAGACAGACTTACCTTGAGGCAAATCAACTTACTGTGGCAAGCCAACAGTTAGAAGCTTGATTTCAGACCAGCTTCAATAATAGCATAATACTACTATTCATACAACAGAGTTATAAACAGAGTTCAAACTTATAAACGTATAAACAGAGTCCAAAACCCCAAAACTTTTCATCTATCTCTGGGAACCCTCACCCACAGCTAAAGCAGACTTACAGAAACTTAAAATGTTCATGATAACTCCAGATGTGATCAGAGTTGTAAGGGGAGTCAAAGATTTATTTAGCATGAGTTTAGTTTCAATTCCCTATAAGAGAAGCTGCTATATTCTATTTATCTCATTTCCCACTAAATTTAGCAATACAAAATTATAAGGAAAAAAAAATTTGCTAAGCTGCCTAAAACTGCCAGTCAGCCAGTCAGCCTCAAGCATGCCATCATGTGAGAGACTGGCACCAGTATCCAGAGGGTGGCTTCTGTGCCTGGGGACATTCACGTGAGACAACCTATTACCAAGTACTTTTTTACTCAGGAAAAAAAGTTTTTCCATCTAAATTCACAGGCATTCATCTTTGACTGACAGTACTGCTGCCCCCTCCAAAGTTCTTGCTACAGGGAGATGACCATCAAAACAACGTATTGTGATCAGAGCATGCACAGCATAAAGAATGTAAGCAAATGAACTGTTGGTATGGTGTTCCCACACTCATCACAGCAGAGAATTAGACAGACGATGTAGGAGAGTTGTTAGAAGAAAGGCAAGTTTGCCCCCAGCAAGACAAAAACACAGAGTGGTGATCACAGGGCACATCTGAAGCACAGCAAGGCTTGATGAGGTAGTGATGTCCTGGAGAGGGGTTCAGAAACAGAAGGGTTGTGTGCCTGGGATGATGAGTAAACTGATTCAAGCTGAGAGCTGTAATGAGGGACAGATACGCCCACATAGACTTTAAACCATCAGCATTTGAAACTTTATCTTCTAGACAATTGGGAAACAGTAAGGATATGAGCAGAAATCAGGGCATTATTAGGGCGGATATTTGGGCAAAACATCTATGGAGGGAGGAGGAAAACAAGAGCCAATACTAACTTAAAATTAGCATATCTGTAATTTACATATAATTTACATGAGGGTATTCCAGATATTCCAAACCTGCATATGAGCTCCATCTGACAAATGGAGGACAGCTTCACCATCACACTGTCCTGTGACTTCATATTACACATTGTCATCATCATCACAAAACAGTTTCATAGGTCCCAGGAAGGTTCACCGGAACATATGAATATGCTTATCCAATTCATTCCATGGGATAAGATGTACTTTTTCACAAAACATCAAAGTGTTAAATAGTCAGGTATCACTGAAGTATTCACAAAATTTCTCCTTCATAAGAAACCTTAAAGATTGGAGAAACTGGGGGTAAACCTCCTCAGAGACCTCTTGTTACTTCCTACAAGGTCACACTATACAATCCTGGCCAAACTCAGAGATCTCCTGCCTCTGCCTTCTGAGTCCTGGTAGTAACAGAAATTGCTGGTATTACACATGTGCTCTGTTGCTCCTAGGAAGACAATTTTTATACATATTTATCCATATTGGTCTGTTTACTCTTCAAAGGCCATTGAAGTATGCAGCATCCAGGTTTTTCCTTCATTACCAACTCTAAATCTATATAATCTGTTTTCTGTTCAGGCTAATTTTCCTCTGCTGATTAGAAGTGACAAATCATCTGTCTACAGGAGATGCAGAAGCATCTTCATCCTGAGTTTGTCTTTCCCCAGAGGGTCTCTGTAGGAAGGCTCAGGGATTTGACCCTTATTCATTACCTAATCCTGCTGTTTATATTTGGTGGTATCTGGGGTGAAGAAGTCATAGCATCCCTTGAGGCTCACTGTCATAGTGTCCTGATCATCTCCTGGTCGTGGGGGAATGAGAAGAACCCGTGTTCATTAATCACCAGAGTGACCTACTACAGAATCACATGCTGACTTGCATTCCTTTCATTGCAAAGGGTCAGTCAGTACATGTGGGAGTAATTTGCCACCACATAAAATTTATATTATTTTATGTTCTCTGGACATTGTGCGGGTTCATCATTATATCTCAGGAACAGCTGGTTCAAAGTCTCAATATCATTTCTCCCCACTGAAAACAAAAGCACACCAAATTAAGGGGAGACCTATGAGCCAAGTGCCAAATACCCTTCCCAAATTAACCTTCTTGTAAAAACACCTAGGGAAGATGCCTCCGCTCTGCCGCTTGAGACACTACTTACAAAGTGTCCGAGTACACAGGAATTAAATGTATACAGCAACTTCAGGTTTCAATAATCTCATTCTAATCATTGAAATTTTGCAAGAGACCCTCCTAAGGCACTCCTAGATCTTGGACTGGAAATCATAGCGGGGAGCCTGAAACATAGCAAAAAGTTGATTTCATCCATGTGGTAAATCAGGATAGACAAGCATTCAGTTACTGGTGGCAATAACTAAAAACAATGATAACTTTTTATTTTTAAACATTTTGGGGCATTTTTTTTCCCTATAGGTGCAGTATTTTGAAATGGCTCCGGAATTCCACACATGGACTAGGGACAGTCAGATATTCCAATATGTAGATAACATGCTACATTTCTCAATATATTTTGGTACTATAAGCCAAAAGAAGCTGAAGGGGAGAAGTTCATCAGAGTAACAAAGCAAGGAAGGATGACTGTGGGCTGAGGAAGCCTAGAAAGCCAATAGGTCGCATGGTGGCTACAAGTGGCAGCACTGTGGCTTGCCCTGAAAGCTATAAAGGAAAGTGTTTCAAGTGCTGCCACCACACCCAAGATGAGACTGTGAGGAGACAGCCACCGTTTTTGGCTGGACAGTAGTCAGCAAGTCATCATGCTGTGCACCTAAAATAGACACAGTCTTCATTTGAAAAGACACAAGTTTATACCGCAAAATATTTGGTGCTGTGTGAAACATGAACTTCAACCCTTGAAGGTCTAAACTCTTCATTCTGAGGTCTACTGAAATGATTAGCAACTGTATCCACTGCTCTAAGAACAGAAAGAGGAAAGTGCCAGGGGGTACTTTAACTGAGGATGGGGGAAGATAGCAATAGCAAGGGGGAGACAGGAAGGGGAGTATAATAAGGATGTCGGAAAAAGCCATAGGGACACAAATTAATTTATGTTTACATAAGAATACATAAGTATAAGCATGTACACATTTAATATAGGTGAAAATAACTCAATATACAAAATATGTATTAATATAAATATATATTACATATATATAAGTGTAAGCATACACACATTTAATATATGTGAATATAATTTAATATATAAAATACATATTAATATACAGTATACATTACATTTAATGAGTACTACACCTTAAATGATATGGTATGGGGTGGTAGTGTTTCCCTGAGAGCCATAAACTATCTACCAAGATCCCCAGTGGAAGGTATGGGAAGTCTTCCTTGTTGGTCAAGAAGGCCTAAGATACTCTTTATTATCAGTTCCCTCAGTTGTTTCCCAGAACAAGACATTAAGACCCGATTGTTAAAGACACCGTGCACTGGACACACACATGTAAGCATTGACCTGGGACTGATATGAAAGAGTCTTCCCTGTGTATTCGTTTTCAAAGTATCCTAAGGTGCTCTAAAAGCTGAGAAAGTAACAATGCAAGCAATAGTCCTACCCTACTCGGATGCTTTTGAACCACAACAATGCCCAGCATACAAAGCTATCTCCCAGGGTGCAGCAGTAGTAGCTCTTACATTAAGAGAGTAGCCAACAGCCGTCAAAGTAGACTTAAAGCACACCTAATACAAGAGAATTCATGCCTGGTACTGGAAATGCTGACAACTACCCATGACTGATATGGCTATGGGACCTAAAGATGAAACTATGAGCATCACATCCCTAAACTAGAATAATTACTAACTTCATTGTACATAATTATCCCAACATCCAAATAAAAGTGTAGCTGGTCCCAGTCATTAACAAAGCTTCTTTTGACAGCAGATGGAATGCAGTGAGAGTTTTGGGTTATTAAAAAAAAAACCCAGATATGTTATATGAGGACGTTTTTGTTTTAATCACAGGTATGGGATATGAGGCTGCTTCAGTTTATCCACAGCAGCAGACTTTGCCTCTGGTGTCCTCTGGCTGGGGTGTGATTCTGCCAGCTACAGATAATTTAATTCTGAGGACTCTGAAGAGGGAAAAAACGCTAGAATCCAAAAAGAGAGGCCTTCCAAAGGAGGAGGAAAAGGAGCAAGAAGATGTGGTGATCCTCTTGCTGTTTCCTGTTTCTGCTGCTGCTGTTTCTGGTGGTAGGAAGAAATTAGGCAAGAAGTTGGAGATATCCTGCGAAGATTAGACTTCCTCAAGGAACTCAATAGCCCTCCTCGGCAGGAAGTAGACTAAAGAGACCTACAGCCTGTTTCCCCTCTGATCTTCTTTCTCACCTATGTAGTGTTGGGGAGGTTGGAAAGGATTAGGGAGGATATGGGTTGGAAGGGATGAAGAGGTATAAAAGAACATAATAAAAGTAGAAATGCACAAGTGGCCAAAATCCAGAGAAAAACTTATCATTGAATACACAATCCCAACTGATAAACCTCCAATGCAGTTCCTACACTTAAGGCTCAGAGAACCACCAAGGAAAGATGGTAGGAGAGAGATAATCAGGAGATTAGACATGAGAGTATCTTCTCCACATAACAGGAAAGCTACATCCACGAAATCTCAACAATATAGTTACCTATACAAGACCAGGCCAGAGAAAATCCTAACTGATGAGCCAACACACGAAGGGAAACCTCACAAGAGCACATCACTACATGACAATCACTGCTGAGAGCAGAAGATTCTGTTCTCTCCAGAGTCAAGCCCTTTCATATGGTATCCAATCCCAAGTGGGCAACGATAAACACATATCCATAAGAAACACACGTCTCAGGTGATTGTAGTGTGTGTGTGTTGTATATAACTGTAACAACTAACAAAGAAATGGTCACGAATAACATGAATCTCTTTATTTATTCATCCTACCCAGAAACCAAGGACATCCAACCACATGTAATACTGACCCTGAACATGGAGTACGTACAGAACTCACTGCTGGATTAAGCCTAGCTTTCACTGACATCTTACATGGCTACCGCTTGGAAGAGCCTAGCTTTTCCACAGTAAATAAGAAAATACACTGGTAAACAAGTCCCAGCATCCTGGTCCTTCCACTGGCTCTGTCACCATAGACCTAGCTCCTGACATTCTTCAATTCCCCTTTCAGGAAGATGGCAATTTGATGAGCTTTCAGCAGCATCTCTGAAAGATGGCATGGTAATTTTCACCCTCTGGAAAATACAGGCCTTCCCTCCCCTACATGGGCATAACTCTGAAGAAACAAAATATGTGTCCTCCTAAGAAAGACAACAGTCTGTGGGAGAAGTGATTTTGAGTGTATTATTTTAATAGAACTCAAAATGACACTGTATCACTGAACCGAGTAAAGAGTCATGGGAAGAGAAAATGGGAAGACAGCAACAATGAGTGACTACACTGGAGGCCCTGAGAGGAGGTGCTGACTGTGGGCAAGGTTACTCAACAAAGGCTTCAGAAAACTGTCCCAAGATGCAGGGCAAGCACGAAGCCCAGAAGACTAGAAAGGACAATGACAACAATGGTGGCTCACACATGGCAATGGGTACCCAGCACAAGAAGGATAGGTGTATGGCACAGTTATCAGAGAATTCAATTTCAAATTTTCCTTAGAGAACCATGCATGGTGGCAGCCACCTTAAATCCCAGCATTCTAGGGGCAGAGACAGGAGATCTCTGTGAGTTTAAAACCAGCCTGATCCACAGAGCAAGTTTCATCTAAAGAGCAAAGTCACATCTAAAGAGCAAAACAAACAAACAAACAAACAACCAAAAGCAAAAACCCCACAAAAAACAAAAACAAACAAAAAAGACATGGTCTTCTAAAAGAGGTAAAATCAGTGGCCTGGCCTTCTAAGGAAAAAAGACAAAAAAAAATAAATAAATAAAAGTTGTCATTTAGCAAGCCAATCTCTTGAGTGTTAACTTACTAATTTGAAGTGAGAGATGAGTGTTCCAAACACTGTTATGTAAATCTTCTCTAGCCTAGATGCTGCATATTTACAGATCTCTGAGCGGAAACTATCATGATGTAGAAGATTACCTCCTGACTGTGAAACACGAAGACCAGAAAGCTCTGGAAAACCAGCAGTAGGGAGATCAGCTATATGCTGTTAGAACACTGCTACCATGACACATGCAGCCATTATCATAAAGGCCTTGCTCAGAACTAGGATGACATGTGTTTGTGTATGTGTGTGTGTGTGTGTGTGTGTGTGTGTGTGTGTGTGTGTGTGTCTGTGTGTGTATGCATGTGTGTATTATTAAAAAGCTCGTCAGTCAAGCATGAGTGTAGATCCCCAGATCCCCAGGCTCACACAGAATGCCCAGAGCTCCTGTGGCAGAGGCTCTCCTAACCTGGTGAGCATCTATCTGCATCTGTAAGGTCACATGGGACCCATTCACTTCTGCAGCCTATGCATTGGGAATCTAGCCGGACACTCTGATGGGTTATTTATTAACTATGCTAATGCAATCAATCAGCTTTCAGCCAAACCTTGCTGGCCCAGAAGCATAGGGGCCCGAGGGTCTGGAAAGGAAGGAACAATGAAACCTTCACATATCTAAGCTTTGATCCTTTATATGTCAATATGCAACTTAACACTTGAAGGGCAAGTTGGGCTTTAGGATGCTGCTATTAAGAGGAAAATCAGCGTAACTCCCTGTCATGACAACTTACTCAGAGGATTTGAAAAATTTATTAAAAGGATAATTAAACAGATGTAGATAGAAACCTTCACAGGCCTGTCAATAAAACATACACATTTTATCTCTAATTTCCATGAATCATTAACAAGGAATTGATCCTATGTTAAGCCACCAAGACAATCTTACATCTCTACATCCTTTCTCCCCAAATCTAAGATCAGAACAAAGAACCATCTCCTTTTGCTATGAAATGCCCCAAGCCCCGTAGGGATTTCAAACCATTTGGTTTATAAAAGAAATTGGTACAGTTCTTTTTTTAATTAAGCTGTAATTGATATTCTATTAATATATAGATGTATGAAATTAAGGCAAACCACAGCAAGAGCAGTGTGAGTACCACTTTGCTGGCCTATCCCAAGCCCCAAGTGTCAGAATGCCCACTAACTGTTGAAGAAACTGTGATGATACTATATTTATCCCGATCTCTCACACCAGTGAACAAGGAAGATGGGCTCATATTCTACATTCATCACACTGGAAATTCCACCCAGCTTCTAGGAAGGAAGTTAATTAAATAAGCATAATTACATGTAATTGAAACAAATGTAAACAAAGAGAGAAAACACCCTCAGGCAAATAAGTAGAAAACTTTAAATATATTTCCCAGAAATAAATAAATAAACGTACCCCGTAAGCATACTTTGCTCACCTCATGTTCCGTGGTGACGATCCTGATCTATATTTATGGAACAAGTTCTTCTCACACTTTGCCCGTAATTAGGACACATTAATGCAGAACAGCTGGTGACATCTGTCATAACTTTTGATGCTGAGTGGTAGATTTATCCCAGCCTTTAACTTCTGCAGGGGTGGTGGTAGAAAGCCAGGAGACAGTGGAACAGGACATATATAGATGTGGCCTCAATTTGATGATTTATGGGAGATTTATGGCCCCTTTTAATAATCACATACACTTTCTTGGGCTGAGGATATTTGAAAACACTCAATAGTATATAAAGTCACACTGCCTACTAATGTCCTATTGCAATGGGGTGCCTATATTAAAAATCTATAGTCAGAACTACAGATACAGACATTAAAGTTTTCAGTAAAGTTGCATTGGGGAAGGAGGGGTCAATGCATAAGGCAGTGAACTAATGTTACTAAACTCTACCAGCAAATGACAAGATGGTGGATTACCACATAGAAAGAGGAAGTACAGGCTGTCTTCAGCTCTTATTAATGCTAGGCATGAATACACAAACTCATCATCTTCCATACTGGATGCATGCACTTGCACACAGGTGAGCATGGGCACACACACACACACACACACACACACACACATACACACATACACACCCAAGCAGGCACACACAGAGGCACACATACACACATGTACGCACACTCACAGGCACTCAATCACACTCTTTAAATCAGGAGTGCTGATCCTCAACAAATATTTGCAGGGCAAACAGGTCGCAGACTCGGGTTCAACTAGAGAATCATTTTCTGGCCCTTCTGAGACAGTTTAGCTGCTTAGGCCTTGATAGCTGCTGTGCTTAACTTCCGCACAGGGTTCTTAAGACAAATCCTTCTCTAGAGATTTGCTAAATCATCTGAAGAAACCATTTCACTCTTGGCTTTTCACCCTGACAGTTCTTTCCCACTGAGATGTCTTTAAACACTTGCATTCACACTGGAACGGGAGGAACTACACATTATGATGTCTATGAAAACTCTGCTCCTTAAATGCCACCCAGTAACCAGCCAGCTCTTTTGAACTTTACAAAGACAAGATTTGAGATTCTCAAATGTTAAAAAGATCCCCATTCAAAATATCATTTTGCACAGTCAGTTCAAGTAGAAAACTGAGCCCTCATTCCTGAGAACCTTTTTTTGTCAAAGAAACACCCCCCAAAAAAATGATAATAAAATAAAAATTCAATAAAAGGCATAAAAATGAGCCAGGACACCTGGGAGGAAGCTAAATGCTGTGTGTTGTAAGCCTGTCTCTTCCCCAGGGTTGTATACTGGATTTATGGATAAAGATATTAAATTTATATTTAATGAGCTTTCCAAGCTATCTAGACACATGGTGAGAATTTTCAGACCCAAGTTTACATGGAAAATCGACAAACTTTACGTAAACCAATGAACATGTGCCCTGGAATGACAGTGAAGGGGAGGTAACACAGAGGGGAAACCTGAGCATGTTGGCTGTGTTTCAGCCACTATTGTTCCCTCATGTCCCCTAGACAGAACATCTCAGAAATTCCTCTTCTGGGGATCCCTCAAAACACATATTTCAGAAGCTATTTACCACTGCTTTATGGCAGAATTCAGACAAACTCACAACAGGGTGGTTTGATAATTAAAGTCCTGAAGAGACCTTGTTTTAAGCATTGACTTTATTTTTTTTTTAAGGGAAAAAAATCCAATAGAAGAATTTCTTGGGGCTAGGGGTCAATTTTGGCTCTGGGTTTCAGAAATGTAGACGCACCATTTCTTCGCTCGTGTGCCTGAAAAAGACCATAGGAGAGCAGAGCATCTTTGGAAGCTATTCCCAGTTGTAACTGTTCAGGTAGCAGATGGCATCAGAAACCCAGGACCCAGTTGGAAAGGTCTATGAACCATCCTCAAATAGTCACCAGCCAGCCCTGACCTCTTAAAGGTTTCACAGTCTTGCAGAACACAGTTACACTTCCCCAGCACCCACCCCCAAAAGAATAACAAAAACAATGACAATTAAAAAAACAGGAGAAAACAAACAAACAAAAACACCTAGAACAAAACACTCATAAACAGAAGCCTGTGTGGCCACTTTTCAGTCAAACTATAATTCCACTGAGGATGCAAACTAGAGCAAGAAATTTCAGTATTAAAGTCAAACTACCTGAAGCCATCCTGAAATATCTACCTGTTTCTTCACAATTCAGCAGTGTGTAGTAGTGAGTACAGCAAAATAATCCAAAAACATATACATCATTTTATGCCCATAAATTATTTTTTAAAAACCGGTTCTACCTGACTAACATAGGAAGTAATGTTCTATTTGGTTGTGTGCCCTTAGACTTTGAAGACTTAAGGCCGGCAAGAAGAACATGGCACACTCCAAACTTGGTTAATGCAGTTAATGAATGTCACTTCCATCTGTAGGACAGGAACATCTTCCTCACCAACAGGTATGTTAAGGTCTGACCATTCTCAGCTGTTCTCCCCCTATAGAACTATAAGACAGAGTTTCTCGAACTTTATTAATTCTGGGAGTCGTCCCCCAATGATCTGTAAAATACAACAGCTTACAATAGTAAGCGGGTCACACAATAAACATCTGTGCCCTACCAGGGCAGAACATGACTCAGCCCTGCAAACCTCAGATGCCCATGTGCCTGCCATTCTTTCTGATTCAGGCATGTGCTGGCTTTTTCTCATACTAAAATCTAAAATTCTGCTTCCAAGGAGACCATACGATAGAGTATGTGAATGACCTTCAGCTGCAAGCTCTTGCAGAGTTCTCTGGGGTCTGTGAGTCCACCAAAGTGCCCCCCAGGGCATCCAGGAAATCAGCTGGAGACTCCGAATCACTTTCTCCCCAGGGGCAGTCCAAGTCAGGTAGCTAAGGAGAAGTAAACAAAGTGGTAAGCTTTGTGTCCCAGACACTTGATTCAATATGGGAAACGTTTAGCGGGCCGCTTTGATTTTGCAGGTGTTCCCTATATAATGAGCTGAAGACTCTGTTGCAAGGTCTTTGCATGTCAGCATAAGCATCTGTGGCCCTGCCTTCTCCTCCCTCACAGAGCGGACTTGCCGTCTGTGTCCCTGGTAAGCATACTATATCAGTTTGCATGTCAGAGTCTATGGGCCAGGAAACCCCACAAGTGCTGGTCATTTTAAATAAAAAAACGAAAATTAGAAGAAAAATATTAAATGCTTCAAGTAACCAGTCAGAAATATATTTTAGGTAATATTTACCTTAAACGTCATTTTGTCTGGGGTCGCATAAACACTCAGCAGTTTTACCTCACAACTTTTGAATGTGGAAAAAAAAAAAAAAAAAAAGCAAGCATTTTAAGAACCAGCGCAGCATTATTTCCATTGAACGTCTGCTGTGTTCTCTGGAGTTTCTGCTAGTGGTAGTCAGGCTGACCATATGGCATACACCTAACAAAAGCTACAGTGCATGCTCAGCCAAGAACAGCTTCCAAACTGATTGTGTTTGCAAAGATGCCCTCATTTATGGCAGTGACAGGAGACTTCTTTTAAACCTATCAGTCCTAATAGAATTTCTGTGATAGAAACCCTCCCTTATCCCTGTGTCAAACAGAGTGCCCAGCAAATGCCTGGCATTCGGTTTTTGTTGAATGAAAATGAAAACATTCCGTGGAACTCAGCTTCTATGGTCCCTTTAAGGATGGCTATTTTCCTTAATTAGACATCAGAATCCCTTCAATTTCACTTCATGATAATATACATATAAGATATATATATGTGTGTGTGTGTGTGTGTGTGTGTGTGTTATAGAT